>NC_081407.1:816523195-816842164 GCF_030272615.1 Cryptomeria japonica | reverse complement strand
TGCTTTGATCATGATTGATTTGTCTTGTATTTTGGTTTTTTTTTAAGTTATTTTATTATTGTTACTTTAGATTATAACAAAATGATGATCATCATTAAGAAGATTGCAGAACAAAACTTCCAGATCCTCAAAGCTTCAGTGGATAACATGAACATCCTGATCAATAGATTTGAGAACAACACTGAGAAGGATGTTGACAAGGAACAACCAAACAAAAAAGGCCATGAGAAGAGGACCAAAGCAAATACTAGGATCAAGGGCGGCATCAAAGGTCATGAGCTGGAGGAGTTAAAGACTTCGGCGGACAACATGAAGTTGATGGTTGTCCAAGATGAGGATATCATGAATAGTATATAGTTGTCTATGTCTTTGTCTTGGCAGTTGTCTTGTTTTCTATCTTTTTCTTATCGTTCTGCTTTCCGGATGTTGTCTTTTCCTGGTTTATTAATGTAATGTTATGTTTTATGGGTTGTGATCCCTTTTTGTTCGGTTGAGATCTATTTTAGTTTTTGAAGTGATCAGGCATGGTGTTTTCTAGCTCTTTCTATATATCCTACTTTGTAAGAGGTTCGAGTTCCTTTCAAAAACCTGCTTTTTACTTAATCAAAACAAAATGATGATCATTTGTTGTTTTTTTTCTATTTGATTGTGGATTGTCATCATGAGGTTATGTGTAGGACAGTGGGAAATAACAAGAGAGGAACAAATGAACAAAGAGAGGCAGCAAAGGAAAGACAAGGGAGCGTATGAGGAGACTACGTGAAGATATGTCATCTAATGCACCTAATGAAAGTGATGAACATTCAACAATTGGACCAAATCAAAATGATCAACATACACCAATTCAAATACATATGATGAATGCACCTAATGAATGCAACGAACATACACCATTTGAAAATGATTTGGTGAATGCACATGTTAATAAAATTGAAGAAGATATACCATTTGAATTTGATGTGATCAATGCACCTAATGAAAATGAAGAGCATGCACCAATCTTAACACCTCTTAGAATAATTCGTAGAAAACCAAAGTTCCTAATAGATATTGATGAAAATATTGTGAAGCCAATGCATGATAAAATTTCCAAAAGAACTTGTAGAAGAACAATTAGAATAATTTGGAATAACTAATTTGAAAACTTAAATCAAAGTGGAAGATGCCAATTAGTTGTTGAAATGATTAAAAATCTGAAATTTAGAGAGACAATGAAAATTTTGGGGTTAAGAACATCCAAAAATAATAGTGAAAGAACCATTGTGAGAAACATTTTTTATGCATACCAAGCCATTGGTTCGAAATCACACACTAAAGCTACTAATGTTACTCGTCATGTCCTCACATCAACCATAATGGGAAAGGAAATGAAAAAATATCGTTTAATAAGCAAAACAAGCAAGTCATTAAGGGTAAGTAGAACCACATTACACTATGCCTTAGAGAGGTGAGAGAAAATTGAGGATCCTAACAATAATTCTCTTTGGGCATTCTCGGGTAGACTCCCACGCAAGGACAAGGTTGTTGTTGATGCACTAAGAATGTTAATTGAGAAATATTGGCATGACAACACAAGGGTTTCACCCAACCAAAGAGATGTTGTTAGAAGGTGAATTGGAATTAGTAATCGTGAGCCACATCCAAAACACTATTTAGATACCACTCAAACACAATTTTATGAAAGGTTTCTTCAAAGCTTTCCTCAGATTAAAATTAGTCAAATATTTTTTGAGATGACAAAACCATTTTATGTTAAGATTACTCATGCACGTACTACATGTTGTTGTAGGGTCCATGTTGAATTTTCCATGCATTATGATATTTATCGATATATATGTTGTACTTTGCACAGTAACGATGTATTACAGGAATGTGGTCTACAAGCACCTCCTAAGTCACCAAGAGAATTTATTTCAAGTGTACTATGTAAACGATATGACGGGTGCATTTACTATAAGATGATGTGTTTGAGAGGTTTTTGTCCTACATGTGGTGGTTTGCAATAGTTGCATAGACGCCTACATCTAGATAGCACACATCAAATTGGTAAGGAACTAGTTTCTATTGGAAAATATAAGTCAATCACATATGGTGTTAAAGATGGAAAAGAATTAAAGAGGTGTGAGTTAGTGAAAAGGGATATATGCGTAGCTGATTTTATGAAGATGTTTCAAGTAAAACTAGTGTATGAGTACATAGTGTTGGCATTATGTGAACCGGCATGGCATTATGTGAACCGGCATGAAGACATAATGATATTGTATGTTGTCATTGATGTCAATATGAAACATAGTGTGAACCGGCACATGTGATAAGTGAAGAGAGAGAGGAATCGGCATTTGTATGAACCGGTTTATATGCCAAAGTGAAGCCGCATATTTGTTCAAGGTGAACCAGTATGTAGTTATGGGAACCGGCACATGGAAGCATTGTATGACTACCAGTTGTGTTAGGGTTTCAAGTAGATCCGAAGCAAATATGAACTAACAATTATATGCAGATTTAAATACAAAAGATAAAGAAATAAAACAGGACACAGATAACACAGAGATTTAATGTGGTTCACCTAGAATGGGTTACGTCCACCATACACAGCCATCCAATCTTTCTTATTATCCAGCAAAAATAGTACATCAACCTTACAATGCCTTAAGCATCCCAACCGCTTATAACATGCATTTTAAGGGAAACAAACAAAGTCAGCTTTTTTAGGGTTTTATTACAATGTCGGTTTTCATCAACGAAAAAAATGGCAAAAAAAATTTTTTCGAGGGCTGCCACCCCCAAACCCCTGCCTGGGGCCCGACCTAGCCTCGGACCCCAGCGAGGATATGTGTTGAGTGTATAGTACTTTGCTGATCAGTCGCCACATTTCAAAAATCTCCCACTTGGAGGCTGATCAGGCTCCACACCGAACAATCTCCCACTTGGAGACTGATACTACACGGCACCACTGTACATGCAACATCCACTGGATAAAACACTAGGACTTGACTGGTATAAATTCCACAATTATCAATCAAGAAGACCAACAGAAACTGATGAAGAAATCAGATTCTCCTGTGGAACTGCCTTCGTGAACATATCGACAGGATTCTCACTTGTGTGAATCTTCTCAAGCCATAACTGACCCTCCTCCAAAACAGTCCGGATGAAGTGGTACCTGAGCTGAATGTGCTTTGTCCTTGAATGAAAAGCAGAGTTCTTTGCAAGATGAATGGCACTCTGGCTATTAGTATACAATGGGTGATCCTCCTGTGTCTGACCCAATTCCTCCAGAAAACATTGTAACCAAATCATCTCCTTGCTGGCTTCTATAGCAGCAACATACTCAGCTTCAGTGGTTGAAAGTGCAATAACCTTTTGTAGCCTAGAAACCCAACTGACTGCAGTTCCCCCTATAGTAAAAACATACCCTATAGTACTCCTCCATGAATCAATATCACCTGCCAGATCAGAGTCAACAAATCCACTTAGAGCAGCATTAGATCCTTTGAAACATAATGCCTTCGTAGTAGTTCCTTTCAAATACCGAAGAATCCATTTCACAACATTCCAATGTTCCATACCCGGATTACTCATAAACCTGCTCACAACTCCCACTGCATGTGCAATATCTAGCCTTGTGCATACCATTGCATACATCAGACTGCCAACAGCTGATGAATACGGGATGTTAGACATTTTATTAATCTCTTCCTGTGCCTTTGGGCACATCTCCTTAGTCAATTTGAAATGACTAGCCAAAGGTGTGCTAAATGCTTTTGCATCCTGCATGTTAAATCTTTTCAACACCTTCTTTATATACTCACTTTGGGACAAATTCAAGGTTCTATTTTTCCTGTCTCATGTAATCCTCATACCAAGAATTTGTTTAGTTGCACCCAAATCTTTCATAGCAAATGACTTGGCTAATTTCTGTTTAAGATCATTTATATGTTGCATATTAGACCTAGCAACAAGCATGTCATCAACATAAAGCAATAGGATAATATAACTGCCATGATCAAATCTCTTAAAATATACACAATGATCAAAATCACATCTATGATAATCGTGTTCAGCCATGAAACTATCAAATTTTAAATACCATTGTCGGGGTGCTTTCTTTAGGCCATACAGACTTTTCTTCAACCTGCACACCAAGTTCTCCTTACCTTTGACCTCATATCCCTATGGTTGCAACATGTAAATTTCCTCCTCCAAATCTCCATGGAGAAAAGCTATTTTGACATCTAATTGTTCAAGATGTAAATCATCTACAGCCACAAGACTAAGTACAGTTCTAATTGAAGTCATTTTTACAACTGGAGAAAATATTTCATCATAATCTATACCCTTTTTCTGTGCAAAACCTTTTACCACAAGTCTGGCCTTATATCTTTTTTGACCTCCTTCCTCCTCCTTCAACCGATAAACCCATTTGTTAGGCAAGGATTTTTTTTCTACAAGTAAAGGGACTAAGTCCCAAGTCTTATTTTTCATCAAGGAGTCCATCTCCTCTTTCATGCCTAGCTCCCACTGTTGTTTGGCATCTACTTGCATTGCTTCTTCATATTCTTCTGGTTCACCAGAATCCGTTAATTAAATAGAATACAAAGAAGGAGAAAATCTTTCAGGGGGTCTACTTGTCCTCGTAGAATGTCTAACACTTGTAGGAGTTTGTGGAACAATCTGTTGTTGCTGAGCATCAGGTACCTGTGGCATTTCATTTTCAGGAATCTCATCCAACACCACATATTCTTGTTTGTCCTGTTCATGCTTCTTTTCTTGCATCTGTTCTTTATACATAACCTTCTCATTGAATATAAAATCTCTACTTCTAATTATTTTCTTATTTTCAAGATCCCATAACCAATAGCCATATTCATCTATCCCATATCCAATGAAGGTACATTTTTGAGATTTAGCATCAAGCTTGGTTCTATTTTCTTTATCAACATGGACAAAAGCTTCGCAACCAAAAGTTTTTAGAAAAGAATAATTTACCTTTTTACCAGTCCGTGCCTCCTCTGGAATACCACCATCCAAAGGGGTTGAAGGTCCTCTATTTATCATATAGACAGCAGTATGTACAACATTTGCCCAAAAATGTAAAGGCAATCCAGCATGCAATCTCATGCTCCTCACACGTTCCATGATGGTCCTATTCATTCTCTCTGACACACCATTTTCCTGTGGAGTTCTTGGAATTGTCTTGTACTTTCAAATCCCATTTAAGGAACAGTAATCTTCAAATGCTTTGCTGCAATACTCACCTCCATTATCCGATCTGAGACACTTCAACCTTTTTCCTGTCTCATTCTCAACCAAAGCTTTCCATTTCTTAAAAGTTTCAAAAACATCTGATTTTTGCTTTAGGAAATATACCCATGTTTTTCTGGTTGAGTCATCAATAAAAATAACATAATAACAAGAGCCACCAAGAGATGATACCTGAGCTGGTCCCCATACATCTGAATGTACAAGCTCTAACTTCTCACTCTTCTTCTCTTTCCCAACCTTGAGAAATCTGACTCTTTTCTGTTTACCATAAAGACAGTTTTCACAGAACTCTAAATCAATCTTCTTTAGTCCTGGCAATAGATTTTTGGAGTGAAGGATTTTCATCCCTTTTTCACTCATGTGCCCAAGCCTATGGTGCCACATTATCGAATCTATTCTTGTAACATTTATTGTTGTTGTTCCTACAGTAACTTTATCTGTAGCAGCTAAGGTAGAGTAAGTGTTGCCAGTATACAAATATAATGTGCCTACCTTCACACCTTTAGCTACTACTAATGATCCTTTAGTGACCTTCCACATATTGTCTGAGAAGGTAACTATGCAACCTTCACTACCTAATTGCCTTGCAGAAGTTAAATTTTTTCTTAAATTAGGAACATGTCTTACCTCTTGCAAAAACCAGTCATTACCATTCTGCAACTTGATCTTTATCTTTCCTTTTCCAACAATTTGACAGGGCTCATCATCACCCAAATATACCTGTCCAAAATCACCTTGAACATAATCTAGAAAATATTTTCTATGGGGTGTAGCATGAAATGAAGCCCCATAATCTATTACCCAGGAATCATTAACATTATCCAAACATAAGATTAAAGCATCTTGTAAAGTATTACTTGCAATATTAGCTTCCTTACTGTCATTTTCATTTTTGTCTCCTTCTTTATTTTTCCGAGACCAACAGTCTTTCTTTAGATGACCAGGATTTCCACAGTACCAGCAATCTTTCTTTCCTCTCGATTGAGAGCGTCCTTTCTTTGACTTCCCTCGTGACTTCTCATTCCCAGGGCCTTTTCCTCTTTCCTTTGATCTTCCTTTGTTCTCCACATTCAAAACACTACCCAATGATGTTGGAGTCTCACCTGTGCTTTTCCTTCACATTTCCTCGCTTAGGATAACACCAACAATATCATCAAATACCAAAGTATTTTTACCAGAGACAGAGTTACTTACAGCCATAACCAAGCTATTCCAGCTTTTTGGCAAAGAACATAAAATCAAGAGAGCCCTAACCTCTTCTGCAAAGGTAATTTTTACCGAAGATAATTGACTGGTAATTGTATTAAATTCATTTAAGTGCTTCGCTTCAGATCCTGCCTCACTCATTTTCAAATTAAAAAAACGCTTCATAAGAAATACCTTATTCGAAGCCGAGGGTTTCTCATACAACTTAGCCAATGTTGCCATCAAATCTACAGCCGTTTTTGCTTCTATTATATTGAATGTTACAGACGGCGCAAGGCACAATCGAATGGATCCCAGTGCCTTTCTATCTAAAATGTCCCACTCTTCATCTGACATTGTGGTAAGTTTCTTTGCCTTTCCTTCCAATGGCCACCACAAATCCTTTTGATACAGGTAATCCTCCATCTGCATTTTCCATAACTGATAATTCTGGCCGTTAAACTTTTTGACCTTGAATTTGGAATCCTCCATTGCTCCCACTCAAATTTGAAAGTCCTGCCAATTTACAGAAAACCTCGCTCTAATACCAATTGTTAGGGTTGCAAGAAGATCCGAAGCAAATATGAACTAACAATTATATTCAGATTTAAATACAAAAGATAAAGAAATAAAACAGAACACAGATAACACAGAGATTTAATGTGGTTCACCCAGAATGGGTTATGTCCACCATACACAGCTGTCCAATCTTTCTTATTATCCAGCAAAAATAGTACATCAACCTTACAATGCCTTAAGCATCCCAGCCACTTATAACATGCGTTTTTAGGGCAACAAACAAAGTTAGCTTTTTTAGGGTTTTATTACCCAGCCCGACCCCAGACCCTGGCTAGGATACGTGCTGAGTGTATAGTACTTTGCTGATCAGTCACCACATTTCAACAAGTTGGTAGGTAGCTTCCACTTCAGGATTTCCGGTTGGAGTACCTCAAGTCTGTGTGACTCAATCGGTGATCTTTGTGTGATGAGTTAGCAATATGATGGAGGACAAATCATGTTGACATGTAAGCTCTGTGTGCATGAAGATGAGTATTCCTATCTACCTCGAGAATGTGCGAAGTCTGTCAAACAGTGATAACGCGTGATGGGTTATCAGCCGCCATGAAATCGGTGGATAATGGACGATGGAGAATGTCTTGATATCGTTTCAAGATTGTTGCATTTAATGTAGTATGATTCAACGGTTAGGATCGAACTGGTTGAATTATTTAACCTATGAGGTTTAGGGTTTAGGGTTTTTGCTACCGACCTGTATGTTTCCTATAAGGTCGATGTTGTGTTTCTTTCTAAGGTTGTTGGCAAAAGTTGTGAGTGTGTATCCAAGGGAAGTGATACGTAATTTCTTGCCAGACCAAAGGAGAGAAGAGATACCTGCAAAGTGAATGTGTAGAAGGATAAGAGGAGCCTAAACGGATCTGCATTAGCATTGAGTGCTGTTAACAGATCATTGTAATTCCTGTTCATCTCTAACCACTACAACAGCTGTAAAATCCCCTAACAGGGTAGCCTTAACTGGCTTGATTCAAAATCCCTTAAATCAGGTGGTCCTAATAGGCTTGATTCAAATCCCTTAACTGGGTAACTCGAGGATAATGAGTTCTGAGAAGCTATAGAGCTTAGGAGATCCTTTCAGCTTTTGAGTTCTTGAAATCCTCTAACAAGGTGACCCTACCGGGTTTAACCCTTAACCGGGTATCCCTTAACCAGGTGATCCCTAATAGGATCAGTTCCTAGCAGAACCTATTTTAATGTCTTTAACCAGACAAGGCTCCTAAGAGAGCGGACTTCTAAAGAGTTCAAAAGCAGCTTGTGGGTATTCATCCCCACCGTGGTTTTTCCTAGTTGGGTTTCCATGTGAAAAATATGTGTGTCATGTGAAATGCTTTTGTCTTGTGATGCTTTGTTTTACCTGTTAAGCATATGAAGGTTCTATGTTTTATGCTTGTCTATAAAACATATTGAACTCGCTATTGTGAAGATTTGATGGTTAAGTTTACCTGTTTATGCATGGAAATATAATGATACTGTAGTATTTAGCTAAGAGGGTAGCTTATTGAGTGACCGGTTCATGACTGATTGAGTTGTACTGGAAGTTACCAGTTGCACTCTGTTTTATCGGTATCCCTGTTTGTCAGTCATTTGGGGTATTTGCTATCAAACCAGTTTTGGACTGTATTTGTGTTTGTATTGATTCACCCCCCCTCTCAGTACCGGTTTGGTACTCGTGGTTCATCATTGAGTTATCAATTGGTATCAGAGCGCTCCAGGTCCTCTGTGTTGTAAGCTTAACCGCTTGAGGAAAAGATCCTAGTCAAATGATGAAGAGGGAAGGTCCAAAGTTTTACAGGGAAAATTTTGGTATATGGAAAGACAGGATGAAGATATTCATCAAAAGCATGGGTGTTCAACACTGGAGTTATGTTGAAAATGTATATGTTGTTCCTACCCATACTCTCATCAATGACCAAAAGAGAGAGATACAAGAAAATGGGCAAGTCATGGAAGCCCTCATTAGTAGTCTATCTGACATTGAGTTTATAGATGTTTAGGACAAGGCAAATCCCAAAGAGGTATGGGATGCTCTTGAAAATATCTATGGTGGTGATGAGCATGTAAAATAGGCTAAGGAAGAAAGCCTAAGAGGGAAGTTTGAAGACATGCGGATGGTTGAAGGAGAGACCATTCCGCAGTATGGAATAAGAATCAAAACAGTTGTTAGTGAAATAAAGAGTGCAGGTGGCAAAATAGAAGATTCCACTATGGTAAGTAAAGTCCTGAGATCCCTGTTGCCGGTCTATGCAATAAGGGTCACTGCTATTCAAGAGCTGAGATCAATAGACAAGTCTAAGGTGTCCTTGGACTCCATCATAGCCAAGTTGACAGCCTATGAACTGAATAGTTTTGATGGTAGTGTTCAAAAGATAGAATTAGCTTTTAAAGCCTCCGCTATACCATCCAGAAAAGGAAAAGAGGCTAGCACTAGTGGGGAACCTAATCAGAATAGAGAAATGAAGGATGAAGAGTTTCTGATGGAATTTGAAGCTCTTCTTGCCAGGAGATTTCCAAAAGGAACTAGTAAATACAAAGGTAAGCTTCCTTTGAAATGTTTCTCCTAGAACCAGATAGGACATATTGCTATGAACTGTCCCAATAGTGACAACAAGGATAAACCAGAAAGGTTCAAGAAATTCAAAAGAGGAAACCAGAGAAACTGTTTTGTGGTAGTTGATGAAGGTGTCATAGATGAGGAATCAGAAGATGAAGAGAATGAAGACATTGTGTTTGTTGTTGTAAAGGAAGATATGGTAGACAAGAAGGCTTTTGTCTCCCAGTTTGATAATTCCAATGAGTGGATCATTGATAGTGGTTGTTCTCACCATATGATTGGTGACCGGAGCAAGTTTCTTTCCTTAGAGGAGTATGATGGTGGTGTGGTTCGCTTTGGCAATGATGCACCATGCATGGTCAAAGGTAGAGGGTCCATCTCTTTGAATGGAAAGAGTAGTGCTAACAATGTATACTGGGTTGATGGTCTCAGACAAAATCTTCTAAGTGTTGCCCAGCTAAATGACAGTGGCCTCACTCTGAAATTCAAGAATGGAGCTTGCAGAATCAAGGGAAAAGATGGTAAATTGGTGGACATCGGCATGCAGACTAAAGGTAACTTATTTCACCTGAATGCAAATATAAGTACATGTCTTATGGCTAAGCTTGATGATAGCTGGATATGGCATAGGAGACTTTGCCATGTAAACTTTGATAACATTGTAAAGGCTAGTAAGATCAAGGCAGTTAGAGGGTTGCCAGTGTTGAGCAAACCGGACAATACCTTATGTAGAGAGTGTCAATTGGGGAAAATGTCTTCCGCAACCTTTAAAGGTAAATCTTTCACTGCTGGCAACTTGCTTGATCTTTTGCATACTGATTTATGTGGTCCTATGAAAACTAGAAGTGTGCAGGGTGATAGGTACTTCATGATTCTCACTGATGACTGCTCAAGAATGATGTGGGTCACATTCTTGAAAGACAAGTCTGAAGCTTTTGTGAAATTCAAAGCTTTCAGAGCATTAGTAGAGAAAGAAAGTGGCAAAAGGATCAAGTGTCTCAGAACTGATCAAGGAGGGGAATTCACTTCCAGTGAATTCAACAAGTATTATGAATAATTCGGCATCAAGAGACAACTGTCTACCCCTCGGACTCCACAGCAGAATGGCCTAGCAGAGAGGAATAACCGAACGGTGGTTGAAGTAGCTAGAACCATGTTGATTCAAGAAAAGGTAGCTCACACCTTTTGGAGAGAAGCGGTGAGCATTGCAGTATGAACCGAGTACTCATCAAAAAGGGTAAGGACAAAACTCCTTATGAGTATTGGACCGATAAGACACCTATGGTTAACTACTTTAAGGTATTTGGTAGCAAATGTTACATCAAGAAGAGTGAACATCAGGGCAAATTTGAAGCTAAATGTGATGAGGCAATATTTCTAGGATATTCCACCAAGAGTAAAGCTTTCAAGTGCTACAACAATAGGACTCAGAGAATTATGGAAAGCATCAATGTAAGAGTTGATGAATCCTCTGAGAAGACTGAGGAAACCGGTAGTGAGCAAGCTGTAAATGAACCGGTTGCAACTTTCTGGGAACCGGTTGTCAGTCAACCAAGTACCAGTAACAGTGTTTCTGAATTGGTGAATGCTGATACTGATGAAGATGAGGATGAAGAAGAAAAGGAAGAAGAACCAGTTAAGACCATTCCTCGATATGTCAAGTTGAATCATGATCCCAAGTAGATCATAGGTGATAAGGATGCAGGAATCCTTACTAGAAGAAAGATCAGAGAAAACTCATGTATGATCTTTGAATTTGAGCCTAAGTCATTCAAAGAGGCTCATAAAGATGAAGACTGGATCAAGGCAATGGAAGAAGAACTTGACCAGATAGAGAAAAATGGTACATGGTCCTTGGTACCCAGACCAGAGCATAAAAATGTCATTGGCACCAAATGGGTGTTTAGAAATAAGTTGAATGAGGATGGCACAGTGATTAGGAATAAAGCCAGATTGGTATGCAAAGGATATGCTCAAGAAGAAGGAGAAGACTATGGGGAAACCTTTGCTTCTGTAGCCAGGTTGGAAGGAGTTTGTATGCTTTTTGCATATGCATCTTTTAAGAGGTTCAAGGTATATCAAATGGATGTAAAATCTGCATTCCTAAATGGTTTACTTGAAGAGGAGGTGTATATTGAGCAACCAGATGGGTTTGCCCTATCTGAAGATAGTGACATGGTATGTAGGCTACATAAAGAATTATATGGTCTAAAGCAAGCACCTAGGGCATGGTATGAGTGCCTACATTCCCATCTTGTGAAGATTGGATTTGAGAGAACAAGTGAAGATAGCAATATCTACTTAAAGTCTGAAGGAGATCAAATCCTGATCTATGAAGTTTTTGTTGATGACATCATATTTGGTAGAGATGACAAGATGAGTCATGAGTTTGCTGATGAGATGAAGAAAGAGTTTGAGATGTCGCTCATAGGGGAGATTAAGTTCTTCATTGGACTACAGATCCAGCAGATGGAAGATGGAATCTTCATCACTCAGTCCAAATATGTCAAAGAGGTGTTGAAGACTTTTGGCATGGAAGATAGCAAACCGGTTGGTACACCGATGGTGACCGGTTGCAAATTGACAAAAGAGGATGATTCTGCACTGGTTGATGAGAAGGAATACCGATCAATGATTGGTAAGTTGCATTATGTAGTGCATAGCAGACCGGATATTGCACATGCAGTTGGCATTACTGCAAGATTCCAAAAGAGTCCAAGAGAATCTCATTTGATTGCGGTCAAGCGGATTCTTAGGTATATAAAGGGAACAGTTGACTATGGATTGTGGTACCCATACAACAATAATTTCAATCTGAAAGTGCTCACAGATGCTGATTGGGCAGGTAATGTGGATGACCGGAAAAGCATAGCCAGTGGTGCATTCTTTCTCGGTGGTAGACTGGTCTCATGGATGAGTAAAAAGTAGAGTTGTATCTCTCAGTCTACAGTGGAAGCGGAGTATGTTGTAGCTTTCATGAACTGCACTCAGACAATCTAGATGAAGCATGTACTGGAAGGCTTCAAGATCCCTGTATTTGAACTGGTAAGTATATTCTATGATAACACAAGTGCTATCAATATATCAAAGAATCCGGTTTTACATTCTAGAACCAAACATTTTGAGCTTAAGTATCATTTCTTGAGGGAAAAGGTTCAGAATAAAGAGATTGCACTGGAACATGTGTCTAGTAAGGAGAAGTTAGCAGACATATTCACCAAGCCTCTCCCAAAGACAACATTTGTGCATTTGAGAGGTGAATTAGGGGTATTGCCCCTTCAGGAGGTGAACTAAAAGTGATTGTTCGACATCAATCAGGTACTGGAAAGACAAATTTTTGGTTGATTGGTGTGTTGTAGGATGCTACTCCTCAGGGGGAGCAGCATGATGAAACATAGATGATTGTACCTCCACTTTGGCATTGTTGTCAAAGGGGGAGAAGGAGTGAAGCGAGAAGATATCTTTTGTATATTGCCAGCAATGCCAAAGGGGGAGATTGTTGGTATTATGTGAACCGACATGGCATTATGTGAACTGGCATGAAGACATAATGATATTATATGTTGTCATTGATGTCAATATGAGACATAGTGTGAACCAGCACATGTGATAAGTGAAGAGAGAGAGGAACCAACATTTGTATGAAATGGTTTATATGCCAAAGTGAAGTGGCATATTTGTTCAAGGTGAACCGGCATGTAGTTATGGGAACTGGCACATGAAAGAATTGTATGACTACCGGTTGGTAGGTAGCTTCCACTTCAAGATTTCCAGTTGGAGTACCTCAAGTTTGTGTGACTCAATCAGTGATCTTTGTGTGATGAGTTAGCAGTATGATGGAGGACAGATCATGTTGCCACATAAGCTCTGTGTGCATGAAGGATCTTGCATGAAGATGACTATTCCTATCTACCTCAATAATGTGTGAAGTCTGTCAAACGGTGATAACGCGTGATGGGTTATCAGCCGCCATGAAATCGGTGGATAATAGATGATGGAGAATGTCTTGAGATCAATTCAAGATTGTTGCATTTAATGTAGTATGATTCAACAGTCAAGATCGAACCATTTGAATTATTTAACCTATCAGGTTTAGGGTTTAGGGTTTTTGCTACTGACTTGTATGTTTCCTATAAGGTCGATGTTGTGTTTCTTTCTGAGGTTGTTGGAAAAATTTGTGAGTGTGTATCCCAGGGAAGTGATACGTAATTATTGCCAGACCAAAGGAGAGAAGAGATACCTGCAAAGTGAATGTGCAGAAGGATAAGAGGAGCCTAAACGGATCTGCATTAGCATTGAGTGCTATTAACAAATCATTGTAATTCCTATTGATCTCTAACCACTTCAACAGTTGTAAAATCCCCTAATAGGGTAGCCTTAACTGGCTTGATTCAAAATCCCTTAAATTAGGTGGTCCTAACAGGCTTGATTCAAATCCCTTAACCAGATAACTTGAGGCTAATGAGTTTTGAGAAGCTATAGAGCTTAGGAGATCCTTTCAGCTATTGAGTTCTTGAAATCCTCTAACAAGGTGACCCTATCGGGTTTAACCCTTAACCAGGTATCCCTTAACTGGGTGATCCCTAACAGGATCGATTCCTAGCAGAACCTATTGTAATGTCTTTAACCGGACAAGGCTCCTAACAGAGCAGACTTCTAAAGAGTTCAAAAAGCAACTTGTGGGTATTCATCCCCACCGTGGTTTTTCCCAGTTGGGTTTCCACGTGAAAAATATGTGTGTCATGTGAAATGCTTTTGTCTTGTGATGCTTTGTTTTACCTGTTAAGCATATGAAGGTTCTATGTTTTATGCTTGTCTATAAAAAATATTGAACTCACTGTTGTGAAGATTTGATGGTTAAGTTTACCTATTTATGCATGAGAGTATAATGATACTGTAGTATTAAGCTAAGTGGGTAGCTTATTGAGTGACCGATTCATGACTGATTGAGCTGTACTGGAAGTTACCAGCTGCACTCTGTTTTACCGGTATCCCTATTTGTCAGTCATTTGGGGTATTTGCTGTCAAACCAGTTTTGGACTGTATTTGTGTTTGTACTAATTCACCCCCCCCTCTCAGTACTAGTTTGGTACTCGTGGTTCATCATTGAGTTATCACATAGGTCACACACATAGAGCTAGGTGGTTAGATGAGCAATTCAAGTTGTGTAAGGACACTTTCCCCCTTGGCACTATTGTCTCTGTCATTGATTTTGCTGAGAATTATACACTAAAGCTGAAAAATGAAGTACAATCTATGTATTACCACTCTACACAAGTTACAATTTTTGTACACATAGCATTCATGCATGCACATGATAGCATCGAGGAGGACATAAAAGTTATAAGAGAATATCACTTCTATATTAGCGATGATCGTACTTATTCCTCAGAGTTTGTGCAAGGATGCTTTATAGTCTTTTATGATAGTTTAAGGGAAAGAGATATAAGATACAACCAACACTTAATATGGTCAAACAATTGCACCACACAATTCAAGAATGCAAGGATGTTCTATTGGTTGAATATAATGCATGTGACAAGTGGTGTGCAACATTTTTGGAATTTCATTAAGACAGGGCATGGAAAAGGAGAGCATGATGGTGTGGAAGCATGTGTGAAAATAGCTCTTACCAGAGAGGTATTGAAGTATGAAGGTGGTACAATGTTAATAGATGCAGAAACAATTGTGCAATGGTGTAACTGTACGATGGGACCAGGTAATGCAGGTAAGTCTATGGTTTCTAGATATATTTGGTTAATATGTGAATCTAATATTGAAAACTATCTAGATTGTTGTACACTTACTGGATCAAGTGACATGCATTCATTTAGAAGTTCAAATGCAACATCACTAGTTATTTATACTAGATAGATTGCATGATTTTGCTCTTTGTGTATGCATTTTGTGTGGGATGAATGTGAATCAAAAGAGTGGGTTGACCAATGGTCTTGTAGACCTTTACAAACCTTAGATACATATCAACTTACTAGAGCACTATAAATGAACCTGATTGAAGCATTGGTGGATTTTGACCATGTATTAGACATAGTTGAACCAAGTAAAGGGCTGCAATTTGCTACAATTTTAAGCTTAATTTATTCATATTAACTTATGTTGATTTTGGTGTTAACTTATATCCTTCTAATAAATGCAGGTCATGTATATGCACTTATTGCGGATGAGAACAATGAAGGAGGAACATATTACATTTTGTGTCGTTGTACTGAGGCCAAAAATAAATTGACTTCTATAGTGGTTGATATAGAGGGTATTGAGTACCCAATAGGATCCGTTGTTGTGAGAAGAACATGGCTTAGAAGGTACCATTGTTGTGTCAAGTTGTATTGAGACCTCTTAAACTCATTTATTTAGCAGTCGTTGTATTGATTTTGACATTAACTTATCCTTCTATAAAATGCAGGTACCTTATCAAAAATTCTAATGCTTGGTTGTTTGAGGACTTTGAGACACATAGACATATTCTTCATTACTCAAACCTTCTTGTTGCAACAAATATTCAATTGATTAAATATCGTGGTAGACCTCTTAACAAGGATTTGTGGAAAATTCATGAATCAGACCACAAGGCAATACTTGAGATACTAAGGATTAGAGCTGATCTAGAAGGTTCACTTGATTGATTTTGGGCCATCTAGAAGAATAATTCTACAATATGGTAGAATAATTTTGACAATTTTGTATATATCTTTTGTGAAACGTTGTAACTTCACTCTTTTGGATGTGCTCTACATGCATATGAGCTATAATATGCATATGAGATGTAATGTGCATATGTAGATGCCAAATTTTGTATATAAAACCATTAATGAGTTGGAATGTGCATATCTAGATGCTAAATTTTGTATTAAAAAACAACGAGTTGTGATGTGCATATCTAAATGCTAATTTTTGTATAAAAAAACAAGAACGAGTTGTAATTTGCATATTTAGATGCAAAATTTTGTAAATATAAATAGTAATGAGCTTGATTATTTATATTAGATGCCAAATTTTATATATGAAAGTGTCCATGGGGCTAATTTGCAAATTTTGAGAGCCCAAATTTGTACCATTTGATTATAAATACATTTGTAATAAACTTGTACCATTTGATTATAAATTTGTACTATTTGATTATAAATAACTAAGTCTGATTTTGACATATGTTAAATAAATTGCAAATGGGTATCTGAATGTGAAATTTTTTTTCCAAGTGTTTTGGGAAAGTTTTGAGTTATTGTTGAATTACCCGATTTGAAGGGCTAGTAGGAATAGTCTGAAACCAAGAGAGGCCTTTGATGCGACAAAAAAATCTCACCACAAGAAAATGGAATTGAGTTGTCCAAAAAAGAGAGGATTTTTTAGGCAGAAACAACATGACCCCATAGGTTCAAACGGATCGTCCATAAGTGCCATGGTCTTCGAGTTACGCGACGTCAAAGTTTGACCATTTTTTCCACTTTGAGTGCTCAAGGGAAAACATCGCTATGAGGTGGCTTGGAATGATCAGACCTCTTAGGGAGTGAGAAAAGGGCATACCTAGCATAAACCCAACCACCCAAATGCACTCACATTGATGGTTCATTCCCACGACGAGCAGAACGAAAGATACACTATTTTGCAACCTCTCGCTAATGGTTTTTGATGCAACAGAAAAAATCTCACCACAAGAAAACAAAATCAAGTTGTCCAAAACCGAGAGAGGATTTTTTAGGAAGCGACAATATGACCCCATAGGTTCAAAAAAATGGTCCATAAGTGCCACGGTCTCTAAGTTACGCGATATCAAAGTTTGACCATTTTTTCCACTTTGAGCGCTCAAGGGAAAACATCACTACAAGGTGGCTCAGAATGATCGGACGTATTGGGGAGTGAGACAAGGGCACACCTAGCATAAAAATCACCACCCAAATGTGCTCGCACTGACTATCCATTCCTATGATGAGCATAATGAAAGATGCATTATTTTGCCACCTCTCACTGATAGTTTTTGATGCGACAGAAAAAATATCACCACAAGAAAATGGAATCAAGTTGTTCAAAACTGACAGAGGATTTTTTAGGAAGTGACAACATGACCCCATAGGTTCAAATTGATTGTCCATAAGTGTCATGGTCTCTGAGTTACACAACGTCAAAGTTTGACCATTTTTTCCACTTTGAGCACTTAAAGGAAAACGTCGCTATGAGGTGGCTCAAAATGATAAAATGCCTTGAGGAGTGAGACAAGGGAACACCTAGCATAAACTTGGCCACCCAGATGTGCTCATGCTGAGGATTCTTTCCCACGACAAGAAAAACAAAAGATGCACTATTTTGCCACCTCTCACTAACAATTTTTGATGTGACAGAAAAAATCTCACCACAAGCAAATGGAAACGAGTTGTCCAAAACCGAGAGAGGATTTTTTATGAAGCAACAACATGCCCCCATAGGTTCAAATGGATCATCCATAAGTGCCACGATCTCTGAGTTAAGGGACGTCAAAGTTTGACCATTTTTTCCACTTTGAGCACTCAAGGGAAAACGGCACTACGAGGTGGCTCGAAACAATTAGACGTCTTGGGGAGCGAGAGAAGGGCACACCTAGTATAAAATTGACCACCCAGATGCACTTGCGCTGATGGTTCATTCCCACGACAAGAAGAATGAAAGATGCACTATTTTGCCACCTCTCACTAACGGTTTTTGATACGATAGAAAAAATATCACCACAAGAAACTGGAATTGAGTTGTCCGAAACTGAGAGAGGATTTTTTAGGTAGAGAAAACACAAACCAATAGGTTCAAATAGATCATCCATAAGTGCTATGGTCTCCGAGTTACGTGACATCAAAGTTTGACCATTTTTTCCACTTTGAGTGCTCAAGGGAAAACGTCGCTACGAGGTGGCTCAGAATGATTAGATGTCTTGGGAGTGAGACAAGGGAAAACTAGTGTAAAACTATCCACCTGAATGTGCTCGCATTGACGGTTCGTTCCCATGACAAGCAGAACGAAAGATGCACTATTTTGCCACCTCTCATTGACCATTTTTGACGGTTTTTAATGCTACAGAAAAAATTGCACCACAAGAAAAAAAAAATCAATTTGTCAAAACCAAGAGAGGATTTTTTAGGTAGAGAAAACGTGATCCCATAGGTTCAAATGGATTGTCCATAAGTGCCATGGTCTCCGAGTTATGCGACGTCAAAGTTTGACCATTTTTTTCCACTTTGAGCGCTCAAGGGAAAATGTCGCTACGAGGTGGCTCGAAATGATTAGACATCTTGGGGAGTAAGACAAGGGAAAACCTAGCCTAAAAATGGCCACCTAGATGCACTTGCACTGATGGTTCATTCCCATGACAAGCAGAACAAAAGATGCACTATTTTGCCACCTCTCACTAACAGTTTTTGATGCGACAAAAAAAATCTCACCACAAGAAAATGAAATTGATTTGTCTGAAACTGAAAGAGGATTTTTTAGGTAGAAAAAACACAACCCCATAGGTTCAAACAAATCATCCATAAGTGCCATGGTCTCCGAGTTATGCGACAACAAAGTTTGACCATTTTTTCCACTTTGAGCGCTCAAGGGAAAACGTCGCTACGAGGTGGCTCAGAATGATAGGATGTCTTGGGGAGTGAGACAAGGGCACACCTAGCATAAAAATAGCCACCAAGACATGCTTGTGCTGACGGTTCATTCCCACGACAAGCAGAATGAAAGATGCACTATTTTGCCACCTCTGACTAACGGTTTTTGATGGTTTTTGATGCCACAGAAAAAATCTCACCACAATAAAATGGAATTGAGTTGTCCTAAACTAAGAGAGGACTTTTTAGGCAGAGACAACATGACCCCATAGGTTCAAATGGATTGTCCATAAGTGCCATGGTCTCTGAGTTATGTGACGTCAAAATTGACTATTTTTTCCACTTTGAGCGCTCAAGGGAAAACATCGCTACGAGGTGGCTCAGAACGACCAGACATCTTGGGGAGTGAGACAAGGGAACACCTAGCATAAACCCAGCTAGCCAGATGCACTCGCACTGATGGTTCATTCCCACGACAAGCAGAACAAAAGATGCACTATTTTGCCACCTCTCACTGACGGTTTTTGATGGTTTTTGATGTGATAGAAAAAATCTCACCACAAGAAAATGAATCGAGTTGTTCGAAACCAAGAGAGTATTTTTTAGGCAACAAAAACACAACCCCATAGGTTCACATGGATTGTCCATAAGTGCTTCAAGTCTTCTTTTATAGGTGATTTGGATGAATAGGTGTGTCTCTTACCCTAAGGCCGACTTGTTATGGAATAAAATTTAAATGAAAACCTTACCTAAGCCGACTCATCCTTAGATAAATTTCAAATCTTCTTTGTGTGCTCAAATCTTGTCTTAATTGGTTCTTGAAATTATGAACTTCACTCCATAAGCATGAGTTTATGAAATAATAACTTCACTCCAATCTCTTCATGCACGAAGGACTCAAAGCAAATTCACTCAATCAAAATACACAATATTAGCATTACCGGTGTCGGTACTTGAGTATACACAATATGAGAAATAGATAGTTTAAAAGTATATGCCATATGAGTTACAAGTAATGAACAAATTGGATCACATTTCAAGACATATACACAATGAACAAGTTTGATCACATTTCAATAGCAAATAACTAAGTTTCAAGAATATCAAGTTTCATACATATCAATGAACAAATTGGATCAAATATCAAGTTTCATATATATCAAAATGAACAATAATCGTGTACATATCAAAAAATGGCATAGATGCCAAATCAATAATAGTTACAAAAATGTGGCATGTGCCATGCCTGTCAAAGTCGATATATACATATACAAATGTCGAATATATAAAAAAATTGGTCCTTCAATGACCACAACTATAACTATATGTCTCTATTGGTATCTATGACTGTGGTGGATCATCAAAATTGACCCTCTTCAAAGTAGTATGTGGCTCTACAGGTGGCTGCACAAGGACAATTCAAATGTCGAATCAGATATATTTTCTCAATATAACATCAAAATAACTAAATATTGAACTCTAAATTGTTTGAAATTGAAATTTTGATTACCTCATCTCTGTCTTCTGCAATTGGGTGAGGCTAAGTTTCCATGGGATGTCTTGAAGGAGGCTGTAACTGGTAAAACAACATTAATACATATTAATAACATATATGTCAAATAACACATAATAACTAAAAATGAATAGACTAAAAAGCTAAAGCATACTAGAGCCTCAGCTAGATGTGTTGTGGTCATAGGAGGCAAAGTCACAGATGAATCAGTTATGACCATTTCCTATATCCATGGTAAGTGATCCAAAAGGAGTTAACTAGATGGTTTCAACTCTATTGTACACTTAGTGAAAAGGAGTTTATCTAAGATAGATATGCCTTTTCCCTTGGTCATGTTGAATCCCATAATATACGTGTACGACTTCTACTCAAATGGAATGGTAGAATAACAGTAGGAAGGGGCTTGTAATAGGTTAAAGACAATCATACAAGTTAATAACCCAAAGTAGTTGACAAACTAGATAAAACCAAATATTTTTAACATATGTAGAACAAATGCACACAAAAGCCTCCTATAGTTCTTTTGTAACCTTAGGAGGCCTAGTCAAATCTGATGCAACTATTACCATTTCTTGTATGAAAAATGATAACATATGATATAAACATAAAAGGATTTAGTTATTTGGAACAAGCAAGAATGCAATCCAAAGTGAATATGCAAATATCAACTCTTCCCTCTGTTGAACCTCATTGACATCAGGTGCATTCATTAATTGTATAAACCCCATATGTTTCTGTATATAGAACAAATAAATTAAGTGCATTTATCAATATATACATATACATGTTTAATCATAATACATTTTAACAAATGAATTTAAATTGTACTGAATTACCTTCTGTCATTTGGGTGTCTGAGAGGATATCTTTTTCTGCCTCGGAGTGCTAGAGGATGGCTTTCTCACATGAGATGTCCTCAAGGCAGGTGGGGTAAACTAACGGAAAAAAATTAACATGAGGGCAAAGAGCATGTATTTAATATATCACTTAAAAATATATAAATCTAAATGGTACTGCATAGCTATCTTGGCCAAAGTCAATGGCCGAAAGCATGATATCATCAAGTTGGGACATCTCAGCCACTGATAAGCCCTATAAAATACCAAGTAATGATACATATAATTAACAAAAGATATTTGGAAACCAATGTATTATTATATTTTTAACAAATTTACAAATCTTTACCTCTGGTGGCGAAACTACTCGTGACCGTGGATTCTACTGAAAAGTATGTGGTGTACTCCCACCACCTGCTACACCCTGCAGTGTATTTTATTTATATGTCACTTTAAATTGTTCTAAAAATAAAAATTCATTTCTTTATATAAGATTTAGTCACTTAATTGATAACATGTCATAAACAGAATTAAACGCACCTGTGTCTGATAGAGAGGGTACAACATATTGATCATTTCATCAGTGAGGGCCACATCCTCTGTAGTGGAAGCATGGCATCTACTCCTGCAACATGTACATGAATGAGATGTCAAACCATCCTCATTTGCATCAGTGTCTACACCAGAACATACACCTTGGCAAGTGGGGCACATATGCTGAATGGGCTGGCTCCTGCCAAATGATGCATGAGGTGTTGCTGATGAAGGAGGTGCTGCTGAGGAAGGAGGTGTTGCTGATGAAGGAGGTGCTGCTAAGGAAGGAGGTGATACTGATGAAGGAGGTGTCACTGTTGAAGGAGGTACCACAGGTGCTGGTACATCCTCTGCTCTAACCAACTATGTGCCATGCTAAACAATGACATTAGTCAATGATGCAGCTACCTGAAGCGTCTGTAATTCCATAGACTCCTTCAAGGATATAGGGACAGTGACATGAACCATGGGTTTAGGAGTTGTAAACCTCCTATGTTGTGGCTCTACCACCCTATGGGCCCTAGGTCTATCCTGCATAGAGCCTCTCCCTCTACCCTAAAATTGTCAGATGTAAAAGTAATTCGGCTTCTTGCCGAGGATGAACTCACAATACAACTTTCTCAAAAAATATAGAGGCACCTGCCAATTATTACAAGGTGGTTGGTCAAAGACCATATACCACCTATCCCAAAAATCTTCTTTCAGCCTAGCATGAACACACCAATGTATATGAAATGAATTCGTATTTAGTTCTAGGTTGTTACTGGTAACTGGATCGGTGAAAAGAGCACATATGTCAACTTTACCTATGCCCTTTTTTTTTCACATGATCATATGACAACCCATCTGCATAAAATGTTTGAAATCTATCCCTCCATGAACCCCATTTTTTAACCTCCCTAGATACCTCATTTGCATTATTAGCCATTGTTTCTAGTGTTCTGGCGAGGGTTGAGTGGTGCTCAAGCCTAGAGGACCTCAACCTATTCACCAATATAGAAATTCAGGCACTATTTTGTGTAAGGCGATTGACGAGATCCTCTTGTGTGGCATCTGCATGATCTAATGGAGGATGTGGAGGGTTTTGGGGTGGTGGTGGTTGTTGAGGAGCAACATTTTGAGGATTTTGAGTGTTTTCTTGTTTCTCTTGTGAAATGTTTACAGGGTTTTCTTGTGCTGCTTATGCAGGAGGAGGTCTTTGTTGTCAATTTCATTTTTGGGGATTGCTTGAAGAATCTGACATCAAATTAATAAAAACAAAACTTAAATCAATTTAAAAAACCCTACTTCAATTAAAATGCAAACAAAAATAATCAAACCAATCAAATCTTACCTGTTCAATGGGGTGCCATTATTGAAAATTGCTCTCAATGTTGGGAAAATCCAAAATAGTTGCAAACCTGTGCAGGTTCTATGTTTTTTTGGCTTTTCCTTGCTGTTGTTCCATGGGTTTTGGAGTTGAAAATGGCCAAAACCTGTGGCCTACACCAAACAATAATGTTTCTCAAAACCCATATAGGTTTTGAGAAACTTTTAATTTTTTATTAAAAAATAAAATGTTCCTCAAAACCCGTATGGGTTTTGAGGAACTTTTGGTTTTTTAAATTGTTTTTCTCTAGGCTTGGTGTTACCAAGCCTAGAACATTTTAAAATTTTTAAAACCCGCACGAGTTATGAAAAATTTGTTTTTTTTTGGCATGTGGCCACTTTTCTGTTCACCATCTTGGTACACTTACCCCATAGTAGCCACCATGAAAACATCGCATAGATGGACAACATCGACTAGTGATTAGGTATTAACTTGAAACTTATTTGGGATCTTATTGATAGAATGGCTTAGCTTCTCAAAAGTGTTGACTTGGTAGTGACCAATTCAAATTGTGCAATTTCTAGCAAACTTATGAGGCTCTAATAAACATGAATAAATCAATGCATGCAAGTTGGAAAAGTCAAAATTTTTACCTATAAGATGGAATTGTGATAGCTTTAAGTTGAAATGGGTTGGTAATAACATCATGAGGAAGCTTCTCAAGAATTCTTAGGTCCTATTTTGTATTCAAGACATGGAAACAAAACTAAAATATTCAATTATTGACAAAAAGTGATATAAAATGATCAAATTAAAGAAATCATTTAATATTTCTCTAATTTGTAAACATTGACATGTTTGTGATATTGATGTGGACCTCTAGTATCAAGTTGGGCTTAAATTCAGTAAAATGCACACTAAAATAAAATTAAAAAAGTGGCATCTTATAGGGTCACCTTGACTCCTATTGATAGCCAATATAGTAGCCCTAAATATACAACTTATGGGGATTATCAATTAGAATGGTTAAGGTTAATCTAGTTTTATAGCTTTTCCTAAAACTCTATAAATATTTTAAAAATCCTCTTGCAATTGAACTTTTATGAATACAAAACCAACAAAAATAAAGGTTAAAAGGGAGTCTATGTTAGTCAATTCCCTTCTAGGATTTCAAGCATGGATCTTGTAGACACCTAAAATTGTCCTAGCCTAATCAAATAAATATTTTTTTATTTAATTATTTTATCCTAAGATGTCTATTAATTAAATAAATCTATATTTATTTAATTAATTCATTAATCCTTTTCTAGATTTTCCCTATTTAAGTAAATATTTTTATTTATTTAAATTATCCTTTCCCTAAATTAAATAAATATTTTATTTATTTAATTGGTCCCACTTCTTCTATGAATTAAATAGATTTTCTATTTATTTAATTAACTTATTACCTTTTTCTCTCCATGACACTTGTCATTCATCTCTTAATTTGCCTCTAACCACCTTCTTAATATTTTCCCATTTTCTATACCTACCCTTTAATCCTATTTGATCATTTATCCTTTCACCTCTTAATCCTATCCCTTCATTTCTAAGGTGCCTTCTATATAATAAGATTATTTCATCCTTGTCTAACCCTAATGAATTCATATGTGATCAATCACTCAACCATCTACATAGCCACAATCTGTTCTTTGTTGAGCTCTTGTGCACAATACAAAATTTGAGAGCAACCATATCAAGAAAGATCAATGGAGATAGGCAACAATAGAGATCAAACCCTACTAAGCATGTGAATGGTATAATCTTTCATGTTTTTGATATTTTGCATGTTTTAGGTTCTTCATTGGTGTATACTGGATCTTAATTGTAGAACTAGAGCTTTATGTGGTTGGATCTTTGTTGATTTTACAATAGTTTAGCATTCCATTTTCACCGTATACAAATTCAAATAATTTTTTTAATAAGAAACAATCCATAATACTAATACACATGCAAATAAATAACTTTGAGTCACAATGTAGCCATTAAAATTTGCAACATGATAGAAAATTAAATGCAAACACAACAAGAAAATTGGGATAATGGAAATAAGGTCTTGCGATATTGAAGGTGGTTGATATGGGGAAGTGAAACCTTAGGATTTTATCACTTTAACAAGTTTTGGGTATGGTAATATCTTACAAATCTAAAAGGTGGTATAAAGGGGCTTGGACTCACAAAGGGTCAATGGAAAAAATACCATAAAAATGAAATAAATTCATCATGGACAAAGATAAATGAAAAAGGATGGTTTCAAGTCTACAATTATAAATCACTAAGTGGGTTAATCAAAGATTTTGAGAAAATTCAAGTACAAATGGCACAACACTATAGTAAAAATGCATGAACAATAGAAATAGGGAAATATGGAGATGAAAAAATGGATCAAAATGATGAGGGGAATAGATGGTGAAGGCTTGGAAGGGTGTGGGGGAGAGGTAAGAAAATTTAACTATAGAAAACTTACAAAAATAATTATATTTTCATCAAAAACCATAAATGAATCTTGATGGGTATTTTGACATGTTTACCAAATTAGATGAAATTCTAGGATATCTCACTTGTCCAAGAGAATAAAGTTATTGGAAGGAAAAGTATCACCCCAAGGTTCTTAGTGGAAATTATTAGCCTACGAGATAACTCTATTCATCATTATGTTTTATTAAACTAACACACAAGGTTCGTATTCTTGTTTGTTGGAATTTTGAAAAAGGGTTAGATACAAAAGATAGATGCATTCATAATTTTTATAGCATTGTCTATTTTTTCCTAGTTTTTTACCAATCTATTAGTGAGATTCATGATGCATGACGTCAAATAACTCTAGCCTTAATTTTAATACTTGAATTAGATATAATATTGTGTATTAATAGTGTTCAGTGACGGTGATGATAGTCTTAAATAACAAGAGGTTATAAAAAATTTCAAAAGAAAAGGGGAGGAAGGAAAGGGTTCACATAGATCTTAAGTTTCAAACCTATATTAACATACATAAATGTGTAAGTAGACAAGTTTTTATTTTACTTAAAACCTACTTAACTGGATAAAACCACAATACCATAAGAGATATCCTATCTTCCAAGGAGATCAAATCATTAATATTTATTAAGCACCTAATGCTAGCATATTTCAACAAGATGGATTGCAATAATTAAAGGGAGATGTTTAGATTAACAATTAAACATAAATTATAGTTAATAATTTGCAAGTGATATGAATAGTAGATCCATCAAAATACTCATTACATTTAAATATTTGTAATGAAGGTCCAACTGAATGCTTAGAAACCATGAAGTAAACTAACCCAAAAAACTGTTTAGCAAGTTACCTTCATACTAACAATTTCTAGAATATCATGTCTTTTTGGATCGAAATGGAGGGAACAGCACAAGCAGAAGGAAATTTGAATTTTGGAAATGGAGGGAACAATGATGTTGGTTCATCTGGTTCTGCTACCTCTACAACTCAAGGACAAGCATTGGATGATGAGGATGGGAGACCGGATGGGGACCCATGGCATTGGGACCCTCCTCTTGACCGTAAAAAGATGAAAGATTCTCCAAAATCGGGTCCTGAGGGCATGAAAGCTAACTTGGAAAAGGCTATAGTGGTGAAGGCTCTCAAACCCTGGAGCGGTCTTTTTGCAAACAAACCTACTGGAAAATCGTCCTTCCCCTCTGTGGAAGACATCTCTGATAGAAAAATGGGTAAATTAGCTATTGTTGTTCCAGATTTGGTTATTGATCATAGCATTTCTTTAATAGCTTTCTCTCTAGTGGGAAAGTTTGTTGGACCACAACCCAATATTGAGGATGTTAGATCCTTTGTTAAGAGAAAATGGAGGCTGAAAGGTCAGGTTGATGTTTCAGCCCTATCAAGGGTTTTTTTTGTTTTTTCCTTTTCTTGTGGGGAAAACCTGGAAGCAACATTAAGCGATCGACCATAGATGTTTGGTAAATCGTCCCTATCCCTAAGAAAATGGTCTCCAAACATGGAACTCAATGATTCCTTGTTTGAATCTGCTCTGGTCTAGGTAAGGTTACCCAGCTTGCCGCTTGAATTCTGGGTTGAGGATGTTTTTTCAGGTATAGCGAATTCCTTTGGGGAGCTTGTTGCAATAGATCTAATGACTGCAACTCGAAAGAGGCTTATGCGAGAATTTGTTTCAATATTTTGTAGAAGATGGATCTTCCTAGTTCTATTGATATAAATTCCAAACTTGGGTTATGGGAATAGACAATAGAGTTTGAGTCCCTCCCCTTTGTGTGCTTCTCCTATAATAAAGCTGGACACTGGGCTAAGGCTTTCCCTAGTAACCCCAAAAAACCTATGAAGGTTAATAATCCTCATAAACAGGTATGGAAAGAAAAGAATAATATTAAGGAAGATAGTAGAGTGGAAGGAGGAAGCAAAATTTATACTAACCTAAAACATTTATTAGAAGATGATAGAAACGCTATCCCTCTTAAGGGTTCCCTTTTGAAGTAAGATAAAAAGGATGAAATTAGTGGATTTAAGATCCAAACAGTCCATATCTTTGAAGTCTTACAAACTCAGGAGGAAGAGAATGCAATCATTGAAGAGATTCTTGAAGAAGGTGAGATTGATGATATAATTGAATCCCAACATGAGGCCCTTCAAGTCTCAGTAATGAAAAGTGATAAAGATTGCCCAAATGATTCTGGAAGGAAGAACAAGTTCGGATTGCCCAAGGTTAACCTAAACTCTTTATTTTAGAATGTTGGAGTTGGCATGCCCTCTTCTTCCCAGAAAAGAGGAGAACTATGGAATAACATGAAGCTGATCTCAGAGATGAACATGAGGAAGAAATAACAGGGAATGGAAAAAAGAAAAATAAGAAGGCAAGATGCCCTAATGGGGTGAAAACTAGGACCAGATCTAAGGCAGATATTGGTCTTTCCAAATCTTCAAAGGGTCGTAAAACCATTAAATGGCATAGAGACCAGGAGAGTAAGAAAAACATAGCTGATGGAAGGCAACAAACTATACAGGAATCCTACTCCCAGGTTTCCAAATGAAGGTAATCTCCTAGAACATTCGAGGCCTAAATGGTCTCAATAAACATGATATATTACAGAATCTCATTAGAGATCATAAGCTGGATATTATCCTTGTGCAGAAAACCAAAATGAGTAGGGAGAAAGTTGAGAATTTAAAGTTCTTTAAAAATGGAGGAGTTTGTGGTAGTAGCTCGAATAGGGCCTCAGGTGGGGTCGCTATTTTTTGGAACAAGAAAACTATTTTAGGAGATATGATTGATGAAGATGGTAATATTATATCTATGAAAGTTAAAAGAATCATTGAAGGAAAGGAATGGGTGGTTACAAATATCTATGCCCCTAATTCAAAAGCTGCTAGGAGTAAATTTTCGGATAAAATCAAGCAGAAAAGATGCTCTTTCTCTCAGGATAGTTGGTTGTGTTAGGGGTCCCACAGATACTGAGAGGGGGGGGTGAATCAGTATCTAACCGGTAATAAGAATTTCTTAACTTAAAACATGCAGAACATAATATAACAATGTACCGGTATGCAAGAAATAATGCAATAAACATAATCAAGAACATCCACATGAAAAGTACACCATAACACAAGATGTTAACCAGGAAAACTGGTGTGGGAAAAACCTCGGTGGGATTTATGACCCACAATATTCACTCACTGGCCAATAAGAGAATATTACTTACAATAGGGGCCTGCACATGCAGGAAGGCCAACTGCCTAGAGCTCACTGCTCAATGGGAAGTCACACTGACTTACAAATAAGGATTATACTAATCCAATAACTCGTACTACTTTACAATAGCATCTTCAATGCTAGATTTAGTACCGATTCCTGCTCTATTTTTTACATATACCTTTTGACCTATATTTCGCAAATTAGGTCTGCCTAATATTTTTCTTTATACATCATCAAAACACATACAAATGTCTAAAATGATCTCCTTTATATATAAGAGTCATTTTACAATTTGCCAAGTCAGCTTACAATAATAAACAAAATATTATATAACAAAAATCTTGTCTGCCTTTGTGCTGGTATACTTCTTTTCTTCTGTGCCGGTGCCGGTATCTTGAGTGCCGATGTTGAGTGTGATCTGCTAATGCTAGTGCACTATCTTGCCAGTGTAATGCTTTGTCGGTATAATGTCTTGCCGATGCCATAGGATTGCAAGGTTGGCATCAATGACAAAACCTTCAATCGCATACAATGTCTTATTGGAGTGTGCATATGCCAACAATCTCCCCCTTTGGCTTTGATGGCAACACTCATGAGAAATTTCAAAAAGTATCCAAAAATGTGTAGTCCAAAAATGTTACCAAAAATGTGAGAGCTCCCCCTGAGCATATGATTCCTGTGTTTTGAATTTTCTCATCCCACTACTCCCCCTTTGGCATCAATGACAAAGGTTGTCAAGATGTCAGTAGAGTTTGTAGTTTCAACTATCCATAACCTCAACCTTGTAGTTGGGTAGTTATAATCTGAAAAAGATCTCCCAAAATCAAGTTTATACTATCCATAAACTTCTTACTATCCTTTATTGTTGTCTCAGTTCTCTTCACTGTACCGGTGAGATGCTGCAAATGCTCTGTCGGTGTTTTGCTTCCTTGTGTTAATGCCTCAGAAATTTCCTTCCGCAGAGATGCTAAATAGTCCAATCTTGGACTTAGTTTAGATCTCAAATGTTTTGCCTTATTTATTATTCTTTCTTTCTCTCTTTCCAATTTGAGTAGTTCTTCCTCAAAATTTGCTATCTTCTCTTCAAAAACTGATAGTGTATCAGGTGAGTTGACAAAGCTGTCTGCAAGTTTATTTATCTCATCCTGTACCTTGCTCATTTTCTTGTCAATATCTTCAGTCAAAAAGTTTGTTTTATAGGTATCTTTATACAAATTTTTGTATTCTTTCAACAAATTACATAGTTTCGGTAGAAGTGTGTCAAAATCTCTATTACACTTCTTTATTTCTTCATCAAAGAATTTCTGTTTTTCAATTTCTACCTTATCCTTCACTAACTCTTCCTTTATTTTCTCAATGTTTTCTGAGATATATTTACACAATGTATCCAATTGTCCTAAAGAATCTTTGTTATCTATATTACAGTTGGGAGCTATTACCTTCAAAATTGGTATGGAATCATCAATTGCTTTGCAAGCTTGTGAGCTGCAGTCAGTTATTTTCTTGATAGATCAAGTAATACCTCAGTCACATTTGTTGATTTGTATACTGATGATGATCCAGCAATCTGAGTACCGGTGGAATTAACCAAGCTTGTATTGACCTCTGGTAGGTTTGTTTGTGTCTGCATTTCTTTAAGCACTGGTTTTCCTACTTCACTAGTTACTGGTGGCACTGTTTCCTTATGTACCTATTCCGGTTGCTGTTGTTCCGAAACCTTTAGCTTTGTTGGTTTCTCTATATGTTGTATTGCCTCGGTTTGTGACTCAGTCTCTACCTTTTTCTCTTTATCTTTTGCCAGTTTCTTTGTTTCCCTGCTACCAGAGGCTCATTAGCCATATTTGACTTATCGATTATATCTTTGTCTACTATTATGTTGATCTTCTAAGTATCAACATCCATAGTGTATAGGACTTTAGAATTAGGATTGTTATCCTCTACATCCATACTCTCAACTGTCGGTTGATCTTCAGTAGTTGTTGTTTTCATCAGTGGAGTATTTAAAGAAGGTGGGGGTAGGTTGTCTTTAACTTTGATGCTTGGTGGTCCACCAACTTTTCCTTTCCCCTTGTCTCTGTCTTTCTAATAAACCTTTATAGGTTTGGGATTACTGTACTCTTCTTGCTTTTCTTTTTCAACCAGGAATATATCCCATCCATCTTCTGTTTCCTCTGTCACTTCATTAACTCTTCCTTCCATTAGTGAAATATGCCGGTGTGCAGTAGAGAATACTGACCGGTTTGCTTGAGCAATTAAATCATCAATTTCTTGTGGAGAGTTTACCGGATATATATAGCAAGTAGTTTCTCAATTTTTATTTTCTTATATAATTCTATCATTGCCTGTCTTCTTGCCTCAAGTCTTTTGAATAATTCATCAGGAATTTCATTGACTACTTCCATCAAAAATTTCTTATACATATCCATGTACAATATAACATTGTTTTCAACTTGCTCTTTTTCATTAGCTGTTAGAGTGTCATATATTTTCTCTATGTTCTTCAATTTACTTTCCTCTATGATTTCATTTAGCAGTATATCAAGAGGGGCCAAGTCTCTATTTGTCCTCTTCTTCTTCTTGGGTGTTAGTTTCTTCTATGGTGTGGCCTTTCTAACCGGAGATCTCACAGCTTGCTGCTTTTGCCTTGTCCTCCTAGGTGAAGGTGTGATTGCCGGTGAGGGATCTCTTTTTCTTACAACTCTTTTAAAAGTTGCTGGCATGTCACCTTTCGAAGAAGTGCCTACCAGTGATAGGTGAGTTTCAGGTTGTGGAGCTGCTAACTCATCCTCTGTTATGCCGATTTTCTTCAATACATCTTCTTTGATGGCTTTTGCTTGTCTGGAACCTTTTCTTACAAATGCCTCAACCTTCTTTACTCTTTTCTTTGATTGTATTTGGCTTTCTATAGTCTCAACACTACCAAATACTTCTTCCTTAGGTTCATTGGGGGCTTCCAGAAGTGCTTTAGCATATGTTTCAACTATGTGATCATCTGTTTCATAGCCCATCTCAATTACCCAAATTGTCCTTGGGATGACAGCTTCCATCCAGATTTCATCTTTCTTGATGAGAAAGCATATATCGTCTTTGTATTTGTCTACAATTTTCTAAGATAACCTTACTCTTTTCTTCATTTTGATCTTTAATGCTTGAAATAAGTCATTAATATTGTTTTCCTTGTTCTCACCCATGTTTTTGAATAGTTCAGTCAATTGTTTTTCTACCGGTATGTCATATCCAAGTTCTTTGTAACCTATACCGAGAACCTGTTTTGTTATGTGTAGCATTAGGCATACTAACAGATTTCCAAATCTGAAAGTTCCTTTCTTGTCCTTCTTGATCTTTCCAAGGTTGTCAATTAATTCATCCTTTAACCATTCACATATGTCAATTTTTCCATTATCTGTTACCATATCATGAGCACTCTTAATGCATAAACTTGAAACTGAATTAAGTCTATTAGCATGAGTAGCTTTATAACCTAATATCATACTGACGAATCTCATGTTAATATCTTTTACATCATTAACCCTTAGAGACCTCTTGTTGAATGTTGCACTAGTTAGGTTTATAACTAGGTCATTGGGAACCTTCTTGGTTTTATCTGGTCTCTTACCGGTGGTCGGTAACCCTATGACAGCTTTCACAGCTTCCTTGGTGATCTTATGGATTGCATCTAACCAGAAAAATTCTCCATGTACCTTGCTTAAGACTATCCTAATCACATCCTTTGGAAATTCAGGAATGCTAAGGATCTCTATAAATCCTAGGGTCTCAATGATCTTGTGTTCATCTTTAACATTGTCGGTATTATCACATATCACAGTTTTATACATGGTTTTAATTTCCTCATCTCCTAACTCTTCAATGTTGCAGTGGATGTACATTCAGGGGTCTTCAACATATACAACTCCCATAGGAATTTGAGAAAAAGCACCTAAGGTATCATCCTTCTTTGCTATCTCGGGAACTAACTGAAATATGGGCGTAGGTCTTTTTATTACTTCAACAACAATAGGGTTTTCTATGTATTCAATTGCAGAGGTAGATGCCATGATTAAATACCTTTTACTGCTTTGGATGGATGATTGCTTGGAGTGTGCTTGCTTCTTGCTCGAAATGCCTTAGCTCAGAATCTTCGCGCTCTCTAAAAATTTGAAATCACGATGAAATGAAATGAAATGGAGCCAAAACCTTAACTTTATAATGTCTCTCCACCATCTACAACATTAATTGCATGCCGGATAAGTATTCACTTAACATTGTTTGCCGGTAATAGATAATTTTCAACTTCTTATCTCTAACTGAGGGAATAATTAGCACATGTATCAATAGATTGCCAAACCCTCAAGGAAATTTTCTTCAATTAGATGAAGAACTTCCTGCCGATGGAGCACTGCTCTGTCCTTCTGATGAAGCATCACTTTGTCCTACTGGTGAAGCATTGATTGGTTCTACCGATGGAGGAGTATTCCCAATATTTAGATCAGCTTTTCTAATCCATTGTTTTGAGAATTCTTGCTTAACCTCTTCAACTTTTTCTTTACCTTTCAAGCTAGCACTTTTGTTGTCTACCGGTGTTCCTTTACTTCTACAAAATTTAGCAATATGCCTAATCTTGTTACATGCATAACAAGTTACATTATTTTTCTGAATAGCTTTCCCATAACCTATGTCGGTTTGTGTTCTGCATTGATTTGATAAATGTCCAAATCTTCCACAAACATAACATCTCACATTCATTCTATAGTTTTCAGAGTTGTGACCAACTTTGTTGCATTTTAAACATTGACTGGTGGGTGTGTTGATATTCTGATAATTCCTAGATCTACATTCATTTGCTCTATGACCATACTTATTACAGTTAAAGCATTTCCATTGAATTTATAAGCATTAGGTTGTCTTACTGGTTTGCTATGATCCTGAGTATTTGCAGTACCGGAGCTTTCACCAACTTCAAAGCCAATTCCAGAAGTGTCACCTTTAGTTTTTTGATTCTCCAGCAAGGTACCAAGTTCCTCTGACCTTTTCTTGAATTTTTCTTTATGTTGATTTGCAGTTTCCAGTTCTCTTTCCAAGATTTCTTTTTGTCTCATCAGTTCATTTGAGTCATTCTGAGTATGCATCAGATTTGTCTTCAACATGTCATTTTCATAGCTAAGTCTTGTCTTCTCATTTGCTTCATCACTTAGTCTTCAGGTCAATTCTTCTTCATTCTTCTTCCTATCCTCAATCTCTTTGCAAAATCTCATAGTCATATCCTGCATTTCATTTTTTGTTGTCATGATCTCTTGTTTCAACTTGCTTATCATATCATTAAGTGATTCCTTTTCATCATTCTCATTTTGCAATTTTTCACAAAGTTCTCTTCTCTTATTTATTGCAACAATAAAATTTTCTTGCCTGAATGATATCCTGAGTTGCCCTTAAATCATCTTCTAATTTGATATTTTTCAATTTCTCTGCATCATAGTTTGTAAGAGCTCCTTCAAGTTGCTTCATCAAATTTTCCATCTTTACTAGTGTCAAGATCTTCCTCAAGCTGTTAGGCTTCTGAAAATAGAGGACCAGGCTCTGATACCAATTGTTAGGGGTCCCACAGATATTGAGAGGGGGGGGGTGAATCAGTATCTAACTGGTAATAAGAATTTCTTAACTTAAAACATGCAAAACATAATATAACAGTGTACCGGTACGCAAGAAATAATGCAATAAATAGAATCAAGAACATCCACATGAAAAGTACACCATAACACAAGATGTTAATAAGGAAACCTGGTGTGGGAAAAACCTCGGTGGGATTTGTAACCCACAATATTCACTCACTGGACAATAAGAGAATATTACTTACAATAGGGGCTTGCACATGTAGGAAGGCCAACTACCTAGAGCTCACTGCTCAATGGGAAGTCACACTGACTTACAAATAAGGATTATACTAATCCAATAACTTGTACTACTTTACAATAGCATCTTCAATGCCAGATTCAGTACCGATTCCTGCTCTTTTCTTTACATATACCTTTTGACCTATATTTCGCACATTAGGTCTGCCTAATATTTTTCTTTATACATCACCAAAACACATACAAATGTCTACAATGATCTCCTTTATATATAAGAGTCATTTTACAATTTTCCAAGTCGGCTTACAATAATAAACAAAATATTATATAACAAAAATCTTGTCGGCCTTTGTGCCGATATACTTCTTTTCTTCTGTGCCGGTGTTGGTATCCTGAGTGCTGGTGTTGAGTGTGATCTGCTAATGCCGGTGCACTATCTTGTCGGTGTAATGCTTTGCCAGTATAATGTCTTGTCGGTGCCATAGGATTGCAAGGTTGCCATCAATGACAAAACCTTCAATCACATACAATGTCTCATTGGAGTGTGAATATGCCAACAAGCTGTTGATGGGAGATTTCAATACTCCTCTACAAGGAACTGAAAAATTTGGAGGAACTCAAGCCCAACTAGATAGCAGAACTGATTTGATGGACTTCATCAATGTCAATTCTCTTATTGATACTGATCTCACTAGAACTTCTTACACCTGGTCTAATCGAAGGGATGGAGAAGACCTCATTCAGGTAAGGCTTGACAGATCCCTTATTACTCATGACTGGATCCTTTCTCATAGATGTTCCCTGTCAATTGTCAATAGAATAGGCTCGGATCATTATCCTATTTCTTTTGTTGTTGAGTCTATTAAGAGTAAACAATGTTTCCCTTTCCGGTTTGAGAAAATGTGGATTTCTCACCCCTCTTTGGAAAAATACATTGCCAATTGGTGGAATATTGATGTGAATGGAACAACCATGTACAAAGTTGCTAAAAAGATTAGAAACATCAAAGATAACATTAAGATTTGGAATAAGAAGGTTTTTGGTGATTTTTTTGAATAAAAAAAATGATGAAGGGGGAATTAGAATAGATCCAAAACTTTATATAGAAAGATGGATGTGAAAAGTATCCCAAGGCTAAGGAAGATGATATTTTAGTCAAACTTCATAAAATTATATCTAGGGAGGAAATCTATTGGAGATAGAGATCCAGGGCTATTTGGCTGGAAGTTGGGGATAGAAATACTAATTTTTTTCACATGACTTCTATGAAACATAAAGCTGCGAATAGAATATCTAGATTAATTGCTAAGGACAAAATTCTTCTTAAGTATGATGACATTGGGGATGAAGTTGTTAGTTTCTTCTCTCAGCCCCTCTTAGGTAGTAAGGAGATTGATTTTGCTAAGCAACAGGATCTAGTTGACAACATCCCCAAGATTATTGAACCTCACCATAATAAGGCCCTTTCTACTATCCCTTTTGCTGAGGAAATTAAAAAAGTGGTCTTGTCCTTTCAGGGGGATAAGGCTCCGAGATCTGATGGCTCCCCCATGTTCTTTTTTCAAGAATTTTGGCATATTGTGGGAAAAGACACGGTCAATGTTGTTAAAGAATTTTTTGGTTAAAGAAGAATCCTTAAGGAAATCAACTCTACTTTTATTGCCTTAATTCCTAAGGTGGATGGGGCGGATTCCATGGGAAAATTCAGGCCAATAAGTCTATGTAACTCCTTTTATAAGATCATTTCTAAAGTTATGACATCTAGACTTTTGGTTGTCCTCCCCTTTATCATCTTAGAGGAGCAAAAAGGATTTGTCCCTAGTAGGTAGATTTTGGATTCTATCATCCTTGTGCATGAGAATATTCATTCTCTTAATGCTGCCAATAAAGAAGGCTTTCTAATAAACTTGGATCTGGATAAAGCATATGACAGAGTGGAATGGCAATCTCTTTTTAGAATTATGGAGGCCTTTGGATTTGATGAGAAGATAATCAAAATTACCAGAGAGCTGATCTCCACCCCAATATTTTCAATTCTCATCAATGGGTCTCCATCTAGATTCTTTAAATCTTCTAGGGGGCTCAGACAAGGAGATCCCATATCTCCTACCCTATTTACCTTCTTGGCAGAGAGCATGAGTAGACTAATCCAAAAAATGAAAGTGAATAAAAATATCAAAGGTCTTCAACCTTCCTCTGCTAATGTGTCTTGTACTCACCAATAGTTTGTTGATAATACAATTTTAATGAGATATTCCTCTATTGGGGAGGATGCTACCTTTAAAGGTGCTCTTAGTTCTTATTCATTAACAACAGGCCAGAAAGTCAATTGGGACAAGTTTGTGATCTATTTCATGAATACTCCTATCATAAGACAACAAAGAATTGCTAATATCATTGGGTGCAAGGTGGAAATGCTCCCCTCCACTTATTTGGGTCTCCCTTTGGAAATAGTTCCCCCAAACTCATTCTGGAATTTGTTAATTGATAAACTCAACAAAAAATTGGTTGGCTGGAAAGGATCCATGTTATCTCAAGCAGGAAAATTGCAGCTCCTTCAAGCTACTCTTTAGAATCTCCCTGTCTATGCTCTCAGTCTATTTGGTATTCCGGCTAAATTTGTTGAAGCTTTAGAGAGGATTTAGAAAAGATTTCTTTGGTTAGGGGTAGAATAAAAAAAAAGGATTTCCTTGGTTGCCTGGGACAAAGTGTGTAAGCCAAAGAGCAAGGGAGGTCTAGGTATTAAAGCTCTCAATTTTTTTAATAAAGCTCTGCTTGCTAAAAAAATATGGAGGGCTTATGGAATTAAGAAATATTGGAACCGGGTTTGGTTTGATAAATATATTCATGATCAACCTCTCTAGTCTCTCCTCTACTCTGATGACATCCCTATTGGGTCTTTCATATGGAATAGTATTATCAAATCCACAAAAATTGCCAAAGCTGGAGCTGGATGGGTCCTTGGCAAAGGTGACAAAATTAGGTTTTGGGAGGATCCTTGGATTAAAGATGAACCTCTCTTTAATTAAGACTGTAGTCAATTCATTGATGAATGTAAAAGAAGGTTTGGGTCCATGGTTTGTAACTACTGGAAGGAGAATAGATGGGTAAGGCTTGATGCTATTTATGTTGGGTTTTCGCTACTTCAGCAGGATCTGCTATCCTTTTCTATTAATAAAGATTTTGATGATGTATTCCTTTGGAAGAGTAACCCTAAGGGTAACTTCTGTATTGCCTCATCCTATAAAAACACATTTACCCATATCAACAACCCAATATGGGGTAAAGTGTGGAATAGAATTCTTATTCCTAAAGTTAACATATTTTTTTGGCTTGCTATTCATAATGAAATTCTAACTATTGATAACTTGGCCCAAAAAGGTTTTATGTTTCCTAATAGGTGTGAGCTTTGTCAGAAAGAGGAAGAATCAGTTGATCATCTGTTCATCCATTGCTCCTTCACTTGGGAAATCTGGAGTAAGTTTTGGGTGAAATGGAAAGTTGATTGGGTTAAGCACAACAGTCTCAAGGAAACTATTTGGCAATGGACCTTTCCCACCAATTCCTCTTATCAAGAATCTCTAGTCCTTAATCCTTCCCATGACTTTCTGGTATATCTAGAAAGAGAGAAATAACAAAATCTTTAGGGAAGCTAAGTGCACATCTTAGGTGGTCTTTAAAAAAAATTGCAGGGCTATAAAAGAAAACATAAATATTCCTCACAGAAACAACAAGCAATAGTTTTTTGCTGACATGAATGATATTGAGAAAGGCATCCTTACTGAATGGAATATGATTCACAAAGTTTGCAAATCTGACAATATGACTAGGAGAGAAAATGTTGTCTAGAGATTTCCCGATTATGACTGGGTCAAGGTGAATTTTGATGGGGCTGCTAAAGGCAACCCTAGGAAGGCCAGAGGGGGAGGTGTCATCAGAAATTCTTAAGGTGTCTGCATTGCTACTATTGCTTCTCCCATAGGAGTTCAAAATAATCATGTTGTTGAAGCTCAGGCTATGCTGAAATCCCTCCAGCTTGCTCAGGGTTTCAAATTAAAAAAATAATGGTTGGAAGGTGACTCCCTCAATATCATTTAGGCTCTTAAAGGTACTAGTTCTTCATCTTGGAATATAACTAATACTATTGAAAGTGCTAAAAATTTATTAAATGACTATGATAGTATTCTCATAACCCATACTCTAAGGGAAGGCAATAAGGTTGAGGAACTTTTAGCTAATGAAGGGGTCTTTTTAGAGGTGGATTCTAAATATATTGGAGAAGCCCAATGTAAAAGGGATGTTCGGGAGCAATTATCTTTTGATCGTATTAATGGTTCAAGTTAAAATCATGATTACCTCTTGGGGTCCGAAAATCAAAGATAGAGATTGGGAGTATGTGAAATGTCAGTTAATGATTGTTTTAAGGTATCATTTTTATGATCATTGGAGTGACAGGACTTATAATAATAAGTGTTGGATCTCTGCGGCCATTATTATTTACTTTTTTAAAACCACAGAAGGTACTCTGTTTTGTGAATCCAGTATTTTGCTCAAGAGCCTGTGTTTAAGTCTTGGTCTGCAATTTGTGAGATATACTATTGAAGACTTGGACCTTCTTTTCAACATGGGAGGTAACCTAAACCGGAATGAGTCGTTTGATTGTGAGAACTAGAAAAGTGAGCAGAAAGTGTGGAGGAGGCTCCATAGACATAGATTCACAGACTATATAGAAAAGCTGCATGGAAGCAAAAAAATGGTGTCTCAAGGCTTTGCTAAGGGTTGGAACAACAACAAAGTTATGTTGTTTGGGGAGACATGGAAGATTGATGAGGATCTAGTTGCGGAGGTCACAGGATTGCAGAAGGAGGGCACAAAGTTCTACAGAGACTGAAAGTTTTTCACTGAAGCAATTAAAAATTTCCCAAAAATTGATGATGAGAAGGCTCGACTTGCCAAGAAAGACAACATTTCTTACTACCTCCCTCATTAGGTAAAGTCTTTTTGGTAGAAGATGCTAAGGGTTTTGATGGAATTCCTAACTGTTGATGGTAGATTTACTAAAGTTTACAACTATCATTTTTCTATACTTAATCATTTCTGCCATGGGGTTAAGATTTATCTGCCCTTTTATTTAGCATCCTCCTTGAATGAGAGCTTGGATGACCATGCCAAAAAGCCCAAATCTTACCGCATAGCCCATCAGGGGCTTATTCTTCTCATTTACAAACACTTGAAGAAAAAAGCTAGGGTTAGCAAGGATGATAATCTGGTGACAAATGCTCATATTTCAGAGATTCGTAATGACTTCGAGTCTGAAGATGATTTGCCTAATGTTCCTATCCATAAAAAAGGAAGGGATGACATTGAAAAAGTAGACACAGATGTGGTTGATGGTATGGAGGAGGAACAGGGGAAGGAAGCAGATATTGATCTAGAAAGTGAGAAGAAAGAGGATGTTGGAGAAGAGGAGGAAGGGAAAAGAGATGCTTATACTGAAAACCCTGATTCTAACCCTATGGTTTCGGATAGCAGGAATATTGCCCAGAATTCCAAGGAGGAAGCTAACCCTAATTATGTGAGCTCTGAGCAGGGAAGGGACACGACGAACACCATTTTGAATGCCGCTCGAAATTGCATGCTGGAGTCTTTCAATTTTTAGAAGTGGGTTATTGAAAATATTACCAGCATACAGAGTAAATAGAGAGACATGGAGTATAAGATTCACAATTTGATCAAGGATACTACTTTGGAGAAAAAGAGTATGGAGGTGGAAACCAGCGAAGTAGAGGATGAAATTGAAATGTAGGACTGGTCGGAGAAAGATCTTATAAAAGGTGACGTGAAACATCTGGAAGATGTGATTAGAATTGTCAAAGATAAGACCGAGGCTGATAATGAAATTATCATCAATTGGGTTGCTAAAACAGAGAAGGCATTGAAGAATTTTATGAATCATAGTCTTGAGGTCTTGAGGATCTCGTCTCAAAATATGAATGCCTTGGTGGATCACTTGGAGAGGAAAAATCAGAATAAGAATATGGTAATCATTGATGATTTTCTGACCTCCAGCTCTACTCCACAAATCTCTAGGCAAAGGACCAGGCAGATGACTAGTGATTTGGAGACAAAGATGAAAGACATTCAGCTGAAGCAGGAGAACAAAGATCTGAGAGAAGCCCCTAAGGCCATGATGTTGTTGGTTAAGAATGAAGAGGAGTCCATTAAAGTTTTTATTTGATATGTAATGCTCGTTTTTGGCTGCCAGTTTCTCGCTGGCTCTGTACTGTCATTTTTTCCTAGCTACTGGTTTTTCTGCTAGTTTTTTTGCAACTTTTATGTCTAGGTCTTGTCTTCTCTAGTTTCTTTCATGCTTATCCTTTGTTTTGTAAGCGGGTTTTGGGTCCCTTAAAACCTGATTTTCCTTAATCAAAAACAATTTCTAGAATATTTTTGGAAACAAACTTTCAACCTTATATTATGAAAAATAATATTAACCATTATGTAAAAGGAAATGAAATTATTCTTATAAGAAAAGTAACTTATAGTTCACTAGATCTAATGACCCATATTATATTTTATATTATGAATGTGTATAGTAGATGAATATTAATCATGATGAATTGATTTGACAAGGCAATGTGCATGTGATGGAGTATATTAGACAAATATCAATCATGATGGATGACTTTGACAAGGATGGAAATAGGCTTGGATGATAGCTACAATCGGTCACACTAAGGTAGGGGCACAAAAACTAGTGTAACTTGTACAGGGTTACAATTTACGATGCTACAGGATGAAATAGAAAATGTCCCAACAACCTAGTTATCATTGTTGGCATATGTGCAGAACTTGATGACATGATGATATTGTATGTTGTCATTGATGCCAATATGTTGAAGTATGAACCAGTATATTGAAGTAAGAAAACTAGTATATGTGAGAACCAGTATGATATAGTGAACTGGTATATGTGAAAAAGTGAAGCGGTATGTTGGAATGAGAACCAGTATATGGGAAGTTTTTTATCAGGGTTTCTGGTTGATGCATTCCAAGCCTATGTGATTCAATCGATGACATCTTGTGATGAGTCAACATTATAATGAAAATCAGATAGTGTTGTCACATCAACCTTGTGCGCATGAAGGATTGCCTTGAGCATCTTGCATGGAGATTGATTCTATCTACCTCGGGAATGTGCGAAGTCTCTGTAAACAATGGAGAGTGTGTGATGTGTTATCAACTTCCTGAAGTGAAAAAGAATGAATGTTGGAGAACGTCTTGAGATCTGTTCAAGACTGTTGTATTTAATGCAGTATGATTAACGGTTAGGATTGAACCATTTGAATTGATAAACCTAAAATGTTTAGGGTTTAGGGTTTATGCTACTGACCTATCTATTTCTTAAAAGGTCGATGATGGTTTTCATTTTAAAGTTGTTGGCAAATGTTATGTGTGTATCCAAGTGAAGAGATACCAGATTCTTTCTAGACCGGAGAAGTGTGTTGATACCTACAGAGTGTGATTGCAGAAGCAAAGGAGCTAAAGTGGAACTACCTTGGCATTGAGTGTTGTTATTAGATCAATGTATTACCTATTGACTTCTAACCATTTCTGCAGTTGGAAAATCCCTTAACTGGGTAGCTTTAACAAGATTTTGTGTAAATCCTTTAACAGGGTGACTCATTTCAATGAGTTATTCAAATCCTCTTGCGAGGTAACCTTTAATAGGGTTCTAACCTTTAATTGGGTACTTAGCCATCCCTTAACTGGGTGATCTCTAGCAGGATCGGTTCCTAGCAGAACCTATTGTAAAAGTCTTTAACCAAACTAGGCTCCTAACAAAGAAAACTTCAAAAGAGTTCAAAGAATAGCTTGTGGGTATTCATCCCCATTGTGGTTTTTCTGAGTTGGGTTTCCACATGAAAAATTAGTGTGTTATGTGTGATGCTTTTCATGTGATGCTTTAATATTTTCTATCAAGTGGTAAAGCATGTTGAACCGATAGTCATTATATTTCTGATGATATATTACTTATTTATGCATATGGGTGAAGTGGAAATGAGATATTAGATTATGTAGAGATCTAAGTGTTTACCAGTTTATGTCTTTCATACTCTCACCATGTTTTACCGGTAGGGCCCAGATTTAGACCGGTGTTACTGTTTACCAGTTAAGTGCAGTCTTTGTAGCCAAACTAGTTTTGGGAAAGCTTTTGTTTGTACTGATTCACCCCCCCTTCTCAGTACCGGTTTTGTACTAATTGATTCATCATTATGGATCAATTAGTATCAGAGCATCTTCCAGGTCCTTTGTGTTGTAAGCTTAACCGCTTGAGAAAAAGATCCTACTCTAATGATGGAGAGGGAAGGTCCAAAGTTGAGCAAAGATAACTTTAAGATATGGAAGGACAGAATGAAGATCTACATCAGAAGCATGGGTGCTCAATACTGGAGCTATGTTGAGAATGCTTATGTTGTTCCTATCGATACTCTCACCGATGATCAAAAAAGGGAGATTCAAGAGAATGGGCAAGTCATGAAAGCCCTATATAACAGTCTATTTGACATTGATTTTATTGATGTTCAGGATAAAGATAATCCCAAAGAAGTATGGGATGCTCTGGAGAATATCTATGGTGGTGATGAGCATGTGAAACAAGCTAAGGAAGAGAGCCTTAGGGGAAAGTTTGAAGACATGTGGATGGTTGAAGGAGAGACCATTCAACAATATGGAATAAGAATCAAAACTGTTGTTGGAGACATCAAGAGTGCAGGAGGTAAAATAAATGATTCCACTGTTGTTAGCAAAGTCTTGAGATCCTTATTATTGGTGTATGCAATAAGGGTTGCTGCTATTCAGGAGTTGAGGTCTATAGACAAGACAAAGGTATCCCTAGACTCCATCATTACTAAGTTGACCACATATGAGATAAATAATTATGATGGCAGTATTCAAAAGACTAAATTAGCCTTTAGAGCATCTACTGCACCATCTAGAAAGGTAAAAGAAGCTAGTACCAATTGTGAACCAAGAGAAAGCAGAGAAATGGATGATGAGGAGATCCTGATGGAATTTGAAGCTCTTCTTGCCAAGATACTTCCTAAGGGAACTGATAAATACAGGCGTAAGCTCCCTTTGAAATTATTTTCTTGCAATAGGATAGGACACATTGCTGTAAACTGTCATAATGGTGATAATAAGGACAAACCGGAGAAGTTCAAGAAGTTTAAAGGAGGAAACAAGAGAAACTATTTTGTAGTAGTTGATGAAGGTGTCACTGGTGAGGAATAAGAAGATGAAGAAAGTGAAGACATTGTGTTTGTAGCAGTTAAGGAAGATGTGTCAGACAAGAAGGCTCTTGTCTCTTGCTTTGATAATTCCAATGAGTGGATTATTGACAGTGGTTGTTCTGACCACATGACTAGTGACCGGAGTAAGTTTTTGTCTCTGGAAGAGTATGATGGTGGTGTGGTCTGATTTGGTAATGATGCACCATGTATGGTAAAATGAAGAGGGTCCATCTCTCTAAATGGAAAAAGCAGTGCTGATAATGTGTATTGGGTAGAAGGTCTCAAGCACAACCTTTTGAGTGTTGCCCAACTGAATGACAATGGACTCACTCTGGAATTCAAAGATGGAGTGTGCAAAATAAAAGGAAAGAGTGGTGAACTGATGGCCACTGGTATGCAGACTAGAGGTAACTTATTTTAGCTGAATGCAAATATCAAGACATGTCTAATGGCTAAGTTTGATGATAGCTGGATATGGCATAGGAGACTCTGCCATGTAAATTTCACAATATTATGAAGGCCAGTAAGATCAAGGTAGTTACAGGATTGCTTGTGCCGAGCAAACCAGAGAATCCTTTGTGTAGAGAGTGTCAACTGGGGAAAATGTCTTCCTCAACCTTCAAAGGTAAATCTTTCACTGCAGGCAATTTACTTGATCTTGTGCATACTGATTTGTGTGGTCTTATGAAAACTAGGAGTGTGTAGGGAGATAGGTACTTTATGATTCTCACTGATGACTGCTCAAGAATGATGTGGGTCACATTCTTGAAAGATAAGTTTGAAGCTTTTGGAAAGTTCAAAGCCTTCAGAGCACTGGTCGAAAAGGAAAGTGGTAAGAGGATTAAGTGCCTAAGAACTGATCAAGGAGGAGAATTCATTTCCGCTGAATTCAACAAGTACTGTGAAGAGAATGACATCAAGTGACAATTGTCTACTCCCTGGAATCCACAGCAGAATGACCTAGCAGAGAGGAACAACCGGACTGTAGTTGAAGCAGCTAGAATGATGTAGATTCAAGGGAAGGTTGCTCACACCTTTTGGAGAGAAGCGGTGAGCACTGCAGTCTACACTATGAACCGGGTACTCATCAAGAAAGGTAAGGATAAAACACCTTATGAGTATTGGACCGGTAAGACTCCTATAGTAAGCTAATTTAGAGTGTTTGACAACAAATGTTATATCAAGAGGAGTGAACATCAAAGCAAGTTTGATGCAAAATGTGATGAGGGAATATTCCTAGGATATTCCACCAAGAGTAAAGCTCTCAGGTGTTTCAATAATAGGACTCAGAGAATTGTTGAAAGTATTAATGTCAGAGTTGATGAAACCTCTGAGAAACCTGAGGAAGCCGACAGTGAGTGAGTGGTAGATGAACCAGTTGTAGCCTTCTGGGAACCGGTTGCAAAACAACCTAGTACCAGTAACAGTGCTCCTACACGGATAGATGTTGATGCTGATGAAGATGAGGATGAAGAAGAAAAGCAAGAGGAAACAACTAAGATCATTCCTAGGTATGTAAAGCTGAATCATGATCCAAAGCAGATCATAGGAGACAAGGATGCAGGAATTCTTACAAGAAGAAAGGTCAAAGAAAATTCTTGCATGATCTCTAAATTTGAGCCTAAAATATTTAAAGAGGCACATAAAGATGAAGACTGGATCAAGGCAATGGAAGAGGAACTTGACCAGATAGAAAAGAATGGTACATGGTCTTTGGTACCCAGACCTGAGCATAAAAATGTCATTGGCACCAAATGGGTTTTCAGAATTAAGCTGAATGAAGATGACACAGTGGTAAGAAAAAAAGCCAGACTAGTGTGTAAGGGATATGCTCAAGAAGAAGGAGAAGACTATGGAGAAACCTATTCTCTAGTAGCTAGATTGGAAGGAGTTCATATGCTTCTTGCATATGCAACCTTCAAGGGATTCAAAGTATATCAAATGCATGTAAAATTTGCATTTGTGAATGGAATACTTGAAGAGGAGGTGTATATAGAGCAACCAGATGGGTTTGCCCTATCAGAAGATAGTGACATGGTGTGTAGGATACATAAAGACCTGTATGGATTGAAGCAGGCACCTAGAGCATGGTATGAACGCTTAAACTCCCTTCTTGTGAAGATTGGATTTGAAAGAACAAGTGAAGATAGCAATATCTATATGAAGTCAGAAGGAGATCAGATTCTGATCTGTGAGGTATTTGTTGATGACATAATTTTTGGTGGAGATGACAAGATGAGTCATGATTTTGCAGGTGAGATGAAGAAGGAATTTGAGATGTCACTTATAAGGGAGATTAAACTCTTAATTAGCTATAGATTCAATAAATGAAAGATGGTATCTTTATCACTCGATCCAAGTATGTCAAAGAGGTGTTGAAGACCTTTGGCATGGAAGACAACAAACCGGTTGGTACACTGATGGTGATCGGTTGTAAATTATCAAAAGAGGATGACTCAGCATTGGTGAATGAGAAGGAATACCAATTGTAGACACCTAAAATTAATATTTAACTAATTTAAGCCTATCAACATAATTAATTGACTTTAATTGTGTTATCCTTGTTCCTCTCAGAATCAATTAAATCTAATTTAATTAATCCTGTCACTATAGTCCAATAATTAATTTATCAAATAAATTAATTATTCCCCTATTCTTCTAAAGTCCTCTCAACAATTATTTCCTCTAAAACCCACTCAGTTAGTTAACTCTAATTAATTAGCCTAGTCATGTGATTCCTACAAATCACCTTTTCCTAATCCCACTTATCCTAATTAATCCTTCTAGAAAATCTCATAATCATGCTTATCATTATTCTCCTATTTTTAATTCCCACTCATGTCACATCAACATTGAGTCTCTCAAAGAATTCAAATTTCTTTGAATCTCTTAATGCATCCTTATTTTGGAATTTTTAATTCCTCAAGTTTGAAATTCAAATTTCTCCCCCCTTTTTCCAAAGGAATTTTTATATTCCTATTTATTTTCCCAAGGCACCCTTGATCCATGCCTTCTATCTAAAATCAATCTCAACCCTTAATAATCAAATCAATCTTGGCCCTCCATTGGCCTCCTCCAATCTACAAATTAGAGCTTATTCTCCTCACAAATCAGATCCACTTCTCATGCATTGTCATGTTGCTCTATTCTCCTCTCATCTTCTTCTAATTCAAATTCTCATCTATCTATCATAATCCAAATATCAATCCACCTATCTTGTTGAGCACAAGGAGAGCAATCCACATTCACCCCATCTCTCTCCAACTCTCCATTAGTCAAACTTTGGAGCTAGCAAAGTTCATGGAGGCAAGGAGGATAAGGAAGAGCTACTTACAATGGGAGCTTCATGAGTATTCTTTGTCTTGTTTTCATGATGTTCTTATTCAATCTTTCTTGATATCTCATTTAAATTGTTTTTAGGTTTATTGAATATCAAAATCATGCACTAACCATTTTATTGTGAGAGACCGATCAATGATTGGTAAGTTGCACTATGTAGTAAATAGCAGACCGGACATTGCACATGTAGTAGGCATTATTGCACAGTTCCAGAAAAGTCCAAGAGAATCCCACTTGGTAGCAGTCAAGTGGATTCTTAGATATCTGAAGGGAACTATTGACTATGGATTATGGTATCCATACAGTAATGATTTCAACCTAAAAGTGTTTACAGATGCTGATTGGGTTGGTAATGTGGATGACCGGAAAAGCACAACCGGTGGCACATTCTTTCTTGGTGGTAGACTGGTCTCATGGATGAGTAAGAAGCAGAGTTGTATCTCTCAATCTACAGCAGAAGCGGAATATGTTGCAGCATTTATGAACTACACCCAAACAATTTGGATGAAGCATGTATTAAGTGGCTTCAAAGTTCCTGTATCTGAACCGGTAAGTATATTTTGTGACAACACAAGTGCAATTAATATTTCCAAGAATCCAGTATTACATGCTAGAACCAAGCACTTTGAGCTCAAGTATCATTTCTTGAGGGAGAAGGTTCAGAACAAAGAAGTTGTATAGGAATGTTTCCAGTAAGGAGCCGTTAGTAGACATATTCACCAAGCCTCTGTCGAAGGCTACATTTACCTATTTAAGAGGTGAATTAGGGGTATTGCCCCTTCAAGAGGTGAAATAAAAGTGTGTGCTCCACATCAGTCAGGTATTGAATTGATAAATCTTTTTCAGGATTGGTGTGTAGAAGGATGCTACTCCTTAGGGGGAGCAACATAGTGGAACATAGTTGTTTGTGCCTTCACTTTGGCATTGTTGTCAAAGGGGGGGAAGATGTGAGAAGATATCTACAGTAATGGGGAGAAGATGTGAAGCAGAGAGATATCTTTGTATATTGCCATCAATGCCAAAGGGGGAGATTGTTGGCATATGTGCAGAACTTGATGACATGATGATATTGTACGTTGTCATTGATGTCAATATGCTGAAGTATGAACCGGTATATTGAAGTAAGCAAACCGATATATGTGAGAACCGGTATGATATTGTGAACCGGTATATGTGAAAAAGTGAAGTGGTATGTTGGAATGAGAACCGGTATATGGGAAGTTTTGTATCGGGGTTTCATTTGGCATTACTACTGGTTGGTAGTCTCAACTTCAGGGTTTTCGGTTGATGCATTCCAAGCTTGTATGATTCAACTGATGATATCTTGTGATGAGTCAGCATTATAATAAAAATTAGATAGTGTTGCCACGTCAGCCTTGTGCGCATGAAGGATTTACTTGAGGATCGTGCATGGAGATTGATCCTATCTACCTTGGGAATGTGAGAAGTCTTTGTAAACGGTGGAGAGTGCATGATGTGTTATCAACTTCCTAAAGCAGCAAAGAATGAACGTTGGAGAACGTCTTGAGATCTATTCAAGACTATTGTATTCAATGCAGTATGATTAACGGTCAGGATTGAACCGATTGAATTGATAAACCTAAAATGTTTAGGGTTTAGGGTTTATGTTGTTGACCTATCTATTTCCTATAAGGTCGATGATGTTTTTCATTTTAAAGTTGTTGGCAAATGTTATGTGTGTATCCAAGTGAAGAGATACTAGATTCTTTCGAGACTAGAGAAGTGTGTTGATACCTATAGAGTGTGATTGCAGAAGCAAAGGAGCTAAAGTGGATCTGCCTTGGCATTGAGTGTTGTTATCAGATCGGTGTATTACCTATTGACTTCTAACCATTTTAGCAGTTGGAAAATCCCTTAACCGGGTAGCTTTAACAGGCTTTTGTGTAAATCCTTTAACAGGGTGACTCATTTCAATGAGTTCTTCAAATCCTCTTGCGAGGTAACCTTTAACTGGGTATTTAGCCATCCCTTAACTGGGTGATCTCTAGCAGGATCGGTTCCTAGAAGAACCTATTGTAAAAGTCTTTAACCAGACTAGGCTCCTAACAGAGCTGACTTCAAAAGAGTTCAAAGAACAGCTTGTGGGTATTCATCCCCACCGTGGTTTTTCCCAGTTGGGTTTCCACGTGAAAAATCAATGTGTCATATGTGATGCTTTAATATTTTCTGTCAAGTGGTAAAGCATGTTGAATCGGAAGTCATTATATTTCTGATGATATATTACTTGTTTATGCATACGGGTAGTGGAGATGAGATATTAGATTGTGTAGAGATCTAAGTGTTTACCGGTTTATGTCTTTCATACTCTCATTGTGTTTTATCGGTAGTGCCCGGATTTAGACGGGTGTTACTGTTTACCAGTTAAGTGCAGTCTTTGTAGTCAAACTGGTTCTGGGAAAGTTTTTGTCTATACTGATTCACTCCCCCCCTCTCAGTACTAGTTTTGTACTAACTGATTCATCATTATTCATTTATTATACAGTGGCTCACACATATTACTATCTAAATAGTGTTCTTCCTACTTCTTCCTTTCCTCATCTTTTACAACATACTAGTAGGGAGCCTAATCTTATTGAATAGATTTAGGATTTGGTTCAAATTTCACCTTAATCCTGTTTGTCGACACAATAATCCTTACAAAATTTAGTTTCCTCTACTTCTGCTAGACCAAATGATATTGTGTTCTCACAAGATGAATTACCTTCTTTAGAGGTTGAAAATGATAATAATCCCCTTATGATCACACCTTTCGTTTGTGAATATAAGATAAGACATACCCTAATTGACAATGGTTCAGACCTTAATGTTTGTAGCATTGATTTATTAGATGAGATTAATTTGGATTATTCCTTCATTCAACCTATTTCTCTCTATGTTCATGGCTTTGATAATATTGGTAGTAAGTCACTTGGTATATTCAAATTACCTATTACAGTAGGACATGTGACTTTACCCATGCCTATCCATGTCATTCTTGATATTCTCAATTATAACCTTCCTATAGGTAGACTATGGATTCATGCTCTGAAAGTAGTCCCTTCTACCCTTTACCACATAATCAAATTTATACATGGCAATGAAATATACTCAATCAAGTTTGATCTCAATCACTATGATGTTGTTCAAGATGAAGTAGGATGCATATATTATTTTCACACTAAGATTCTTTCTACAATATATTTTCCCATCGATAATGCTTTGTCAGAGAAAATTGAGGTTCATCAAAATTTACATGTTCCTTTCATGAAGACTTTAAGGTATGCTAGTCCAAGTATGAATCTTGGAAGGAGCCTTGTGTTTCATTCATCCAAGCTTCTAAATCCATTCCAGCCTATTTTTCTAGCACATATCTTTATGATGATTGAGCCTCTTGAGACTTTGAAACTAAGAATGAGCTCTCTCCTTGATATTTCACTACCTATATTTGATTCTAAACATAGATGTAATGGGCATGGATTAGGATGTGTGCAACAAAACTATATTGAGGTTAATGAGAAATCTACATACCTTTTATAAAGAGGGTTTAGGTTACCAACTTCCTCCTTTGTCAACATCCGCTCCTCCATTGTCTACTACATCCATTTCTTCATTTCCTAACTTCTCATCAAGACAAATTGATCACTTTCCCTTTGAAAAATTGAAGGAATAATTGTAAACAAAATAAGAAAAATCCTTCTTTTTGAAAATATCATCAAATCTATGGCCATTCCACTAGTCAATGTCATGATTTGGAGTGTAAAATTCAACAACTTATTGTAACTCTAGTATCATTCAAATAACGGGTGAGAATGAGTTGCACCATCATATTATAGCTTCTAAATAACATTTAAGTACCTATTATGTTGCTCCTCACAATTAGACATTGGTATCTTAACTTTTAAGGGCTCATTTTCATTGATACTGGTACAATTTCACGTGCAATGATACTTGATTACCAACATAATATCTTATTTATTCTTTTCTCTATGCTAGGGGGTAATAATAGTTTTCAATCATTCCTCCCTCCTTAGGATCCACTTTCCCCTTGTTGAGTTGCATATTTTTTGATGGTTTTCCTTTCTTGCATAGAATTGAGGACCTATTCATTTCTTGAAAGCATATGTCTTTTAAATGGTCTCTCCTTGATGATATAAAGCATTAAATCCCTCATCAAGAATCCCCTTTACTAGAAAGAGGAAAGGTGTGTATTCTTAATCTCCTTCCCCTTTCTTAGTTTCAAAGATGTCATATTTATTAAATATCTCCTCTTTTTTGGAGGTAGATATCTTTACTAAAATATCTCTTCCTCTCTCTCCAAGAGTCATGTACCCTTGAAAATGATCCCTTTACACTTGTTGCAAGATATCTCTTTTACAACTATCTCTTCCTTGCTTAAAAAAATGTATCCTTTACAAGGATCTTTCTTCCTAGCTTGGAACACATGTATGTTTGCTAAGGGTATCTTCTTTGTGTTGAAGGTGTTTATACTTGATTTCTATCTACCTTAAGATATCAACATGGAAGTATGCAACCATCTTAAAGGGAGGAGGGGAGGGGGGTTCATACGAGGCCTTCATTTTGCTCATGGTGATTCATTGATGTGCCCCTAAAGTGGTGGTATTGTGTTACATCTAGTTACCCATAAGGCATGGTTATCAAGCTTTGTTGTTGGTCACCTAGTATAGCATTTCTTGCTAGTGCGATCATTGTTGCTATTTACGTCTCCACAAGTGTTGTTTGTTGTTGGTGTTTGTGTCTCCATAGATCTTGATTGACTAGTATATCATGGATTTTTAGTGTGATGGTTTTGTTTCTCTACATGAATCGCCCAACATAATAGACCTTGTTGGCCAATGAAGTTCATGTTTCTTTCTCTCTTCTCATATGACTCATAGTAAGAAGCTCCTTACTAGACTTAGAAGCCATATTTCTTCTCAATTGGTGTATGCCCTTGTTAAATTTCTAAAAGTACACTTGTTCTATTGCAATAACATATCAAGAATTATACTAGCAGTTGAGACATTTTGATGTTGAGGTCTCTTCAACTAGTTGACTTGGAACCTTTTGTTTGCTTTAGAACCAACATTGCTTTCTTTAGATGAAGGTTATTTGCATGGATTGATAGGATCATGTTCTTGGGGGCTTGCACATCCCTCAAACTTAGTAATATCCCATCCCTAGATTGTATTTCTCTCAAATGCTCTATTTGTTCACTTCTACTTTACTATGAGTATGAGTGTAAGTTCATAATCCCACTAAACTGGGGGCTAAATATAGTGACATAAATTGTATTCCTTTAATTATCAATTTGATTTCAAACTTTCCTTAAGATTTATTTTAATTTTTTCATTCCTCTAAGTATCTTGGGACCTTTTCTTGTCTTGAATTAATCCTCAATTCAAGAATATGAGTCCTATATATCTACTTCGGAACTTCAACACATTCCTATTTGGACCCTTATTTTTATTATGCCCTTTCTCTTATATCATTTTAAGTCTATATGGGTCCTATCTCAATTTAAAGTTAAATGAACTTTTTCCCCCACTTAAATGCTGTCATTTCTCATATAAATTACAGATCCAATATCAAGGCCCTATCATCTCACATCCATAAAAAATTGGGCCTATATAGTCCAACATTTTTGGCTAAAATTTTGGGAGGACAATGTGTTGGCCTTGAAATTTCTTGATCTATCCTTGAAGTTGGGATATGACCATTGCAAATCAGCCAAATAGTGAATTTACCTTGAGAACCCTATATGACATCATCCATAATTCATTTCATCATCTACAAGTTGTCATTTTAAGAGCAATTATTATTCTTTAAGAGAAAATATAAGTTCAAGGAGCATTAAGATAAAACAAAGAATTTTCAAGTATGTTTTCATGATGGATTTTGTGATGATTTATCATGTTATTGTATCAACACATGGATGACTTATCCTTAGAGAATTGCATCATCAATTGAAGGTATAATCTTTTCAATTTAGCACTTCCATTCAAGCATTTGATTTTAGATTTAGCCTTTGCCTTGCAAGGGTAATCTTTATTTTCTATTAGTTTATCATTATAGGTTTGACCTAGGCAAACCCCTATAAACCCAACACGATTTTTCATCTCTTGTGTGTGTAGGTTTCAATTTTAGTAGAGAAGGATTATAGATTTAGAAAGTGTAGACCAAGATAAAGAGAGCCAAATTTTGAAGAAGCAGAAAACCCTGGACACTATGGCTTAGCCACATAATCTGACACTTTTTTGACAAAATTTCGGGGAGATATCTTGAGCAACATCCTGATCCTGAATCTGCCTCTAATATTTGCATCAGACACTTGTAGGATTATGGAACCTACCCACATAGTACAACACTTTTAGGCCCATACTGCAGACATAAGTTCCTTTCTAATCTTTATTTCTAGATTTTTTCTCAAAGGTTTAATATTAGTTTTGCATTTACTTGTTTATGAATTGATTATAGCCACTTTTGTACTATTTATCTAGTTCTTTGCATCTATCTTATCCAAATCAATCAAATCATAGGCAAAATAATAACTTTGTTGGTATTATGGATATGTTGCATTGGTTTTGTCATTGATGTCAACACTTATCAACACTTATCCTTCTGGAGATCTTTGGTTATGTTCACCAACAAGTTTAGTGACTTATGCACAGTCACCAGTATCTGGTTCACCGACAGGTTATATTGTTCACCGGTACTGAGGATGACTTGTTATCATCTAAAGATCACTTGGTTATGTCGAAGAAATGGTTTGGACACTTGGTTTTGGAGATTTGGTTATTGGTCTAATCGGGTTGACATATTTGTTGTTACCAACAAATTGGTCTAGGTTATGGACCGACAAGCGTTATCTATTCCAGATCAGCATGACACATTATGGAGATGGTTTAATCAATTAATATTGTTGAGCCGACATGATGCATCACATCTTGACTTACTTGTAATAGATTTTATTATATTATTCTTAGTAAGCCGACCTACACATTTGGTCTTAGGTTTTGGTATATATGTAAGATCTCAATTGTGAGATTGATATAGGAGATGAGATAAGGTATTATAAGGTTGTGATATTTGGTATATACGAATATAAGAAGAGCTACTCACACAAACATCGTTTGAAGATTCAAGGAAGGTTTGAAGGAGACAATCCAAGCTTAACCGATACTAAATCTAGCATTGGAGATGCTACTTTGAGTAGTACATTATCATTGGATTTAATCATCCAATTGTAGTCAGTTTGACTCTCATTTTGTGATTGATTAGTGAGCTCTAGGTAGCTGGCCTATTTGCATGTACAGAACCCATTTGTATACACATACTATCTGTAGTAGTATCATTTGATTGTGGGTAAGGTTTCCCACCGTGGTTTTTCCCCTTAAAGGGTTTCCACATACAAATCTCTATGTTATGTGTTGTGGACATTGTTTCTCTTTCTGTTTCATGCATTAAGTTTCACCGGTACTGTTATTAACTGTTAATCTATTTACTGGCATTAAGTTTGGTTTACCAGTATTAAGTATCAAGTTTGGTTAAAGTATATTTGGGTTGACATTAATAGACAACTGATTCACCCCCCCCCCTCTCAGTTGCCTCTGGGTCCTAACAAACTCAATCATTTTGCCTAGCTCTCCCATTAGGTTTTGGTTATGTTTATTGATTATTCTTGAATCTATTTTTGATGTAAATTGTTTTGATTCTTAGCTTGCATGTTTAGACTAGTGAGTCTCATTTATCACATTACACAATGTGCTCCTAGTTTTTGAAACTTGGAAACCTCTTAAGTTTCATAAACAAACTTAGATTTGAGACCCATTTAAAAAAAATAAAGGATAATTTTTAAACACTACATAGTGCTCTAAGATAATTTTTTTTTTTTAAACAAAAAGTAGTGAGCACTTAATATATTAATATTTATAAAACCTAGTTTGAGAGCTCATCAGAGAAAGAACTAGGAAGAAAACTTTGAATCCTAGCTCGAATACAAATGCAAAAATCCAAACCTACGCTATAAAGGGTCTAGTCACCCAATTTTACAAAATAAGCTTCATCAAAATATACATTTTTCTGGGAAGCCTATAGTTGCTATATCTAATTTGATATAATATATCAAAATATCAAAAAAACTGCCAGAATTAGCATGCCATATCGGCTGACATCGAATTCCCTTTTACATCGAATCAAGGAAATATTCTTGGTACCAAAAAACAAAAAACAAGAACCATGTTTTTACTCTTCCATGATGGAATTATCCAGGGTTTGATTTTCGAGGGCATTGAGGTCTGAAGTGTCATCCTCCCATTGCACCGGCTTTCCTTCCTCTTGTGGGCGACGAATGACTTCCCATACATTTATCTCCTTGGGTTGTTGAGACCTTGTGGGCTCTAAGATAATTATTGCCTTGCTATAATTTTACTATTCTTCTAGATTTCTTTTCATAATTAGACAATGTAAAAACTCTAGAAAATATAAACCAGTATTGTAAATACACTTATCTATAAAGTACCTCTTATGTTTTGTTGGTGGGATAATATTTATAGTAATTTAGGGGATTCTATTATATTTCTATGTGATATTATCTCTATTTTGAGTTTTTGTGTATGCTTTACCTTTCCTCCACTTTAGTAATCCTAAGGCTCCATTGTAAAATCCATATAGTTAGGCAATATAAAAATAAAATGCATGTAGTATTTTAATAAACTTAGGATATACTCCTTACATATTAGAACAAATTAAAGAACCTTAGGATGAAAAGAGTAAGTTAAGTTGGTTAATTGAAGGCACTAAAGTTATTGGATGTTTGCTTACTATTGTTTCCCTTGATATTTTATTTCATCTTTGATTTATGTACAAAATCTATAGAGGCATGAGACCCACTTAAAATATTTCATGGTACAAAATAGTGAGGTTCAAGGATATCAAAATGGTAATGTTATCACAGGTCTAGGTCCCAAGAGATTTGAAAACATTCAAGACTAGTCCATGCCCCAAGATTTTGGACAATATTTTAGAATATGTAATAAAGGTCAATGACCTTAGAGAATAACTCAATATTGTATTTAGTACATTAAGAAAAATTGGTTGAGAATATGCTACCTTTGTTTTTAGCTTTCAAAATCACATGTTGACCATGTGAAAAGTGTATGTTGTACTCACATTTGAGTCTTTTTATAAAAAGATTAATGTTGACTATGGGAACAGTGTATGCTCTAGTGCTTCACACCACATGGGTTATGATACAATTCTTTCTCCATTGGAACCTTGCATTGTGCCTCATATATGATTATTGATGATTATCCTATAGATGTTATTTGGAAAGGAATAATTGATTAAGACAACGACAAATTTGAGGATGTTCTATGTTTCCTTAACTTGTCCACCAAACTTCTCTCAATCTACTACATCATTCATCTTAGGAATGATAGAAAAGTTGAATCACTATAGATTTTCTTTCATCAAGTCTAATAAAAAAATTAATGATCCAATTATAGTTGGAAAATTCAATCATCATTCCCAAATTTATGCTTTCTCCAATTTATTCCCAATTCCTCTTCTATTTCTTTGCTCACCCATAATCTATTAATAAACTATGAGATGATTAGTTCAATAGGCCATCTCAACTACCATTATCTTTAACAACTTAGCACATAAGATATGATCATAATAATGCAACAAATATATTTTTCAAATGGTGTATGTCATCATTGGACCTTGGGCATGCATCTGAAGGAAAATTTTGACAAAGAGATGACTTGTAGTGCTTCAAAAATCATTGATCTCATTCATAGTGACTTTTTAGGACCATTTTCATCCTTGTCCTTTAGCAATACATTCTAATTTCTCACCTTCATTGAGAGAAAGTAATACTTCCCAACCACACCTTGCCCCAGTCTTACTTTTTTGTTTAGTTTTGAGGTATGAAGGGGGCGAGTTGAGGTGAGAATGCCTCGATGGATGAATGGGTATGCTCAAACAACCCAATTGACGAGAGTTGAACCTTGGACCTACAAGGGAAGAACCCAAAGACTTGGCACAACCTTACCATCCGTTTGAGGTATGGGCTGGAGCAGTAGCTTATTACTATATTGCTTTATACATACCCAGTTAGGATAAAGTTAGTTGTGTCGATAAATTGTGTCTATGCCAGATGCACTTGTTTGCCACTTATCTAGTTAGTGTGTATATCAATTACACATGCATGTCTTGTGCACCTAACAACCACTTGTCTAGTCCAAGTTGAGTTGCAATCCTATCTCTAGTTAGCTCCATCTATTATGAGTGTTGAGTCTTGATCAATTACCACCTTTCATACATTGTTATGCTTTATACAACCACATTTACCTATTATATGTTTTGATATTTCACTTATTCTTTAATTAAAATACAATTTATTCCATCATTATAATTCAGTCATAATATTTTTCTTTAATAATTTTTTTTTTTTCAATAAAAGTGGGCTAGCCACTAAACTTTTTTATTAATCATAATTTTTTTTAACAACGGGTTCAAACGGCATACCGGCAAGAAAGAACCAGCAAGAAAACCTTCGGTTGTGGCCTTGAAATAAAAAAACTAAAACTACCCTTACATAATTTGTTAATATTATTATTATTTTTCTTTAATATTATTATTCTCACATTAATATTCATATAATTCATTAAAGTGTATAACTATTTGCTATATTATTCTTATTATAATTAGAATTTTTAATAAATATTTTATTAAACTGTGCACAATCATATAATTACATTCAAGACATCTCTACATAATTAAAAATTTGTATATTTCATTCTTTATTATTCCAAAAAAAAAATTGTTTTCCTTTACAATATAAAATAATGAATAATAGAACTTGAGAATTAGCTGAAATAGTGAAAGCAATGATGGAAATAGAAGTCACAAAATCTAACGGAAGTAATAAAGAGAAAGTGTGTAAGTCTGGAAACTTCGATTTCTTGTGAACGGTATCATAATGTAATAAAATAATAATTATAATACTTTTATCCATAAAACATATTTCATCACTTTGTCTTGCGTAGGTTTTACTTTTTCTGCATGTTACCTATGTCTTAATCATTGCTGTCTCTTACCAATGGTGAAAATTTTCCTATCTCACCTTACAATCATAAATATTGCTTTAAATGGGTTTGGGTTTTTTTTATTTGTTTTTTTCCGTGACTTGGCAATAGGGAGTGACTTTCTCCACATAAGTGGATAACTATAGAGGATTAAATAAAACTGAAATTATATTGAAATAGAGCCCTTTTTATTTTATTTTATTTTATTCCTCTTGTATTTTAAATTCATGTGAATTTCATTTATGATATTATGTATTTTTATCTTTTATTATTAATTTGTAAAGATTTACTTTTGATCTTTAATTTTATCTTGTATTAATTTGGATTATATTTGTATACATAAAAATTAGGGCATAAGAGAACAAATTAAACAATATACTTTATTATAGACATAAGATTTCCACGATCTATGAAAATTCAATCAACTGTTTTCGGATTCGATTGTGTGTTATTTTTTTCATCAACGTTATGAATCACACTCTATGATCCATCATCAGGATGAACAGAGTTAGAGTGCATGTAGAGATGTAATATACTTTATTTCACTCGCAATCAAATATAACATTTAGATAAAGCATAAAGGCTAGGAAACATCAATGAAAACAAACAAAGTTCTCACCAATACCAACCCTTATTGCCCCAAGAAATTATGGTTGTGCTTAAGGATGATGGATTTGGTTGTATGTGAGTGCCTTCACCAACAACATAATATTGCATAAGGTCAAGATGTTGAAATGGCTTAGGATGACATCTTATATATAGATTTTTGGCTATAATATTGCTTGAATTGGATTAAATGTAAAAATTAATGGTTCAAGTTGGCTGAGACTCCTGGAATGATGAGAAGAAGACAAGTGTCCTCACATGATCTATGATGTAGAGGGTAGATGGATTGATGAGAGAAAATGGTAGAAATTCTTTTAGGAGAAAATGGAGGTCCATGAGATATAAAATGGGTACTTTGGATTACCCTTAAGGGATGGGCGAATCCTTCGACCCATGTGACATGAACAAAGGCTAGTGTGTTGTGTACAAATGACATACCTTGGTAAATATTTGCATATTGCACATGATTTGAGGAGATTTAATTACAATTTTGAAAGTGCAAGAGAAATATTAAGGGTTTAATGGATTTTAATGCACTTAATGAAACATGAATAATATAGATAATTAAATAAATAACATATTTATTTAATTTTTGGGGTGAGGATGGGGGACTTAGATAAATAAATATTTATCTAGGGTGGATTATAGAATAAGATTGATTAATATTTTTAGGCTATACATGTGATGTGGGTGAATAGTGATGCATAGTGAATGAAAAATGACTTTATTAATTAGATAATAAAATATGATTTAGTTAACAAATAGACAAAAATAGATAATTAATTGGATGAATAAAGATTCATTCAATTAATTATAAAGGAAATGGTCAAATTATTAGGTAATAGACAATATACCAATTTTAGCTGTTTACAATATTTATAGGTATAAGTTTAATCCAAGTCACTTCTATATTCATAAATTTGAACTTTAAACTTTTAAAATAAATTTTAAATAATTATTTGGCATACCGTATCACTTCAATATCCATTGTGAGCTAACTTTGTGTGTATTATATTTGTTGGCATTGTATTGTCATTGATGTCAACCTATATGCAAGATGTTGTTACCAGCATTGGAGATTGTTGGCATGTTGGTGTCAACCGGTATGGGATGTTGACTAGTAAGTTTGTCAGGGGTAAGCAAGCAAACCCAATAAGTGCAATCCGATATAACATGACCTAACCAGAACAATAGTGAAGTGCACGATATGAAGGTTAACCTGTTAGTGTATACTGGTAGCATGTTCGGTCGGTGACCAAAGTTGAACCGACACAATCAAGTGAGCTAGATGCTGATAGAAGTGTCACGTGGACTCCAGGTGGTGAACATGCAGTGGTAGGTGAATGGTGCATCAACGAGGTAGTTGTCAACTAGGTCGGTATTAAATGTCGACTGTGAAAATCATGGATTGGTTGTAGAGGATTGCGGCTCAAAGAAGATCGAAGGGCAAAGATTTTATTCTTTGACATTATGATCAAAGCAAGATATCTAATCATCTTGCTGATCTGGAGAAAGAAACAGTCAGATCATTTATTGTGATCGACAAAATCAAGACTGATGAATAGAGTCCAGTTTGCTAAATATAATAAACATTTATAGGAAGAATAAAAAGAGGACAAAGCTTTTTGTTGAACTGTTGTAGGTTGTCGATTCAAGAAGATGAGATCCAATTTGATATGGATCGAGGCCGGTGAAGAAAACCCTAAATGCGTGAAGTTTGAGTTTTTGTTTTTGGTAGGAAAGAATGTATATAAATATGCAGATCAAAGACTTAAGTCGATGTGGAGAAAAGAGATAGTATGTTGGATGAAGTGTGATTCTGCCAAGTTGACCAGTCTGAGTGTTGAGAGAAAAATCTTGAAGTGATCGAGTGTTAGTTGAAGAACCGGTAAGGAAGGTTTAAGATAACCGGTCAACTGTTATAGAGTATAACAGTTTGTTAAACTGACATTGTCTGAACTGGTAAGATAACAACAAAGAGTGAAGGAGAGAAGAGTGAGTTTCAGAGAAGATCTGACAAGGTAGAAACTGAGTTGTAGAGGATGTTAGACAATTCAAATAACCAGAAGACAACTGAGAGGGGGAGGGGTGAATTAGTTGTCACAAATTACCAGAACCATTAGCAATTAAAACTTTAATACCAGAACCCAAAACATTAATACCAGAATAGCAGTTAAACCAATTAAGCATAAACAATAATCACAAAATAAATACCATCCACATGACACCAAGATTTATACAAGGAAACCCCGATAAAAGGAAAAACCACGGTGGGAAGCCTACCCAGAGTCAGATAATACTTCTACAGTAAGTATGTGAATTACAATTGAGGGGCCTACACTTGCAGGAAGGCCAACAACCTAGAGTGCACTTCTCATCACAAAAGGAGTCTCACTGACTACATATAAATCTAGACTACAATCGGGAGAAGTGTTGAATTGCAAAAGATAGCATCTCCTATGCCTGAGTATAGTTCCAGTTAAGCTCAATACCGAAGGACTAAATCCTCTTACATAAACCCAATTCAATCTCAAATGATCGACCAAATCCTCTGCCTGAATGATATTACATTATTCACACATTACATATCCATATCCCAGACCACCTATCACTACCATGATGATCTATAATGAGATCTTACATTATATATACAAACCCTCAACCATAAACAATTATGTTGGCCACTAGATAATAAAATAATTACATAAATACAAACCATGTCGGCCTTAGATCAAACAAATAATATCCAACACATAAGATATCCTGGAAATGCATCGAGAGGCCCAATCCACACGTTACATCAACCGATACTAAATATAGGTCCACACACTACAACAATGATCTCCATCTGCCAAGTCTCGGACATGATCACCAACAACATCCTGAAACTCTACCAGAAGCTGCACCAACACCACATGCATTTCATCAAAGATCGACATCAAAAGCTCTGTCGGTGAAACCCTCGTCGGAACCATAAACCAAGCTTCCAAGCAAACAGGATAGGATCCAATCACCAGACCAAAACCAACTGACTGAATATGAGCATGAGTATCATGAATAATCCAATTCCATAACCAAGTCATACCAGAGCCTACCGGATCATGTCGGATCCAAATTAACCAGAAACCACTCAACCTACCGGGACTAGAAGGGTGCCGGTAAAGAATCCAAACAGTTAGTGTTGGCATCAATGACAAAACATCAATGCAACACATAATCAATTCCACCAAATGGCCAACAATCTCCCCCTTTGGCATTGATGGCAACACTGTTAGGATTCCCACAGATACTGAGAGGGGGGGATGAATCAGTATCTAACCGGTGATAAGAATTTCTTAAGTTAAAACATGCAGAACATAAAATAGCAGTATACCGGTATGCAAGAATTAATGCAATAAATAGAACCAAAAACATCCACATGAAAAGAACACCATAACACAAGATGTCTAACGAGGAAACCCGGTGTGGGAAAAACCTCAGTGGGATTTGTGACCCACAATATTCACTCATTGGCCAATAAGAGAATATTGCTTACAATAGGGGCCTGCACATGCAGGAAGGCCAACTGCCTAGAGCTCACTGCTCAATGATAAGTCACACTGACTTACAATAAGGATTATACTAATCCAAAGATCTGTACTGCTTTACAATAGCATCTCCAATGCTAGATTTAGTACCGGTTCTAACTCTGTTCTTTACATATACCCTTCACCTATAATTCGCACATTAGGTCTGCCTAATAATTTTCTTTTATGCTCGCTACTATTTTTTCTCTCTAAATGTCTACAATTATCTCCTTTATATACAAGAGTCATTTTACAATTTGCCAAGTCAGCTTACAATAATAAACAAAATATTACATATCAAAAATCCTGTCGGCCTTTATGCCGGTATACATCTTTTCTTCTGTGCTGGTGCCAGTGCCGGTGTAGAGTGATCTTGTTGATGCTGGTGCACTGTCTTGCTTGTGCAATGCTTTGCCAGTATGAAGTCTTGTCGGCGCCATAGGATTGCAAGGTTGTCATCAATGACAAAACCTTCAATCACACACAATGTCTCATTGGAGTGTCCGTATGCCAACAATCTCCCCCTTTGGCATTGATGGCAACACTCATGAGAAATTTCAAAAAGTGTCCAAAATGTGTAGTCCAAAAATTTTTTTACCAAAAAGAATGTTTACCAAAAATATGAAGGGCTCCCTCTGAGCATATGATTCCTGTCTTTGAACTTTCTCATCCTACTACTCCCCCTTTGGCATCAATGACAAAGGTTGTCAAGATGTTAGTAGAGTTTGTAGTCATATCCTCAACCTTGTAGTTGGGTAGTTATTATCTGAAAAAGATTGCCCAAAATTAAGTTTATACTATCCATAAACTTTTTGCTATCTTTTATTGTTGTTTCAGTCCTCTTCACAGTACTGGTGAGATGTTGTAATTGCTCTGCTAGTGTTTTACTTCCCTATGCTAATGCCTCTAAGATTTCCTTCCGCAGAGATGCTAGATAGTCCAATCTTGGAACCAGTTTGGATCTCAAGTGTTTTGCCTTGTTTATTATTCTCTCTTTCTCTCTTTCTTGTTTAAGCAATTCTTCCTCAAAATTTGCTAACTTATCTTCAAAAATAGATAGTGAATCCGGTGAGTTGACAAAATTGACTACAAGCTTATTTATCTCATCCTGTGTCTTGCTTATTTTCTTGTCAATATCTACAGTCAAGAAGTTTGTTTTGCATGTGTCTTTATACAAATTTTTATATTCTTTCAACAAACTACACAGTTCTGGTAGAAGTGTGTCAAAGTCTCTGTTACACTTCTTTATTTCTTCTTCAAAGAATTTATGTTTCTCCTTTTCTACTATGTCCTTTACTGATTCTTCCTTTATTTTATCAATATTTCCAAAAATGTATTTACATAATGTATCCAACTGTCCTAGAGAATCTTTATTATCTATATTACAATCAGGAGCAATTATCTTCAAAATTGGTATTGAATCATCTATTGCTTTGTAAGCCTGTGAGCTGCAGTCAGTTATTTTCTTAATGGATTCAAGCAATACCTCAGTCACATTAGTTGACTTGAATGTTGATGATGATCCAAGAGTCTGAGTACCAGTGGAAGTGACCATGCTTGTATTGACCTTTGGTAGGTCAGTTTGTGTTTGTATTTCTTTTAGCACTGGTTTTCCTACTTCATTGCTTATCAGTGGCATTATTTCCTTGTGAGCCTATTCCGGAGCCTTTAGCTCTGTTGGTTTCTCTGTTTGTACCTTAGATTCCATCTTTTTCCCTATATCCTCTGCCGGTTGCTCTGTATCTCCTGTTACTGGAGGCTTTTTAGCCATATCTGACTTTTCAGTTGTATCTTTATCAACTATTATGTTGATCTTTTGGGTATCAACATTTACAGTGTATAGGAATTCAGGATTTGGATTACTATCCTCTACATCCATGCTTTCTGCTGTCGGTTGGTCTCCAGGAGTTGTGATTTTCACAGGTGGAGGTAGGTTGTCTTTAACCTTTATGCTTGGAGGTCCACCAACTTTGCCTTTCCCTTTGTCCTTATCCTTCTGATATACCTTAATAGGCTTGGGATTCCTGTATTCTTCTTGTTTTTCCTTTTCAACGAAGAATATGTCCCAACCATCTTTTGTTTCCTTTGTAACTTCTGTAACTCTTCCTGCCATCAGTGAAATATGTCGATGTGTAGTGGAGAAAACAATCCGGTTTGCCTGAGCAATTAGATCATCAATTTCCTTTGGGGAGTTTACCGAATATACAACAAGTAGTTTTTCTATTTTTACTTTCTTGTCTAATTCAATCACTCCTTGCCTTCTGGGCTCAAGTCTTTTGTATAAATCATCAGGTATTTCATTGATAACTTCCATCAAAAACTTTTTGAACATGTCCATATGCAATATTACACTCTCCTCAACTTGCCCTTTCTCATCAGCAGATAGGGTGTCATAAATTTTCGCTATGTTTTTTCAGTTTTCCTTCCTCTATGATCTCATTTAGCAATATTTCTAGAGGTGCCAAGTCAGTTTTTATCTTTTTCTTTTTCTTAGGAGTTAGCTTCCTTTTAGGTGTGACCTTTCTGAGTGGAGATCTCACAGCTTGTTGCTTCTGCCTTGTCCTTCTAGGTGAAGGAGTGGTTGCCAGTGAGGGATCTCTTTTCCTAACAACTCTTTTAAAAGTTGCTGGCATGTCACCTTCCGAAGAAGTACCTACTGGTCATAGATGAGCTTCAGGTTGTGGGGCAGCCAACTCATCTTCAGTTATGTCAGTTTTCTTTAATAAATCTTCCTTAAAGGCATTTGCTTGTCTAGATCCTTTCCTCACAAATGCCTCTACCTTCTTCACTCTTTTCTTGGACTGTATTTGGCTTTCTATGGTTTCAGCACTACCAAATACTTCTTCCTTAGGTTCATTGGGGGCTTCCAGAAGTGCTTTGGCATAAGTTTTAACTATGTGGTCATTTGTCTCATAGCCCATTTCTGTTACCTAGATTGTCCTTGGGATGACTGCTTCCATCCATATTTCATCCTTTTTAATAAAAAAGCATATATCATCTTTGTATTTATCTACAATTTTCTGAGATAACCTTATCCTTTTCTTCATTTTTGTCTTTAATGCTTGGAAAAAGTCATGAATGTTGTTTTCCTTGTTCTCACCCATGGTATTAAATAGTTCTGTCAATTGCTTTCCTACCAGTATGTCATATCCTAGTTCTTTATATCCTATATTGGGAACCTGTTTTGTTATATGAAGCATTAGGCATACTAACAAATTTCCAAATCTAAAAGTTCCTTTCTTATCCTTCTTTATCTTTCCAAGGTTGTCTATTAGTTCATCCTTTAACCATTCACAGATGTCAATTTTTGCATTGTCTGTTATCATATCATAAGCACTCTTAATGCATAAACTTGAAACTGAGTTAAGTCTATTAGCATGAGTGGCTTTGTAACCTAATATCATACTTAAGAATCTCACATTTGTATCCTTTACATCGTTAACCCTTAGAGATCTTTTATCAAATGTTGCACCTGTTAGGTCTATGACTAAATCATTTGAAACCTTCTTGTTTTTGTCTGGTCTTTTACCGATGGCTGGTAACCCTGTGACAGCCTTTACCGCTTCCTTGGTGATCTTATGAATTGCATCTAACCAGAAAAATTCTCCATGAACTATTCTTAACACAATCCTAATCACATCTTTAGGAAATTCAGGAATGCTAAGGATTTTTGTGAATCCTAGGGTTTCAATAACCTTGTGTTCAGCTTTAACATTACCGGTATCATCACATATCTTAGTTTTATACATGGTTTTGATTTCCTCATCTCCTAACTCTTCAATATTGCAGTGGATGTACATTCTAGGGTCTTCAACATATACAACACCTTTAGGAATTTGAGAAAATGCACCTAAGGTATCATCCTTCTTTTCTATTTCGGGGACTAACTAAAATACGGGCTTAGGTCTTTTAATTACTTCCACAACAGTAGGGTTCACTATGTATTCAATTGCAGAGGTGGATGCCATGATTAAATACCTTTTTCTGTCTTGGATGAATGATTGCTTGGAGTGTGCTTGGTTCTTGCTCGAAATGCCTTAGCTCAGAATCTTCGTGCTCTCTGAAAGTTTGAAATCATGGTGAAATGAAATGGAGCCAAAACCTTATTTTATAAAGTCTTTTTCACTATCTACCACATTAATTGCATGCCGATTAAGTATTCACTTAACATTGTTTGCCGGTTAAGTAATTTTCAACTTCTTATCTCTAACCGAGGGGATAATAGCACATGTGTTATTAGATTGCCAAACCCTCAAGGAAATTTTCTTCAATTAGATGAAGAACTTCCTGTCGGTGGAGCATTGCTCTGTCCTGCCGGTGAAGCATCACTCTATCCTGCCGGTGAAGCATTTGTTGGTTCTACCGGTGGAGGAGTATTCCCAATGTTTAGATAAGCTTTTCTAATCCATTGCTTTGAGAATTCTTGCTTAACCTTTTCAACTTTTTCTTTTCCTTTCAAGCTAGCACTTTTGTTGTCTACTAGTGTACTTTTACTTCTACAAAATTTAGCAATACGCCCAATCTTGTTACATGCATAACAAGTTACATTATTTTTCTGAATAGCTTTCCCATAACCTATGCCAGTTTGTTTTCTGCATTGATTAGATAAATGTCCAAATCTTCCACAAACATAACATCTCACATTCATTCTGCAGTTTTCAGAGTTATGACCAACTTTGTTGAATTTGGAACATTGACCGGTGGGTGTATTGATATTCTGATAATTCCTAGATCTACATTCATTTTCCCTATGACCATACTTATTACAGTTAAAGCATTTTCCATTGAATTTATAAGCATTAGGTGGTCTTACCGATTTGCTGTGATCCTGAGTATTTGCAATACCAAAGGTTTCTCCAACTTCAAAGCCAATTTCAGAGGTGTCACCTCTAGGTTTTTGATTCTTCAATAAGGTACCAAGTTCTTCTGAGCTTTTCTTGAATTTTTCTTTATGTTGATTTGCAGTTTCCAATTCCCTTTCCAAGATTTCTTTTTGTCTCATTAGTTCATTTGAGTCATTCTGAGTATGCATCAGATCTGTCTTCAACATGTCATTTTCATAGCTAAGTCTTGTGTTCTCATTTGCTACATCACTGAGTCTTCTCGTCAAGTCTTCTTCATTCTTCTTTCTATCCTCAATCTCTTTGCAAAATCTCATAGTCATATCCTGCATTTCATTTTTTGTTGTCATGATCTCTTGTTTCAGCTTTCTTATCATATCATTAAGAGATTCCTTTTCATCATTCTCATTTTGCAATTTTTCACAAAGTTCTCTTCTCTTATTTCTTGTAACAATAAGATTTTCTTGAAGTGCTTGAGTGATATCTTGAGCTGCTCTTAAATCATCTTCTAATTTGATATTTTTCAACTTCTCTGCATCATAGTCAGTAAGAGCTCCTTCAAGTTGCTTCATCAGATTTTCCATCTTTACCGGTGTCAAGATCTTCCTCAAGCTATTAGGCTTCTGAAAATAGAGGACCAAGCTCTGATAACAATTGTTAGGATTCCCAAAGATACTAAGAAGGGGGGGTGAATCAGTATGTAACTGGTGATAAGAATTTCTTAAGTTAAAACATGCAGAACATAAAATAGCAGTATACCGGTATGCAAGAATTAATGCAATAAACAGAATCAGAAACATCCACATGAAAAGAACACCATAACACAAGATGTTTAACAAGGAAACCCAATGTGGGAAAAACCTCGGTGGGATTTGTGACCCACAATATTCACTCAGTAGCCAATAAGAGAATATTACTTACAATAGGGGCTTGCACATGTAGGAAGGCCAACTGCCTAGAGCTCACTGCTCAATGAGAAGTCACACTGACTTACAATGAAGATTATACTAATCCAAGGATATGTATTGCTTTACAATAGCATCTCCAATGCCAGATTCAGTATCGGTTCTAACTCTGTTCTTTACATATACCCTTGACCTATAATTCGCACATTAGGTCTGCCTAATAATTTTCTTTTATGCTCGCTACTATTTTTTCTCTCTAAATGTCTACAATGATCTCCTTTATATACAAGAGTCATTTTATAATTTTCCAAGTCGACTTACAATAATAAACAAAATATTACATATCAAAAATCCTGTCGGCCTTTATTCCGGTATACATCTTTTCTTTTGTGCCGGTGCTGGTGCCGGTGTAGAGTGATCTTGTTGATGTCGGTGCACTGTCTTGCTTGTGTAATGATTTGCCGGTATGAAGTCTTGCTGGTGCCATAGGATTGCAAGGTTGCCATCAATGACAAAACCTTCAATCACACACAATGTCTCATTGGAGTGTCCATATGCCAACAGACACTAGATGTGAAAAACATCTAAGTACCAAAAAATGCCAAACAAGTCTCCCCCAATGGAAGACAACCAACAATCTCCTGCATACAGCTCTGAAATAAAGACCAAACTCCCCTTGTGAATAATATATTTGTAAAGCTCTGAATCTTTCCCTTTTACATTTACTTTTTCTATATTTCCTTTTTCACATCAATATCTCTCCCCCTTTGACATCAATGCCAGAAATGTGACAAGAATATCAAAGCAAAACATATACCACTGAATCACAAAGCTGACTACTCCCTTTGAGCAGTAGCATCCCCATCAGTGCTGGGATGAAAAATATTTCTGATAATGCATATGAACTGATGCCAAACCACATCAATCAAGTCTGTATCGGAGGGGCAAAAACCCCTAATTTGTCTCTCAAGTACTCAAATGATTCCTTGGACAAAGGTATAGTGAAAATATCTACACACTACTTTTTAGTGTTCACATAAACCAATCTAACTTCATTTGCTTCCACCTTTTCCTTCAAAAAGTTATACTTGATAGATATGTGCTTTTTCTTAGAATGAAATACCAAATTCTTTGATATATCAATAGCAGCAGAGTTATCACAGTGAATAACAACCGGTGCATCACAATCCACCTTTATATCCTTCAACATTTTCTTCATCCATAAAACTTGTGTACAGTTAGTAGCAACAACAACATACTCAACTTCAGCAGTAGATAAAGAAGTACATGACTATTTCTTGTTGATCCATGAAAACAACTTCTTTCCAAGAAATAAAGTTGCACTAGAAGTACTTTTCTGATCATCAACATCTCCATCCCAATCAGCATCTGTATATGCACATAAAGTAAAGTTATCATCCTTAGGGTACCACAAACCATATTCTGATGTACCTTGCAAGTATCTAAAAATCCTTTTCACCGCAATCTCATGATTCTCTCTAGGATCACTCTGAAATCTTGAAACAATACAAACAACCTTCATAATGTCAGGCCTAGTTTGAGTCAAATAAAGCATACCTCCAATAATAGATTTGTATCTTGTAGGATTTATCAGTGCAGAAACATCTTTTCTTGTCAATTTCTCACTTGTAACCATAGGAGTACTTACTAGTTTAGAATCTCCCATACCAAATTTCTTCAACAATTCTTTAGCATACTTAGTTTGACAGATGAAAATACCTTTGTCAATCTGAGTAATCTGCAAACCTAAGAAAAATTTCATCTCACCAATCATATATATATCTAATTCTTTCTCCATATTCTTAGAAAATTCTATGCATAACTTATCTTCACCTCCAAAAATAATGTCATCAACAAATACTTAAATAATCACTATATCATCATTAATGATCTTATAATATAAATTATTGTCAGCACTACTCTTAGTAAAACCAAGGTTCAAAATATATTTATCCAACCTTGCATACCAAGCTCTAGGTGCTTGTTTCAATCCATATAAAGCTTTCCTTAACCTGCAAACCATGTTTATATCATCTGATAGTAAAAAACCACCAGGTTGATCAATATAAACTTCCTCATGAAGATCCCCATTAAAAAATGTACATTTAACATCCATCTGATAAACCTTGTAGTTCTTATAAGCAACATAGGCAAGAAATAATCTTACAGCTTCAATCCTAGCTATAGGTGCAAAAGTCTCTCCATAATCAATTCCTTCCTTCTGAGAATATCCTTTACAAACCAATCTAGCCTTATTCCTTATAAATTGACCATCCTCATTCAATTTATTCCTAAAAACCCATTTAGTTCCAATGACATTTTATTTTTAGGCTGGGGAACCAAAGTCCATGTGTTATTTTTCTCAATTTGATCTAATTCTTCTTCCATAGCATTCAACCAATATTCATCTTTATATGCTTCAATTACTGATATCGATTCAACTTAGGAAATTAAACATACCTCATTAGTTGCCAGTCTTCTTCTTGTCATCATTCCATTGCTTTTGTCTCCAATTACCTGATCTTCTGAATGATTCAATCTCACATACCTAGGAGTCCTCTGACTCTCTTTTCCTCTTCCCTATTCTTCATTCACTATAGATTTTTTTTATACTACTGGAGTAATTGGTTCAACACTCTATTCCAGTAAAGGTGCTACCAGTTCAGATATAATCATTTCCATTTCCGGTTCCTTCTCATAAACTCTGATTTGACTTCTATTCAACTCATCTACTTTGACATTAGCACTCTCCACAATTCTCTGTAATCTCTTGTTATAACATCAATAAGCTTTTCTTTCATTAGAATAACCAAGAAATATGCCTTCATCACATCTAGGATCAAATTTGCCAATGATATCATCTCTCTTGATATAAAATTTACTACAAAAGATTCTGAAATACTTGTTGGAAACCAATAACACTGAGACGGGGGGGGGGGGGTTGAATCAGTGTTATACCAAAATATAAAATTTTATCCTTATTATAACATGCATACACCAACCAGTATACCTGTACAAACATAATTGAAAGAAGTAAAGCAACTAATAAGCCAATCACATAAATGAGAATCATAACATAGATTTATATGTGGAAAACCTCAAAGAGGAAAAACCACGATGGGATTTGTGACCCACAATATCAATCCACTGGACATATGAAGAGATATTACAAAATATGAGGGGCGTGCACTTGTAGGAAGGCTTACAGCCTAGAGCACATTGCTCAATCATAATAGGACCCTCACTGGCTACATAAAATTCTAGACTATAATTCAGACAAATGAGAACTGCTAAGATAGCATCTTCTATGCCAGAATCCAGTTCCAATTAAGCTGTGTCTGTTCCGGTCTAAATCCCTAAACCCTTTACCAAAATAACCCTTACAATAATTTCCTCACATACATGATCTCTCTAATATATTTTGCATTATAGTACATTCACATATCCATAATCTCCTATCATATGTCTCTTGTATATATATTACAAAATGATCTATCAAACTCTCCTATATACCCTATACAACTTTACATGCCTTATCTCATATTACAAAGATATTTACAATATCAAATTATATGTCGGCCAGATTACAAAAATGCATAAACATTAAAATCAATTGCCGACACCAGATCCAAGATATGTCGGCCTCCAATACCGATAACCTTTACTAAACCATGTCGGCCTGCATTGCCAGTGACAAAAGAACTCCTTTTGTCCTGCCAATGCCAGTGTAGTATTTGTGAAGTGCCTGTCGATACACCATAGAACCAAAACATGAAGTCGAAACACAATTCCATGTTGCCATCAATGATAACATAGTAAAAGAAACCAAATGAGTGTCAATTGCCAACAATCTCCCCCTTTGGCATTGATGGCAACACTCATGTGAAAAAAAGGGTCAAGGTTTCATCTGCTAGTTTCATCCTGCCCCACCCCCCTTGAGCTGAATATGCAAAATACTCCATATCTCCAAAAATCCAAAAACTCCCCCTAATGTATACAGCTCTTTTATTCTTTTCACATATATACTACTCCCCCTTTGACATCAAGGCCATATAAATAATTCAAAAAGGAATCTCAAAGAATAAGAACTGTACAATGAATATCCCAAAAATATCTTACCGAAGCTTGACCAAATTCAAAATTTTCGGATAAGCCTTCTCCAGTAACTCCACATAAGTATCCCAGCCAGTTTTGAATATGCGGGAAATAGATACAAGTCCACTCAATAAATGTGCAAAAGATTCTTTCTCATTTACCTCTGTCAGTGTGGGCTTTCCCACCATATCCATGCCTTCTTTCTTGTGTACATAGAGTGAATCCAACCGAGGACTCACCAAGCCTCTTAGACTTTTGGCTTTTCTAATTATTTTGTCTCTCTCCTTCTCAAGAACAGAAATTTGGTTCTCTAAAATCAAATTTTGACCATCAATTGATATAGTTAATGAAATCAATCCATCAAAAGAGCTAGCTATACTTACAATTTTCTCTTGAATCTCCTTTATCTTTTTATCCACATTAGCTGTAAGTATTTTAGTGTTACAACATACCCTATATATATTTGTACATTGCTTAAAAGAGTTTTCTATTGGGATCAGCTTCTCCTCAATCTTTTTCTTCACAGTTTCAATTACCTGATCAAATGCATCTTTCTTAGCTTGAGTAAAATTTTCTAGTGCTTGTCGGTTTGATATTTGCTGTAAGGATTGAAAGTCCTTAGAAATATGCTTAGTGATTACATTAAGCTTGCTGAATGGGCTCGATTCATTTTCAATCTTACACTCCGAGACCAATCTGTGTAGAATAGTGATTGATTGATCTATAATCCATTTATATGTGGATCCCTCCATTATTTTTTGTGTTTCAATAATCACCAGTTTAGTGGGACTCATCTTTGTGATGTTTTTCTTTTCTACTTGAGAAGTGTCAATTGACAATAATGATGGATCAACAACTGATACCTTGCCAGATTCTCTTGTTTTCTCTTCTGAAGTTTTATCCTTTATAACCTCCTCACTTGCACTGGTGGCTTCGCCACTTGGTGCAGTCTGTGTAACTATTGGTTCCTCTATAGGAACTATAACCTCAACCTATACATTTGTATCCAGAGGACAATTATCCTCAATATCAGTATCCTATACAATCTTAGCTTGTTCATTCTCTGTATTGACCTATATTTCAATATTTGTCTGTACATCTATATTTATTGGGGACCCAATTTCCACTATCTTATTTTTTTTCAAAACTGAGGGTGTAGTACCCATAATCCCCTTTCCTTTTCCTTCAATCGGGGTATCTACAGTGTCTGTCTTGGTTTTCAGTGAAGTAAGGAATCCTCTGTTTTATCCAAGAAATTTAACCCATGCTATCTAAGTCTCCTTTATTATTTCATTTACTCTTCCTAGCATCAGACTAGTTATCCTATGTTTGCTATTAAATTTTTTTTTGTCTTCCACTTCAATTGTCTTTTCCATTTTATGAGGAGCAATAGTAACATATATGGATAATAGCTCTTGAATTTTAATGTATTTATCCTCTTGCATAGATGACAATTTTTTAGCATCTAACATGTTAAACAACTCAGCCAGTATCTAATTTTCTATCTCTATTAAGGCTTTCTTATAAATATCCAAGTATATTAGGACTACTTCCTCTACCTCTCTTTGTTCATCATCGTCTAAGTTATCATAATAAAATTGAACATTGTTCAACATGCCATCTTTAGTAATTTAATCTACTAACTCTACACAATTTTTAGGTGCTATGATAGTCACATTACCAGATTCAATTGCTAAGTCGATGTCACTCTTCTTCTTCCTCTTGGTAGTACCAGATGCAGCTGCAGGTGTAGCTTTAGGTTCTTGCTTCTATGCCAGTATTTTGATTGTGACCTTCCTAACCGGTTGCTTCTTAGCTTCTTCCTTTGTTTCCTCCAGTTTCTTCCTAAGAACCCTCTTAAATGTCAATGGTGTGTCATCCTCAGATTCCGATTTCACAATAACAGGCTCAATATGAGTTTCAGGATCCTTCCTCTTTCTACCTTTCTCTGGGACAACATCAATTAATGCTTGAATGTGTTGGGATTTGAGAACATTGAGAGGGCAGGGGGGGTGAATCAGTGTTCTACTAGAATCAACAATCTTTAACTTTCTAAACCATGCATATATGTACCGGTAAACAAATAAGCATATAACAAGAAGCAAATAAACCATCCATATAAATGAACACCATAACACACAAAATTTTATACATGGAAAACCTCAATGAGGAAAAAACATGGTGGGATTTGTGACCCACAATATCAATTCATTGGCCATATGAAAAGATATTACATAAAATAGGGGCCTGCACTTGTAGGAAGGAACACTACCTAGAGCATACTGGTCATCACAAAAGAGCCTCACTGACTACAAGCTTTCTGCCAAAGTAAATTACTAAAAATGATCTCAAGAATGCATCTACTATGCTAGATAGAGTTTTGGTTCTAGTTCTACTATGTACCGGTTCACAAACTTGAACTATTACCGATATTACTTCTCCTCCAAGAATGCTTTCCAAGATATCTATAGATCATTACATGATATAATGTTTGCATATAAAAATGATCTCCATACATATATTTCGTATCTCACAGTTCTGTTATACCTATATATGTCTATCTCTATTCCATCACAATACCATTATCATATCATATATTAAATTGACCTAGCAGACTGACTTATATACCTATTACACATGATATGCCTTATATAGGCTTACAATGTATTTACCAAAGATATTCAATGTCAGCCTCGACAATAATTACAAAATGATTTACTAAATAAATCTTCCTTGATGTCAGCTTCCTTGAAGTAATGATGCCGGTGTCGATGCTGGTGTAGGCCTGAATGCTTCCAATGCCGGTATCTGCCGGTATATGCCTCCTAGTGTCGGTTTGTGACTTCCATCAAATCTTGTTGCCATGAATGACAACAAAATGAATCCAATGAGTGTCAATTGCCAACAATCTTCCCCTTTGGCATTGATGGCAACACTCATGTGAAAAATGGATTTCCTGCCGGTGTTCTCCCCCTGAGCAATACACTCCATATACTCCATCTGATAATATTTTCTTTGATATTTTTCACATATGTACATACTCCCCCTTTGACATTACTGCCAAAGACTAGTGAAAGAATAAAAGAATGAAAGAATACTATTACTATCACTTGAGCTTAGTCATCTTTAGGATTTCTGGGTATGCCTTTTGTAGCAATTGAAGATACATTTCCTAGTCTGATTTGAAAGTATCAAATACCAATGCAAGTCTGCTGAGTAAGTGGGCAAATGATTCCTTCTCCTGGGTATCTATCGGTGTGGGTTTTGCTAGCATATCCATGCATTCTTTCTTGTGAACACCCAATGAATCAAGTCTAGGGCTTACCAATCCTCTTAAATTTCTTGCTCTCCTTATTATTTTATCTTTCTCCTTCTCAAAAGAAAAAACTTGGTTCTCCAAGGACAAAATTTGTCCATCAATAGATGTAGTTAGTGCAGTTAGTCCATCAAAAGAGTTAGCAATATTAGCCACTTTTTCATATAACTCTTTCAATCTACTATCTACATGAGTTGTAAGTTTTCCTAAATTACAACATACTCTGTAAATATTAGTACATTGTTTTAAGAAAATTTCAATGGGAATAAGCTTGTCTTCTATTTTCTTCTTCGCAGTTCCCATGAGTTGATCAAAAGCTACTCTTTTAGCTACAAAGAAAATATCCAAAGCCCGTTGGTCTGCAATCTATCTCAAAGATTGATAATTGTTTGATATGTGCTCTGTTAAAGTCTTGAGCTTATCGGAAGGGCTTGCTCCATCCTCAATTTGATAGTCAGGCATTATTCTATGTAGTACAAAGACCGATTGATCAATTAACCCTTTGTCTACGGTTCCTTCCTTTAGCAATTTCTGAGTGGTCATCATCATTAATTCTATTGGACTTAACTCAAAGACTGATTTCTATTGGAATCAATTTTACCTGTCGGTATGGACTCAGTTGATTTTACGTTGTCAATCTCAACCTCTTTTGCACTGGTGGCTTCGCCACTTGGTGCAGTATCAGTTACTGCTGGTGGAGTATCATCCACAGTGTTTCTAGTGCCGTGTACATTCTCTTGCTCAAAATTGGTCTGTGACAGTACATACTATACACTCTCTTTAACTACCGATTGTGGTTGTGTCAAAAATGGAGTTGAACTACCCAAAATACCCTTTCTTTTGATTTGTTAGGAATGGTGGGGGATGTTTCCTTGCAAATTCTTCTTGTGATGTGAGAAAGTCTTGGTTTTTCAGAAAGAATTTTGTCCATCCCTTGTCTCATTTATCACCTCATTTACTCTTCCCATCATAAGGCTTATCTGTCGGGTTTTACTATTGAAAATTGTCCTATTAGCAGTATCTATACATCTTTTCATCTCTTCATTATTTATAGTACCACATTGTTCCAAAAGTGAAACTTCCGTGAATTCCCTATCCCTGTTGATAGCATCAAGTCTTCTAGCCTCAAGTTTATTATAAAGGGATAAAGGTATCTCCTTAAAAATTTCAACTAAGGCTTTCTTATAGATGTCTATATACATTAAAATAGCTCTTCTAACTCATTTTGCTCATTTTCTTCAAAATCTTCATAATACTTTGATATATTCTTTAATATTCCATCTTTTGTAACTTCATCAATAATTTCAGCATAGGTCATTGTTGTCTTACCAGGTTCAGTATCATCACCCTTCTTCTTTTTGTTTGTGGTTGTCAGTGTGACTGGTTTCCTCTTCTGCATAGGCTTCCTTACCAGTGGCAGAGGTGCAGTAGGCTGAGCTGCCTTTTTGACAAGTCGCCTCCTAGGTTTTGCCTTTTGTTGTTCTACCAGTGATTTTACCACATTCTTCCTTTGCACCCTTCTGAAAGCTAGAGGTTCATTATCCTCAGGATCAGAATCAGAAGTGATAGGGGAAATGTGAACTTGTGGCTTCTTCACTTCTTTGGTAGCAACCTCTGCCAGTTTGACTGCCTATTTAGATATAGAGCCTAGCTGAGTGTCTATCTTATGCAACACATCTTGTACATATGCATACATCTTCTCTATTTTCTTTTCTCTTCTCTTCCTACTAAAACTTGTTTTTACTTCAAGAGCCTTCTCTCCTGCTATACCAAAGTGTTTTGTCTTATCATCTAATGGGGCATCTAACAACATCTTTGCATAAAGCTCAAAAATTCTATCATCTACCTCATATCCAAGCTCAGTAATCCATATTTGCCTGGGTTCAACTGCTTCCATGAGAGTTTCATCAGTTTTCACCATGAAAAATATGTCAGTGGAATACTTCTCCACAATATTCTTTGAAATTCTCTCCCTTTTCTCCATGTTTTCTTGAAAAGTCTTAAAATACCCCCAAAGTTTCTCATCTCTTCCAGTACCAAGACTGGTGATAACTATCTTGATCTACATACCTACCAGTATGTCATGAGCTCATTGCTTCTTTCTTAAACCAGGTAGCTCATTCAGGAAGTAAAACATTAAACAAACAATTAAGTTTCCATATTTGAAGGTGCCTTTCTTGGTTCCTTTGATCTTAGTAAGGTTTAGCATCAATTCACTCCTCATCCATTCACATAAGTCATACTTCACATTATTCCTTAACATCTGATATGCAACATGAATGCATGAACTTGCAACATAATTCAATTAGTTGGATTGAGTTACCTTATATCCTATGATCATGCTTGCAAACTTTATGTCCATGTCTATTATTGCACTTATCCTTATTGATCTAATATCGGATGTAGCACCAGTGATTTTTTTGACCTCTGTGTTGGAAATTTTCTTACCAGGTTCTTGTTTGACCTTGGGTAAGCTGGTGATAGCCTAAATTTCCTCCTTCATGATCATGTAGGGTCTGTCTAACCAAATGAATTCATTGTGAACCCTACTTAGAACATATCTAATCACCTCATCCTTGAATTCTGGTATGTATAGAATACCGATTAACCCTAGATCCTCAATTACCTTGAATTCTAGTTTGATCTTCCTGGTGTCTCCCAGTATCACTGATTGATACATGATTTTAATCTCTTCAGTTCCCAAATCCTCAAGAGTTTAGTGAATGTATGCCCTCACATCTTCAACATACATTACTCCGTCAGGAACCCTAGAAAATGCTCCCACAAAGTCTTCCTTCTTGGCAATTTCGGGAAGCTCCTTAAAGACTGGCCTTAACCTATCCTTGACTTTGACAACGGTGGGATTTTCAATAAAAGTAGGTGCTAAAGATCTAGATGCCATGTCGATAAATACCTGAGAGTGAATGTCGGTGGATGATTGAGTGCTTCAGATAATTACTTGAAATCCTTTCTCAATGCTTTACTTGCTCTTAATTCACCTTAACTTCGCTCTGAATGCTTGAATGCTTGGTGAGTGAAAATGAATTCACTTACCCTCTTTTATCAGCAAATAAAAACCCTAACTTTGTATAATTAATGCTTCACCAACAACCCTACAGATGTTGGTTTCACAGTTATGTGTTGGGGTAACCTTCATCGATGATGAACACATTTCTCTAGATCTCTTTCTAGATTTCCTTAGATCTCTTTTGGGGTAATATGCAAAATTTAGCAGTGACTTTTCCAACCCCTAAGGCTTATGCCTCAGTTACCAGTGGAATTTATTGTCGGTGGAGGAATACCCTATTCTACCGGTGGATTTGCTGGTATAGATCCATCTCCACTTTGTTCTTTAGATTTTCTAACCCATCTCTTGGTGTGATCTTGTTGTATTTCATCTATCTTCTACTTTCCTTTCTCATTATTAATCAGTTGAGTCTTGCTTCTGCAATACTTAACAGTATGACCTATTTTGTTGCATGCATAGCATGTAACATTGTTCTTCTGATTTGCTTTGACATATCCAGTATTATTATTTCTTGACCTACAATGATTAGTAAAATGTCCAAGCTTTCCACATGCATGACATTTAACATTTATTCTAGAATATTCTGATCTATGACCATATTTCTTGTAGTTTGTGCACTAACCAGAAACAAAATTGTAGTTTTGATTTTCCTTATTTCTATATTGTTTAGCCATATGCCCAAATTTATTGCAAACAAAACATCTACCATTGAATTTATAAGCATTCGATTGCCTTACCGGTTTCCTCTGTTTTGATGAGTTCTGCATACCAGTTGACTGATCTTCATTAGCAGTACCAGAGATTTCACCTTGTACAAATCCATGTCCTCTAGAATCATCAATCTATCTTTGTCTTTTCAGTAAGTCATCCAACTGTGCAGCACTGATCCTAAACTTTTCTTTATATTCACTTGTAGTAGTCAGATCATCTCTTAGAGTAGTTACTCATCTTTCAAGTTCTTGTTCATTATTCTGGGAGTGTGCCAAATCAATCCTCAACAGATTATTCTCATGAGTCAATCTTCCACATTCATCAAACTTGTTCTTCAAAGATAAAACAATATTATCTTTCTTCTTCTTTCTATCATTGACATCTTTTGATAACCTCATGGTTAGATCTTGCATTTTATTCTTCATGAGTATGTTTGCTTGACTTAGTTTTTGACATTGTTTCTTAAGAGCATTCTTCTCCTCGTCATCCGGTTGTTGCAGAAGTTATTTTCACTTGGCTTGAGCAAATGATAACCTTTCTTGCAAGATAAGAATGAATTCATTTGTAGAATTCAATTTTTCTTACAATTTCAAGTTCTTCATCCTTTCAGCATCATAATCCTCAAAAGCCATCTTAAGTTGCTTCTCCATAGCCATGTTCAAAGATTCCAGTTTTAGGATCTTCCTCAAGCTATTAAACGTCTTCCGAGGTACCAAGCTTTGATACCAATTGTTAGGATTTGAGAACACTGAGAGGAGGGGGGGGGGGGGGGTAAATCAGTGTTCTACCAGAATCAACTTTAACTTTCTAAACCATGCATGTATGTACCGGTAAAAAATAAGCATATAACAAGAAGCAAATAAACCATCCACATAAATGAAAACCATAATACACAAAATTTTATACGCGGAAAAAATCAATGAGGAAAAACCACGGTGGGATTTGTGACCCACAATATCAGTTCACTGGCCATACGAAAAGATATTACATAAAATAGGGGCTTGCACTTGTAGGAAGGCACACTGCCTAGAGTATATTGCTCATCACAAAAGATCCTCACTAACTACAAGCTTTCCGAATTACTAAAAATAAACTCAAAAATGCATCTGCTATGCCAGGTAGAGTTCCAGTTCTATTTATTCTTTGTACTGATTCACAAACTTGAACTATTACTGGTATTACTTCTCCTCCAAGAATGCTTTCCAAGCTATCTATAGATCATTGCATGATATAATGTTCGCATATAAAAATGATCTCAATACATATATTTCGTATCTCATAGTTCTGCTATACCTATATATGTCTATCTCTATTCCATAACAACACCTTTATCATATCATATATTAAATTGACCTAGCAGACTGACTTATATATCTATTACACATGATATGCCTTATGTCGGCTTACAATGTATTTACAAAAGATATTCAATGTCGGACTCGACAATAATTACAAAACGATTTACTAAATAAATCTTCCTTGATGTCGGCTTCCTTGAAGTATTGATGCTAGTGTCGGTGTCAGTGTAGGCCTGAATGATTTGAATGCTGACATCTATTGGTATATGCCTCCTAGTGCTGGTTTGTGACTTCCATCAAAGCTTGTTTCCATCAAAGACAACAAAATGAATCCAATGAGTTTCAATTGCCAACAAAATGTCCTTTGAGACCTTCTCCACAAATTTTATTGCTTTCCCTTCCTGCTTCTCTCTTTTCTTCCAGTTGAACTCTGTTTCAACCTCATGAGTTTTTTGCTGTGCAGTACCACATGGCTTCTCTACCTCATCAATTGGTGCATCAATCAACATTTTTGCATAGGCATCAAGAATTTGTGCATCCACCTCATAGCCCATTTCTTCAATCCAAATCTTTTGGAGTTTAACTACTTCCATGAGTGTTTCATCCTTCTTTACCATGAAGCATATGTCGGTAGAGTATTTTTCTACAATATGCTCAGGTACCCTTACCCTAGACCTCATAGATTTCTGGAATTCCTTAAAATACCCCCATACCTTATCATCTCTCTGACTTCTTAAAGTAGCGATTGACTGTTTCAATTGTCTCCCTACCGGGATGTCAAAAGCCCATTGCCTCTTACCAAAACTAGGTGTATCATTTAGGAAATATAAAATAAGGAAAACTAACAAGTTGCCATACCAGAATGTACCCTTCTTTTCACTTTTAATTTTCCCTAGATTTATTAACAACTCATCAAGCATCCAACAACATAGATATAATTTCACATTCTCTCTCATTATTTTGTATGAAACCAAAATGCATGAACTGAAAATAAAATTCAGTGGGTTTGACCGAGTTACCTTATACTCAATGATCATGCTACCAAATTTAATGTCCGTATCAGTGATAGTACTCACTTTCATGGATCGTTTGTCAGATGTAGCACTCGTGATCTCCTGAAGAAGTCATTTGAAACCTTCTTGTCAGGATGTTGCCCAACCGATGGTAAACCAGTGATTGCCCAGATGGCTTCCTTAGTAATCTTGTAAGGTCCGTTTAGCCATATAAATTCCCCATGTACTCTGCTCAGAACATATCTGATTATCTCATCCTCAAATTTTGGAATATCCAGAATGTCTGTAAACCATAGTTCTTCAATATGCTTGAATGTCGGTTTGATCTTTCCAGATTCTCCCATCAGCTCATTCATATACATGCCCTTAAGTTTTGAAGTTCCCAAGTCCTCAGTATGATAGTGAATATATACCCTAACATCCTCTACATAGACAACTCCCTCGAGAATGGAAGAAAATGTTCCAACCGAATCTTCCAGGGTAGCCACATGTGGATACCGCTTGAAAATTGGCCTGGGGTGGTCCTTGACCTCTACTATAGTCAAGTTTGCAACAAAAATAGGAATAGATGACGATCCCACTTCCATATTTAAAGATAAATACCTTTTGATCTCTCTTGGTGAAAACTGTTGGCATTACAATAAGTTTGTTGGTATGTCAATTGGAATAAATCAAGTTGGTATTGCCATCAATGCCAAAGGGGGAGATTGTTGGCATTACAATAAGTTTGTTGGTATGATGATATTGAGAAGGTTGTTGGAGATTGATGATATAATTGATAAAGGATGATTATTGTCTTAATAATATTATTTTGTCATTGATGTCAAGCAATTGATTTTTTGATTTAGTATGATGTTACCATATCTTAAAGAGTATGTTTTGATGAGTATAAAGATGTCGGTAAGTGACACAGAAAGAATGTGAAAATGAAGGGGAGTAATAAGTTATTCAATGGGAAACTATTACTGAGTTAGACAGTGATGAGATTATGTTATTTTGATTGTTTTGATATCCTATATATGTGGATTCAAAAATTGAATAAGAAGGAGAAAAGATTTCATGCAACAGAATGAGTAAAGGTTTGATACTGTTCTATTTTACCGAGCAAGGAGATAGTTGGTAAACACCAAGGTTATAAGTGTCGGTTAAAGAAGAAAGAAGTTACCAAGTGTCATCAACAAGCAAAGCTACCAAGACAGTAACTGAGTCGAATACAGAATGTCTACCGAGTAAAGTTTAGTATTTACCGAGTATCAACCAAGCAGTAACAAAATGCATTGGATGAATAAATATATTATTAAATGAAGGATGCCAATGAGCTAGAGATTTATAGAAGATTGGAAAGTCATGCAAGAAGTTTGTTAAGGATCAACGACAATGAAAATTCAAGAGCTGGATCTACAACACAGATTGAACGGTCATAACCAAGCACAAGTACCAAGGAAGGAATACAAGTTTCAAGGCAAGATTAAACGTTTTTCAATTCGAAGGATTCAGTGAAACTAGTCAAGTTTGAAGATCTGATGGCTAAGATTAATCATGGGAAATGTGATTAAGGAGAATAAGAGGTTAGTAATTGCTTATAAATAAAGAAAAGTTGATGATCAATGCATGCGGGAAAATAGAAGAGCAGTGATACTGCAGAGGTGATTACCGAGTACAGAAGATTGAAGATCCAATTGAAGAACAGATTGAGGAGCCCAGCAAGGAGGAAGATAAGTCTTATGACAAGATTAGTTTGAGCACATAGAGTCTACTTTAACATTTCAGATGTGAAGTTGCATTTATATTTTATTACTGTTATTTATTTTGTAAGTGATAGGAAATCTCTTAACCGAGTGGACCTAATAGTCTTATTTGTAAATCCTCTAGCAAGGCCACATTCTGAATGAGTGTTTGAAATCCTTTTACAAGGTCACTTCTAAAAAAGTGCAATATTTTGATAAATCTGAGGGAAATCCCTTGATCGTGTCACATCTAGCAATGTGTTTATGTAATCTTTAATAGGATTGGCTTTAACCAAGCATATTCTAGAAGAGTATATTTTCTTAGTGGGTCCAAAATCCCACAGTGGTTTTTCCTTATTTGGGTTTCCATGCTAAATCTGGTGTTAAATGTGTTTTGATGTTTCAAGTTTATCTATTTATGAGTTTGAATGATTTACAATCATAGTTGCATATCATGTAAGTTCTACCGAGGTTGAATCTGATGAATATTTTTTATTTTGAGTTTATCTGATTCACCCCCCTTCTCATCTAGCTAACAATTGGTATCAGAGCTGGAACTCCGAAAGAAAAGTTTAAAGGAACTTGAGGCAAGATCCAAAGATGTATAAAAGGGATGTACCAAAGTTGAACAAGTCAAGTTTCTCCACATGGCAGAAAAGGATGAAGCTACACTTATCAGGAATTGGAGAATATGCAACATATTATCTAGAGAATGATTACACTGCACCTAGCACCTACCCGATGCCAATGGAAGAGATAAAGGCAAAGCAAGAACATATTCAAGCAATGATTGAAATAACATCAGCATTGACCGACTCAGAGTTTAATGATCTAAAAGGTTGTAATGATGCCAAAGCTATGTGGAATAAGCTTATATATGTGTATGGTGGTGATGAACATGTTCAAAGAGAAAAAGTAGACAGTCTAAGAGGACAACTTGAATCCATGAGAATGAATGAAGGTGAGAACATAATCCAATACAATACAAGGTTAAAGGAAACTATCAATCAAATCAAAGGAGCAGGAGGAACTATTGAAGAAAAGGACGTAACAAGTAAGTTGCTGAGACCACTTCTACCTGCTTATGCCATTCGAGTCTCTGCAATTAATGAATTAAGGTCTGTACCAAACATGCCAGTCTCTTTGGATGCTACTATTGGTAAGCTACATGCTTTTGAGTTGAGTAATTTTGATAATAGTGGGTTTTCGGTCAACAAAGTTGAATCTACTTTCAGTTCTTTTCATCTTGATGAATCTAATGATTACAATGATAGAATGTATAAGTATGCTGAAGGAAATCATAGTGGAGCAAGTGAGAGATTTCACAAAAACATGGAAGAAGTACACAAACTATATGAGGAAATAAGAAAGCAAGAAGAGTTTGAAGCATTATTGGTCAGAAGGTTACCAAGAGGCAAAGGTAAGTATAAAGGAAAGTTACCTTTGAAATGTTTTAACTGTGATAAAATTGGACATATGGCTTCTAACTGTCTTGACAAAGAATCTAGTGAAAAGAGAGAATACTGAGATGATAGACAGAAAGACAACCAATACAGAGGGCACTGAGACTTCAAAAGGAGAGATAGAAAGACATGCCTAGTAGCTGATGAGGAATCCAATGATGATAAATCTAATGGGACTTAAACAGAGGAAGCTGTATATGTGGCTATCAAAGATGGATCAGATGAAGAAAGGTATGAGGAAAAAGCCTTAATATCACACATAAATAATAATGATTCATGGATCATAGATAGTGGATGCTCACATCACATGACAGGTGATAAACACAAGTTTGTTAAATTAGAAGATTGTGATGGAGGTTATGTAATATTTGGTAATGATGCACCATGTCCTGTGAAAGGTAAAGGATCTATCACACTTCTTGACAATGCTAAATGTGATGATGTATATTGGGTTGAAGGTCTGAAATACAATTTGTTGAGTGTAGCACAACTAAATAATACAAGATACCAAATAGAATTTTAGAAAGGAATTGTAAAAGTTCATGACAAACATGGAAAGTTGGCTGCTACCAAGACTCAAACAAGAGGTAATACATTTCATCTTGACTCAACTCAGAACAATTGTCTGTATGCTAAAATAGAAGATACCTGGTTATGGCATAAAAGGTTTTGTCATGTAAATTTTGATAACCTGATCAAAATAAGTAAGAAGCACTGAATAAGAGGTCTACCGAGCTTGGAATTACTTGAGAATGCAATATGCTGAGGATGCCAGATGGGTTAGATGACAAAATCAAGCTTTACAAGTAAGTCTTACACTTCTAAAGGAATTTTAGATCTTGTACACACTGGTCTTTGTGGTCCTATGAAAGTTCAAAGTTATTATGGTGATAAATACTTCATATTATTTGTGGATGATTACTCAAGGATGATGTCAGTTATGTTTTTAAAAGAGAAATCATAAGCCTTTCAAATGTTCAAATGGTATAAGGCAAGAGTTGAAAATGAAATAGGAAGACAGTTGAAATGTCTAAGATCTGATAGAGGAGGAGAGTTCATTTTAGATGAATTTAACTTATTCTACAATGATCATGGTATAAAGAGACAAGTATCTGCACTGAGAACACCACATCAAAATGGGATAGCTGAAAGAAGAAATAGATCAATTGTAGATTGTGCCAGAACTTTGATGATAGAGAAGAGAGTACCTCAAATATTTTGGAGAGAAGCAATAAGCACTGCAGTTTACAACTTGAACTGAGTACAACTGAAGAAAGGAACTATGAAGACACCGTATAAAATCTGGTATGACAAGAAACCAAATGTAAGTTATTTTAAATTATTTGGAAGTAGATGTTATGTTCACAAAGATGACAGAAATGGAAAATTTGATCAGAAAAGAGAGGAAGGAACATTTCTTGGTTATTCCTCTAGGAGTAAAGCATTTAAATGTCTGATCAAATCATCTAACAAAATAGTGGAAAGTGCAAATGTGAAAATTGATGAATTTGCAGAAAGGAATGATGAAGGAAACTCCAAAGAACTAGAAGATTATGAAGAGTTTGTATATGTACAGCCGAGCAGTTTTACCGACAAAATCGATGAAAAAAATACTCAGTTACCGAGTGATGAAGAAGATCATTCAGAGCCCACCAAGCCTATATTAGCAAAATATGTCAGAAGAAATCATGCATCAAGTCAGATTATAGGAGATAAGGATGATCCAATGATGACAAGGAACAAACTGAGACAGAACACATGTCTGATATCCGAGTTTGAACCGAGGATAGTAAAAGAGGCATTAAGCAATGAAGATTGGGTGAATGCTATGACATAAGAGATTGAACAAATCAGGAAAAATGAAACATGGATACTAGTCTCAAGACCAAAAGAGAAAAATGTAATCAGTACAAAGTGGATTTTCATAAATAAGCTAAATGAAAAAGGTGAGGTCATTTGGAATAAAGCAAGGCTAGTTTGAAAAGGTTATGATCAAGAAGAAGGAATAGAGTATGGTGAGACTTTTGCACCTATGGTAAGACTTGAGGGAGTGAGAACATTGTTGGCATATGTTGCTTACAAAAATTTTAAGGTATATCAAATGGATGTTAAATCTGCATTTTTGAATGGTATACTAGAAGAAGAAGTTTATATTGAACAACCTGAAGGATTTATTGAAGAGAAGAATAAAGATCAGGTATGTAAGTTGAACAAAGCTTTATATGGCCTAAAGAAAGCACCTAGAGCATGGTATGAAAGGTTGCACTCTTACTTAATCAAGATTGGATTTATGAGGACTAGTGAAAACAACATGTATATGAAGAATGATGAGGATAATGGAATACTGATTTCAGCCATATTTGTTGATGATATTATTTTTTGTGGAAATGATTCTTTATGTAAAAAATTTGGAAATGAAATGTGCAAAGAATTTGAGATTTCATTAATCGGTGAAATAAAGTATTTTATAGGTTTACAAATACTGCAAATAAAAAATGGGATTTTCATTACTCAATCCAAGTATATAAAGGAAATCTTGAAGAAATTTGGAATGGAGGATTCTAAACCTGTAAGTACTCCTATGACCACTAATTGTAAACTATCAAAGAATGATGAATCTGCATCAATTGACGAGACACTTTACTGATCTATGATTGGAAAGTTGCAATATGTAGTTCATGGTAGGCCTGATATAGCACATGTAGTAGGTATAGCTGCAAGATTTTCTGCAAATCCCAAAGAAACCCATATGACAACAATCAAGAGAATTTTCAGATACTTGAGAGGCACTAAAGATTATGGTTTACGATATAAAAAGAGGAATGATTTTGACTTAAAAGTCTATACTGATGCTGATTGGGCAGGAAATATTGATGACAGGAAAAGCACAAGCAATGGAGATTTCTTTTTGGGAGAAAGACTAGTGAGTTGGCTTAGCAAGAAACAAGGATGCATTTCACAGTCAACAATTGAAGCTGAATATGTTGCTACAGCATTGAATTGTACCAATATAGCATGGATCAAACAATTGTTGGAAGGTATGAATGAGACAGTTACCGAGCCAGTAACTATATTTTGTGATAATACAAGTGCTATTAACATTTCAAAGAATCCGGTAATGCACTCTAAGACAAAGCATATCTCTATAAAGTATTATTATCTAAGAGAAGAAGTTCAAGAAAAGAAGGTTGTGCTAGAATATGTTAGCACTAAGGAACAAATAGCAGACATCTTCACAAAGCCACTGCCAAGGGACACTTTTGAGTATCTCAGAAGTAAGTTAGGGGTCCTGCCCCTATCTAGTACTCATTGATAGAGTTCAGTGAAAGCATCAATTCTATGACTCTACAGAATACTATTTGTGAGCTGATGCTAATTTACACACTTTAGAATTTTGTCTAAAGTTGTGCAGGAAATAGTGAATGAAGACAAGTTGCTCTCACCGAGACTAAGATGATACATTTGCATATGTTTTAATAGCAAGGAAATTACTTCATAGGGGAAGTAATCATGGATTACTTTTACTTTTGGCATTGTTCTCAAAGGGGGAGAAGACTAATGATAGGGGGAGAAGATTACAAGAGAAGAATATAACTCAAGGATAATAGGAGAAGAATAATAGTAGTTCGAATCAATTGGAATAAATCAAGTTGGTATTGCCATCAATGCCAAAGGGGGAGATTGTTGGCATTACAATAAGTTTGTTGGCATGTCAATTGGAATAAATCAAGTTGGTATTTCCATCAATGCCAAAGGGGGAGATTATTGGCATTACAATAAGTTTGTTGGTATGATGATATTGAGAAGGTTGTTGGAGATTGATGATATAATTGATAAAGGATGATTACTGTCTTAATAATATTATTTTGTCATTGATGTCAAGCAATTGATTTTCTGATTTAGTATGATGTTGCCATATCTTAAAGAGTATGTTTTGATGAGTATAAAGATGTCGGTAAGTGAAACAAAAATAATTTTAAAATGAAGGGGAGTAATAAGTTATTCAATGGGAAACTATTACTGAGTTAGAAAGTGATGAGATTATGTTATTTTGATTATTTTGATATCCTATATATGTGTATTCGAAAACTGAATAAGAAGGAGAAAATATTTCATGCAATAGAATGAGTAAAGGTTTGATACTGTTCTATTTAACTGAGCAAGGAGCTAGTCAGTAAACACCAAGGTTATAAGTGTCGGTTAAAGAAGAAAGAAGTTACCGAGTGTTGTCAGCAAGCAAAGCTACCGAGATAGTAACTGAGTCGAATACAGAATGTCTACTGAGTAAAGTTTAGTATTTACCGAGTATCAACCGGGCAGTAACAAAATGCATTGGATGAATAAATATATTATTAAATGAAGGATGCCAATGAGCTAGAGATTTATAGAAGATTGGAAAGTCGTGCAAGAAGTTTGTTAAGGATCAACGACAATGAAAATTCAAGAGCTGGATCTACAACACAGATTGAACGGTCATAACCAAGCACAAGTACCAAGGAAGGAATACAAGTTTCAAGGCAAGATTAAACATTTTTCAATTCGAAGGATTCAGTGAAACTAGTCAAGTTTGAAGATCTGATGGCTAAGATTAATCATGGGAAATGTGATTAAGGAGAATAAGAGGTTAGGAATTGCTTATAAATAAAGAAAAGTTGATGATCAATGCATGCGGGCAAATAGAAGAGTAGTGATACTACAGAGGTGATTACCGAGTACAGAAGATTGAAGATCTGATTGAAGAACTGATTGAGGAGCCCAGGAAGGAGGAAGATAAGTCTTATGATTAGATTATTTTGAGCACATAGAGTCTACTTTAACATTTCAGATGTTAAGTTACAGATATATTTTATTACTGTTATTTATTTTGTAAGTGACAGGAAATATCTTAACCGAGTGGACCTAACAATCTTATTGGTAAATCCTCTAGCAAGGTAACATTCTGAATGAGTGTTTGAAATCCTCTTACAAGGTCACTTCTAACAAAGTGCAAGATTATGATAAATCTGAGGGAAATCCCTTGACCAGGTGACATCTAGCAATGTGTTTATGTAATCTTTAACAGGATTGGCTTTTAACCGAGCATACTCTAGAAGAGTATATTTTCTTAGTGGGTCCAAAATCCCACAGTGGTTTTTCCCTATTTGGGTTTCCATGTTAAATCTGGTGTTAAATGTGTTTTGATGTTTCAAGTTTATCTGTTTATTAGTTTGAATGATTTATAGTCATAGTTGCATATCAAGTAAGTTCTACCAAGGTTGAATCTGATGAATATTTTGTATTGTGAGTTTATCTAATTCACCCTCCCTCTCATCTAACTAACAAAAACCTCCAACAAATTTTTCTAGATGTCGATGAGATCGCTCAAGAAGTAATTTGATTGCTCTGAATTGCCTTTGATCGCACTTAGTCGCTTTGAATCGCTTCACTTCAGATATGAAGTTGTAAAATCCTCTAGCAAGGTGAACTTTAATAGGTTCTAAGGTATCTTAATTGGATACTAGTCACTTCTAATAGGGTGGTGTTCTTAGAAAGAATTGTTTGTAAGCTCTTAATAGGGCACTCTTTTTCACTGCTGTAAAAGAGATTGTGGGTTATCCCCACCGTGGTTTTCTCCCTCTAACCAAGGGTTTCCATGTATAATTGCTAGTGTTATGTGATGATTAATTGTGAATGCAAATCTCTTTTATTTGATGTTCTCTACTTTCATGATTTATGCAATGTTTAAGTAGATTTGGAAGGATACTTGTAGACTGATTAGTTTGAATGTTTGAATTATGTATAATCTATTTTGACTGATTCACCCCCCTCTCAGTCACCGGTTAATACTAATAATTGGTATCAGATCCTTGGTCCTTTGAAGAAAAGCCTTACAGCTTGAGGAAAAGATCATGGAGGAATATCGGTATCAGAAGCAGATTGATGAAGCTAATGAAATTATTGCTCAACTGAAAGAGAGAATGAGAAAATCACTTGCTAAAAGAAAGGAACTAGCTCTACAACTAAATGAGAGTCAGGATATCATAGATTAACTCTTTGAATAGAGTGGATCTGAAGAAGCAGTCTTAGAACTCATGGAAAAGAACAAGAACCTGACTGAAGAAATAACATTTCTAAAAAGAGAACATGAAAGTCAGGCCCTGAGAATGACTAAAATACTAGAAGCTAGTGGAAATGCAGATGAAAGAAAAAGAGATGCAGAAAAAGCTTTGTCAAAAGCTGAAAAAGCCAAAGGGCTTGTAAAAGAAGCCCTAAGAGAAAATGATGCAATCATCATTGAAAAAGATGAACAAATCTGAATTCTCACTCAAGAGAATGAATACATACATGAGAATCTGCATGACAACATAGAGGAAAAGGAGAAGATGATGAAAGAGATTGAAAAACTCAAAAATGAGTTGAAAACTACAAATGAGAGAAATGAAAAGCTAAGGAAATTTAATGAAAGCTATAAGAAGATAGATGAACAATTAAAAAATCAGAGGAGAACAAAGGAGACAACCGGTCTTGGTTACTCTGGGATAGGTCATATGGAAACAACAAAATCATCTAAATCCAAAAGGATGAAGAATGATAAAAGGAACAAATTAGGAATGAAAGGTATGAAGTTTTCTAAATCTTCTTGCAAACATTATGGTAAACCGGGTCATAAGTTTGATGTCTATCAAAATAAAATGGTTAGTCAATAGAAGTTTTTCACCTTTGATGGTTATTGCCATAATTGTCACAAGTATGGTCAAACTGCTTATGAGTGTAGATCTCGATCTAGTAGCATGTCAAATAGAAGAATCTTTAATGGATATTGCTTTACATGCAATAAATATGGACACAAAGCTGAAGAGTGAATGTTAAGGTAAAATTTATCAAGATCACCATTCAAACCGATTAGCCCTAATAAAAGGAGTAATCAGTTCAATGCCACCTATTCCACTTGTGGTAATTTTGGTCATGGTGCAACAAATTATAGAATGAGAATGGGTTGGCGAAATTATGCAGGACAATGGAGGATAACTGGTATGGCATGTTTCAATTTCCATAAGATCGGTCACTTAGCTAGAGAATGTAGGAACCGATCCTATAACCGGTCTGAAGATAGGAACCAGTTTGGCAAGAAAAAAGGGTAAAATGACCTGAAAGGAAATAAGAAAATTAAAGAAGTGAGGAATGAAATGAAAAAGACATGGATTAAGAAGGAAGAAAGAAAAGAAGGAGAAAATCATTCTAAAACTAAGTCATCATCCATCGGCGATGACAGTTCCTCTTCAAACTAGGCATACCGATGCTCAAGGGGAGCACATATGGTAAGATCATTATTAATCCCCTTGACCAATATGAGGTTATGTCTATGTGCATAGTTTAGATGCTTAAAAGTTTGTTTAAAGCTCTTATTTGGTAAATGTTTTAAGGGTTAGTGTAAATGTTATTTGTGTATTGGTATCGGTAACAAGCAACCGGTAAAAAGTAAATCGGTGTACCTTAAGTTATAAATGGTTAAAATTACTCTAACTAGCCATTGCATTGAAGCACCAATAAACCTTAATGGATAAATAAAGAAATGTCAATACGTTTCATTTACCTTGCTTTCTTGTGAACATTCTTGAGCTCTCATGTGACCTAAGGCGATCAAAATCTTGCTAGTGCTATTTGTGCAAAGTGATCAAGCAACATTATAGTGGTGATTGGAAATCATAGAGGAGAAGGTATTCTAGGTATTCAAACCTTATTTTGAATAATTTGTTTGAAGTTCATCATGGAAGCTTCTGTATCGACTCCTATATTGGTTGAAGCACTTAAGGAACCATAACCTGAGTTCAAACTTCATCCTTTGAAGGCTAGAGAGATCAACATGATCGGTGACCTATCATTTGTGCCCTCCAATGTGTTACTGGTCAAAGATATTCGCTCCTTCATCCATTGCAAGCTTGAAGAACTTGGAGATAAATATATTTGAAGTGAATTCAAAGGGCTCTATAATCATGATCTATTGAAGGCAAAATATTTGCATCTGAAGACCAAGGGTTTGGCGAATGTTGTTGAATTTCTCGATCAATTTCATGCTGATTGGGTTAGGTATGTATTAAGAAAAGTACATGATCAATTTCTACGGCTGGAAGTTGAAGCACCGATCAAGATTACAAAGGATGTAATTCAAAGAGTAACAGGGTTTAGCGCAATCGGTGAAGTACTAACCCTAAGAAAAATTTCATCCATTGAAGTCACCTGGTTGATTCAATCCTGATGTGATAGGAGAGAAATGGCAATCACTCATATTGTGGATGCAGAAGTGAGGATTGCTTCTGTAGTGTTGGGTTATAGGTTCTATCAATCAAGCCGCATGAACAGTGTGTCGAGCGGTGCTATACATGCAACCTATCAAATCATCAAGGAGGATGCAACATATGATATTTGCGAGATGATTAGAAGTCAATTTTTGGTGAACATGGAGTGAATTAAGAAGGACAAGAAGAAATCATTCAAATATGGCTCATTACTAGTATGTATATTTTTCTATGTGTAAAACTTCTTTCCTGGTAAGGGTAATGTAGTATGTTCTGAAGAAAACCCTATCATGGTTTAGATAGGTGAGATGATTAGGAATTTAGGAGATAGATTTGGAGAAACCATGTGGGGATATTTTAAGGAATTTCAAATTAGAATACACAAAAGAGAAAGAATCCCAACCGGTATAGTTCAGAAGTACAAAGATAACATTTGCTTTCTTGTAGACACCGATTGTTGCATTATTCAAGTGGTCCAACCTAGAACTTTTTGGGTACCTACTATAAGTTATGAGGTCAGATAAAATATTATTAAGGTGTATGCAAACATGTTACTCTCTAAACCGGTAGACAAAAAATAAAAGAAATTTGGAACTTATGAGGAGGCAAGCTCCAAAATAAAATAGGAACTTAAGGAGCCAATCATACAAAGGAAAGTAAGAAAGATGATTGATACACTAAACAAAAAATATGAAGGTGAAGCATCCAATGCCTCTACTTCCACCGGTACTAGTGAACAAACAGGGGCCAAATCAACCAAAGTTAAAGATCAAACAGGGGGAAAGAAGAAAATGTCAAAGGCAAAACCCAAGGGTACTGCAACCAGAAAGCCAACATCATACACAAAATAAAAGGAAATAGATACTCCTGCATCTTCACTAGGTAAAGATAGACCGGTAGGAGTAACATATGCAAGGAAGAAAAAGTGTGAAGGGACAGTTGACACAAAGGCTAATAAGAAGCCAAAGAAAGATTAAAAGGAGGGTGATAACACTGACACCCAGTCTAATGTGGAAATAAAAGAAGTCAGAAGAAGTGGTAGAAATGTACTTCCAACTGTTGATGAATTGGTCCATGGGATCAAAGAGTTTGGAGGTCTATCTGATGTTGGGATAAAATATCCCCTCTGCAACGAGGAGGAAAAAAGAAAAATTGAAGACACACTTATGTGGAACATGCATAAGTTCTGCAGAACTCCCAGTGAACTATATGGAATAGTTCCATCAGATTTGTAAGATCAAATTGAAGGGAGATGAAAAAAAGCTTTAGCTATTGAGAAAGAGCACATGATAATAGCACTCATAGAAGTGCAACATGAGCTTGATTATAATCAAGCCTCTATACTGGTAGATGCATGTATTTAATGCTTTAAAATAAGGAACGAGATAGGGAGAGTGGAAATAGGAGATGTCCAAGGTGTGCATGATGAGGGTGTTGCCTTGTGGAAGAAAATCTTGAGCCAGCAAAAGGAAGCTGAAGAAAAATTAACAAAGGTAGCAAAATAGGACCAAGGTGTAGCTGCCCTTGACAAAGGGAAAGGTAAAGACAAAGACTCTACTGAAGTTTTTGATGTTTTCTCAGTTGATGATATCATTGGTAATATTGTGTCAAATATTCCTAATCTGACTAAGGATGTAGAACAACCGGTTGAACACAAATCAGCCATTGAAACTATTGATATTGATGTTTCACCAGTAAAGGGAACCACTCAAACCAATCATCCTGGTGTAGATGAAGTTATAGTTGAAGATATACCTTATGAAGATACACCTCACAAAACTTCAGTAACAATAAATCCTACTGACACTGAACCCCTTTTATCAGAGAAAATGTAAACAGAAGAGAAGGAAGAAAATCATAAGGAAGTAGAAAAGAAGGAAGAAGAGGTGTCAGAAATAGAGGATACCAAGAACACAATGGTGGACACTCCTCTGGTAAAGAGGAAGTTAGATTCAGAAAAGGAGAGTGAAAAGAAGAAAGTTAAATTCACCACCATAGCCACCTCTAAGGTTAAGGATGAAGAAAAGGATGAATGAATAGAGGAGGAAGACTCTGTAATCGACATAAAGAAGATTGTTAGATAGTTCAGATAACCGAAAGACAACTAACAGGGGGGGGGGGTGAATTAGTTGTCACAGATTACCAAAAGCATTAACAATTTAAAACAACAATACCAAAACCCAAAAAAATAATACCAAAATAGCAGTTAATCCAACTAAATGTAAATAATAATCACAGAATAAAATCCATCCACACAACACCAAGATTTGTACATGGAAAATCCAGTAAAGGGAAAAACCATGGTGGGAAGCCTACCCATAGTTAGATAATACTTCTATAGTAAGTATGTGAATTTAAAATGAAGGGGCTTGCACTTGTAGGAAGGCCAATATCCTAGAGCACACTGCTAATCACAAAAGGAGTTTCAATGACTACATATAAATCCAAACTACAATTGGGAGAAGTGTTGAACTGCAAAAGATAGCATCTCTTATGCCTGAGTACAATTCTAGTTAAGCTCAATACTGGGGGAATAAATCCTCTTACACAAACCAAATTTGATCTCCAATGATTGACCAACTCCTCTGCCTAAATGATATTACATTATTCAAACATTACATTCCTTGACCATGACCTCTTACAATAATCATTATGATCTACAATGAGATATTACATTCGATTTATACAAACCCTCGACCACAAACAATCAGGTCGGCCATTAGAAAATAAACCAATTATTTAATTAGAAACCATGTCAGCCGACCAAAATAAATAATATCCAAACATAAGACATCCCAGAAATACAACAATGGTTCCTATCCACATGTTACATTAATGTCGGTCCATAACCTAGATCAACTGGGACCAGGTATAGGTCCTCATGCTTCAAAAATGATCTCCAAATGCCAAGTCTCGTACATGATCACCAATAACATCCTGAAACTCCATCAGAAGTTGCACCAACACCAATTATGCAATGCATCAAAGATCTCCACCAAAATCTCTTCCAGTGAAACCCTCGCCGGAACCAAAAACCAATCACCAGACCAAAATCAATTGACCAAATATGAGTATAAGCATTATGAACAAGTTAATTCCATCACCAGACTATACTGGAGTCAACTAGATCATGCTGGATCCAAGTTAATGAAAAAATACTGAACCTACCGAGACCACAAGGGTGCCGGTAAAGCTTCCAAACAGCTAGTGTTGACATCAATGACAAAACATCAATGTAACACATAATCAATTCCAAAAAATGGCCAACAATCTCCATTGGCATTTGCATGAAGATTGCATTAATGATATGTTATATTGTCATGATGTCAATTGAACCGGTAATGGTATTTATGACATTGTTGATATTGTTGTTATTATTGATATTGTCTTGTAATCTGTTGTTCACCAAAAGTGATAACCCAAGAACACCTGCAAATCTTTCTATGAAATGGCCAATTTCAGTCTACAAAACACATCAGGGCTTGGACAACATAACATAAGACCCTAATTGATCCTCCTGCACTTCAGGTTCTGCTAGACCTAGGGGGGGACACCCTTTTGATGCACTAAATACAACAATTACAGACACATGACTGCATCAACATTAAGCAGATAGATCATTTCACAAGCTCAACAGGTTAGGAAACATTACAGATTGGCTAGATCTGTACAAACAATAGGATGAAACAAAGCTTGGAAAGAATGGAACACACACCCCTAAACATAAAGGGAAATAGATTTGTCTTTTAAAATGTTAATCTAAAACCATCCCCAAAACTTGCAAGACCAGTGCCTTGTACATTGGGCAATAGAGTCACAGACAAAACTACAAATATGAATCATAGATGCAAATTTGTTTTCCTTAAACAAGATATTCATTCACCAATACTTGATATTAATACACTATTTGATTCATTCACAAATTTATCAGATTTGGAAATACATTTCATCATTTATAACTGACTATAGAATTTAAAACCTTCATTGAAGGATACCTACAAACAGTCACACAATCTCCTTGAGATGACAAATTTCATCCTCCTTGAGGATTGAATTCATAATAATGAAAAAACATATCACAGAGACAATATCATGGGAAATTTACTCATGCCTGACACAAGTAAGACCTGCAACTAGAAAACAATTTGTCATCCTGCAATGTAGCCTCTATACCCTGAATAGATCCATAGAACTTTACTAGTTTGGGTCAAGAATTTCAGAAAATGGAAGCCATGAAAACTGGAGCACTTCCTCACAGAGTTCTGGAACCCTTACAACTGAGAAGAATTCGGAATTAAAAGAGAGAGGGAACCAAATCAAATCTGTAACTGAATTGCCAAGTGTCCCTTCTCTAACTGAATTTCGTTCCTGTGAAAACTGCATCCAAAATATCCCACATTTGCCAAAATTAACCTCATATTCAGATTCCTCACTCCGAGAGCTTTCCGAAAACATATAACACTTTATACTTTGGCAAAAAATTGAGCCCTAGGCGAATTAATCCTCAACACGGACCCATCATTTAAATTTTTCGAATTTCTCTATAGTTTAAACTATATCATTTAATCATTTTAAATTTGATTTTTGCATCCATTTGTGCTCTGACGCCTTGCCACGTGGCGACCTCTAATTGGTCGATGGGGTTGACCAGATGCCACCTGGGATGACACCTCATCATCACCACATCATCTGCTTCGTCACTGCCACTTGGCCGCCACGTCATCGCCACTGGACTGCCACCTGTCACGACACATGGACGGCTCTTGTTCACTTTCGCTATTTCGCGAGGTTTAAACGATGTGCATCTTCCCTTCGTGAAATAGCGCGCACCGTTGATCTCTCTCGGACTTGCTCGCTCGTTAACCCGGCCTTCGTCTGCAAAATTTTACCTGTCTGCCTCGAGAAGCGTGCCTGCGTGGGGTCCACTTGGTCTTCATCCAATCAACTCCTCCATCACCTCGGGAAGCATGCTCACGCATGGGCCTGCCTTGGGCGCCCATGGGCACCTTGTGTCAAAAGCCTTTAAGGCTTAGACATTATACTACTGTGTGTTTTTGCATATAAATACCAAAAACGTCCCTCTCCCAGCGCATGTGGGACAAAGCGATTAGGCCTGGAGCTTCATTTTTTGGAGATTTACCTGAGTGACTGCCTGGAAGATAGACGGGGATTTTAAATCCCTGGATCCAATGTGCTCAAGCCTTTTCCCACACGAACATCCAGTTCAAACCATTGCAATACAACAATAGTAGGTCATAATCCGAGCCTCTTTTGGTTCATGTACTGTTGTCTTTGCGATTCAATCTCCTCCACATTTGAGCTATCAATCACACCATTATCACTCGGTTCCGGTTTCAGTTGTGAAGGATTGGCATTATTTGTGGATTCTGAAATAGATGCAGCATCCGCCTTCATGTTACGAGTGCTGGCCGCATCAAGTTCTATGTCTTCATAATGACTAGTACCAATAAACTTGGCCTTACGGTCTTCTTTGATCTTTTCAGGACTCACCAACTTCAGCTCCCTCAGGGGAAAAACTCAAGGCTCGGCTACACTCTATAGCCACGTACATGGATACAGTTTGCATTGTCTTCTCCCACCATACTCCACGCAAGGGATTCAGCATTGAGCACCTTGTTGAGTTTTGAAAACTTTAGTCTTCCACCATGCAACGTGCAGGGAGGACGAAGTGGAAGGGAGCTCCAAAATTTGCATACCAATTTCTATTGGAAGCCTTTGTTTTGGATCATGCTTTCAGCGCTTAGTAAATACATCCACCGCCAGGTTCTTGGTTGCTGCTGAGACCACGTGAGGGGGGAGTGTGATTTGAAACCAAACTCACTCAATGCATTTAAATCTTATGACCACTCCACAGGGGAGAGAAAATTCCAACTGCACATCTACCTTGGGAGTCATCTGAGACCCCTTCCTTATCAGCCACAGCACATGAAGGGAGAACTGCGCAGAAGGAGGGAAAGTGCGAAGGAAGAGTGTGAGGGAGGAGCCATGCTGCAGGGAGGTCTTTGGCATCGCCTTCTCCCACCACACTCCATCACCAAATGCGTTTAATCTTTTGCCACGGTTCCTTTTACCTCTGCAACTTACGACATGGGAGATGTTACAAGCCCATGGCACTTGTTTTGATGGTGGAATTTTCAATCTTTTCATTTTTTTTTTTAAAAGCTTTTCACTTGTCTTTAAACTTTTAGAGTGATATATTAAGCATGAATATGTCTCTGCATCTGGTTTCAAATCTGCATCCTCCACTTCTTTGAGAATAGCCATTGCCTGAGAGTCATTATTCTCTCGAAAATATGCCGCCATTATCGAATTATAGAGATGGACTATCGGCCGTATTTTGAGCTCTCTCATTTCTTCCAACAGATTGTAAACAGCCTTAAAGTTCTTCATCTTCAAAAAAGAATTGACAACATATTTGACAGTCTCCCAAGTTGGTTGCAAACCATAGTTGCGCATCACTGCATATGTAAGGGGCACCAGTTCAAGTTCATTTGTCCTTTCACACGCATGCAAGATTGGATGGAAAGTTTCTGCAGAAACATTTAGACCTGCTTTACACATTTCCTCAATTAAATCAACAGCCATGTGAACCTTAAAAGTCCCACAATAATGCTAAATAAGCTTGTTTTAAGATGATGAGGATGGTTTTACTCCAAGATGTTCATGCATACCCTTGAAAATCAAAATAATCTCCTGAAGCTTTGGTTTTCAATGCATGAATGTATTTTTCTGCCCTCTCTTGCAATCTGGCCCTCCCTAACCATTTAAAAATGCTTATCAAACACACTAGATCAGAAACTTGGGTTATTTCTACCTTTTCTAATAGTCCTAGAGCCTCCTCTGTCCAATCATTTTCTGACAAAGCCAATAGGAAACCATCTGAAAAGATGCATGAAGCGGCAAGCCAGGTTGGGCCCCAAAGTGGGTCTGACTAAAAAAATTTTCGTTTTCATGCAACTGACCCCTGGAATGCTTCACAAACCTCAAACACACATCTGGAATCGATCGGCACCATTTTCGGATCATAAAATTGCATTTTACATCCTTCAGGCAATTACGCCACAATTTTCGCATTTAATCGCGAAGATGTAATTTTCAAACCTGTCAAAACACCTTTCTGGAGCTCGCCATCTGACAGGCATGTACCTTGATATACAAGGATGACTTCTACCAAACGGTTTCTCAAGATGAGTCCCGAGCGAAGAGATATTAATTTCCGAAAACGGCCAACTGGCTTTGTCGACACTGCGGACCTGATGAAGTCAATGTTCTGGCAACACATGACGCCTTTCTCAAAAATATCAAACGACCTCCGTAGGCTCTCAAATTCGGAACATAGGTACCTTTAAGTACATATTAAATCTTTGAATTCTCAGTTTGATCACCCAACTGACAGGATGCAAACGGCGCGCTCACCAAAATGGCTACATTAATTGATCTAACACTGGAAGTGCGGATAACTGAATTTGATGGCGAAATGAGTCCTTTTGAAAACCGATCAAACGGATTGATAGAGGTTTGAAATTTGAAACGTAGCTCATAATTTATACTAGCATTAGCTCGGAACAATCATTATGGCATGATGCTTACTAAGGCAACTTTTACACATGCGAAACAGGGCTCCGACTAGCTGTCGAAACAGGGACTTGCCAAAACATAGAAACTGCAAACAGAATCGGCTTCAAAAACTGAGTAAATGGATTCGTTAAGACTTGAAAATTTGTGAGCTCACTCACATTTATACATAGAATTGAATCCACTTTTAATTTCTTCATGATGATCAACAGGGCAAAAGATGTAATCGCTCAAAGTAGGCTACTCAATAAAATCTGCATTTGTGCCTAAAATGCACTTCCAGCTCACCCCTCAAAATGGGTACCTCGTAAACTTATCCAAATTGAATTATGAAAGTTGCATATCACTGAATAGGCCAAATGAAAGGTGTGGGGCATGAATCCCGAGCCTTACCCTCCGAAAATCAACCGGCTCTACTCTGCCCTCTCGCAAACTAAGCCATTCAAACTGACTTATTTAGGTGCCTTTCTATCATACTGAGAAAAATTTTGAAATAGGCCTACAAACTTTGACTCAATTTTAAATACTCCCAACATAATCGGTAGGAAGAGCTTTGTGGAAGATGTTGTAAACCGGTATGTTAGTTTGTGAGTTGAATCCGTAAAACGGTGTATAAGATTAAACCCTTTTCTATGCAATGTAACCGGTAAACCCTACTAGTTGTTTTTTGTTAAACCCTAACCGATCAAGTTTGTTGGTTTAAGATCTAATGATGAGAGATAATGATGGTGACATGTGTGATCATTGAATTAGGATTAGTTCAGATTGTTTTGGTGCATTTGTTTTATTGTCTAGGGAATGAGCAAAGTGGATTGCATCTAATGCATAGCGTGTGGTGAGTTACAAAGTCCGATGAAGCGGTGATCATAGAGCGGTTGGAATTTTCTTGAAGAATGTGAAGAGATTGTTATGATTTCTAATGGTCAAGATTGAACCGACTTGTTTGTAATATCTATGAGAGAATTAGGTTTTTGTTGTGTTACTGACCTAATTGATTTGTATTTAAGGTCAATGAAGTTTTTTGTAAGAGTTTTGGCAAAGTGCTGGCTGAAACCTATTGAGTATATGGTTACCTAACTGGAGAATGGATTTGTAGTTTGTGCGGAAGCAGATTGAAGCTTAAAAGGATCTGATCAAGCAAATATAGTGCTATTTAGATATATCAAAAAACCTGTTGTTTTCTAACAATTATAGCAGAATTGAAATCCCCTAACCAGGTAAGCTCTAACAAGATTGGTTACTTCTTAAATCCTCTAACAAGGTGGTCCATTATCTTGGATTCTCAAAACCTCTACCGAGGTTACTCCTAATAGGGTATTTTGATTTTCATAAAGGCATTTGGTAAATCCCTTAACCGGGTGATTCCTAATAGAATCAATTCTTAACAGGACTTATTGTAAAATCTTTAACAGGCTTGGCTCCTAACAAGGCAAACTTCAGAAGAGTTCAGATAACTATCCTTGTGAGTCTCATCTCACCGTGGTTTTTACCTATTTGGGTTTTCCACGTATAAACATTTGTGTCAAGTGGTGAATGTTTTGTGGTTGTGATCTTATTTGTTGATTTGATTGACTACTTAACTATTTTGATAAGGCATGATAGCTGGAAGCATTGAGAGATTGAATATGTTGAGATATGATTAAGCATTTTGATGTTTACAAGATTGAAATTGTTTACTGTTAAGTTGTTATAACAGTTAACCGGTTGATATTGAGTATTGATCTTGATAGTGGAAGTTTAATTTGTGAGTTTTAATTTAAGATTGGGAAGTTTGTATCAGTTTTTCAGTATACTGATTCACCCCCCCTCTCAGTATTCTACCAGATACTTATTCTTTCATCATACCATCAATTGGTATCAGAGCATCTCAGGTCCTCTTTAACCTAAAAGCCTAACAACTTGAGGAAAAGATCTTGTAGATCATGATGAAGAAGGAAGGTCCAAAGTTTAACAAAGATAACTATAGGATATGGAGCAATAGAATGAAGATTTAAATTAAGAGTCTGGGAAGTTAGTATTGGGATCATGTAGAAACTCTATATGTTACACCTACTGGAACTTTGAGTGATGATCAGAAGAAAGAACAACAAGAAAATCATCAAGCATTGGAGGCTATTATCAGTTCCCTGTCTGATGCTGAATATGTAGATGTTCATGGTCTTGAAACTACATATGAAGTATGGAAAAAACTTGAAGACATTTATAACGGTGATGAACATGTTAAGATTGCTAAAGAGAAGAGCCTAAGAGGAAATTTTGATGACATGAGAATGTCTGAAGGTGAGAATATCCAGCAGTATGGTCAAAGGATAAAAGAGATAGTTAGTGAAATAAAGAGTACAGGAGGGAAAGTGGAAGATGCCACAATGATCAGTAAGGTACTGAGAACCTTACTACTAGTCTATGCTATCCGAGTTGCAGCTATTCAGGAGCTGAAGTCCATTGACAAAACTAAGGTAACTCTTGACTCTATCATTGGTAAACTTACTACTTTTGAATCAAACAGTTATTATGGTAGTGTATAGAAATAAGAATCTACATTCAGAGCTTCTGTCTCTAACCCATATGTGAGAAAAAGTAGAGATACTTGTCATGGTTATGATTCTAGATCTAGCAGAGATGCTGATGGTGAAGAAAACTTAGTGGAACTTGAAGCATTGTTAGCAAAATGACTGCCTAGAGGCACTAGAAAATATAGAGGTAAACTACCTTTAAAATGTTTTGCATGCAACAAGATTGGTCATATAGCAACTAATTGTCCTAATGGTGAAAATGAATACATGAGAGACAAATTCAAGAAGTATAAGGGCAAAGGCAAGAGAGATTGTCTTATTGCTATTGACAATGGTATTACTGAGGAAGAATCTGATGATGATGCTCATGAAGTTATTGTGTTTGTAGCTATTAAGGAAGAGATATCAGATGAGAAGGCACTAGTGTCTAGGATGGATAACTCTAATGATTGGATCATTGATAGTGGTTGTTCACATCACATGACCAGTGATTGGAGCAAATTTCTTTCCTTGAAGGAATTTGATGGCGGTGTTGTTAGATTTGGCAATGACTCACCCTGTATGGTTAAAGGTAAGGGAGTATTTCTCTTAATGGGAAGAGCAATGCTGACAATGTCTATTGGTTTGAAGGCCTAAAGCACAATCTTCTAAGTGTGGCACAACTTAATGATAGAGGATACCCACTAGAGTTTAGAAATGGTATGTACAAAATATTTGACAAAAAAGGTGAATTTATTGTAACCAGGAAACAAACCAGAGGTAATCTATTTCATCTTAAATCCTAAAGTTAGCAACTGTTTGATTGCAAAGATAGATGATAGCTATCTTTGACATAGGAGATTTTGTCATATAAACTTTGATAACATTGTTAAAGTGAGCAAGTCCAAGATAGTAAGAGGTCTGACTCAGCTAGACAAACCAGTTAATGCTCTTTGTAAAGAATGTTAGTTATGAAAGATGAAATCTTCAACTTTCAAGAGAAAGTCCTTCTCAATAGAGCACTTGTTAGATTTGGTTCATACAGATCTATGTGGACTAATAGGAACAAGAAGCATTCAAGGTGATAGATATTTCATGATCTTCATTGATGATTGTTCAAGGATGATGTGGGTCACATTATTGAAGGATAAGAATGAAGCTTTTGGTAAATTCAAGGCATTCAAGGCCTTAACTAAGAAAGAGAGTGGCAAAAAGATAAAATGTCCGAGAACAGATCAAGGTGGTGAATTTACTTTTGAGGAATTCACTAAGTACTATGATGAGAATGGTATCAAGTGGAAAATTTCTACTCCAAGGACACCACAACATAATGGTATACCAGAGAGGAATAATCGGTTAGTGGTTAAAGCTACTAGGAAAATATTGATACAAGGAAGTGTAGCGAAAACATTTTGGAAGGAAGTTGTAAGTACAACTATCTACACAATAAACCGAGTTCTGATGAAAAGAGGTAAGGACAAGACCCCTTATGAATATTGGTATGGGAGATCACCCGATGTTAGTTATTTTAAGATATTTGGTAGCAAGTGTTTTATTAAAAGAGGTGATTACATAAGCAAGTTTGAAGCTAAGAGTGATGAAGGCATATTTCTTGGCTATTCCACCAAGAGTAAGGCCTATAAATGCTTCAACAACCGGAGATAGAGAATTGTTGAGAGTGTCGATGTTCATGTAGATGAATGTCCCAAAGTCTCAGAAGGAACTAGTTTGGAGAAAAAGGATGAAGATCCTTGCATTTTGCTTTTGGAACCTGAAATTGTTAAATCAAAAACTGGTAAAGTAAATTCTAATATACTTGTTCAACCAGAATAAATAAATTCAGAAGAAGATGATAATGAAGAAGCTAAACCTGAAGAGAATGATCATGTTATTCCTAGGTATGTGAGACTGAACCACAGTCCTGAGCAGATTATTGGGGATAAGGATACTGGAGTACTAACTAGAAGGAAAATAAGAGAGAACTCTTGAATGATCTCCACCATTAAACCTAGAAGTTCTAAGGAGGCATTTGGTGATGATCATTGGGTTAAAGCTATGGAGGAGGAATTGGATCAAATTGAGAAGAACAACACTTGGACCCTAGTACCCTGACTAGTAAACAAGAATGTTATGGGTACTATATCGGTATTCAGAAACAAGTTAAATGAAGATGGTGTTGTAGTTCACAAGAAGGCAAGATTAGTCTGCAAGAGTTATACTCAAGAAGAAGGTGAAGATTATGGAAAAACTTTTGCACCAGTAGCAAGACTGGAAGGAGTCAGAACTTTACTTGCATTTTCAGCCCATAAGAAGTTCAAGGTATACCAGATGGATGTTAAGTTTGTATTTTTGAGTGGGATATTGGAAGAAGAGGTTTACATAGAGAAGCCTAATGGTTATGTATTGACAGATAGGAAAGACATGGTATGCAGATTGCATAAAGCTTTGTATGGATTAAAGTAGGCACCTAGAACATGGTATGAACGACTTCATACACATCTGATGAAAATAGGGTTTGCAAGAACCAGTGATGATAATAATATTTATCTCAAGTCCGAAGGAGATGAAATATTGGTCAGTGAAGTATTTGTTGATGCTATTATTTTTGGAGGTAATGATGTCATGAGCAATAGTTTTGCAGATGAAATGAAAAATGAGTTTGAAATGTCTTTAGTAAGGGAAATAAAAGTTTTCATAGGCTTGCAAATACATTAAATGAAGAATGGTATTTTCATTACTCAATCTAAGTATGTGAAAGAGTTTTTGAAGACTTTTGGCATGAGTGATTGTAAACAAGTTGGAACACCAATGGTTACAGATTGTAAGTTGTTCAAGGAGGATGCATCTAAGTCTGTTGATGAAAAGGAATACAGGTCAATGATTGGCAAATTACACTATGTTGCTCACAATAGACTGGATATTGCCCATGCGGTTGGTATAGTTGCTAGATTTCAGAAAAATCCAAAGGAAGCACACCTGATAGCAACAAAGAGAATTTTTAGATATATGAAAGGTACAGTTGACTATGGATTATAGTATCCATATGGAGGAAACTTTGATTTGAAGGCATACACTGAGGCTAATTGGGTAGGAAATTTTGATGACCAAAAAAGTACTATCGGTGGAGCATTCTTTCTAGGAGGAAGGCTAGTTTCAAGGAGTAGTAAGAAGCAAAGTTGTACTTCACAATCTAGTGTTGAAGCTAAGTATGTTGTAGCTTATATGAATTGCACACAAGCTATTTGGATGAGGCACATTTTGGAAGGTTTTAAGATGAAGATCTTAGAACCTATAAAGATTTTATGTGATAATACAAGTGCCATTAATATTTCTAAGAATCCTATTTTGCACGCTCGCACCAAGCACATTGAATTGAAGTATCACTTTTTGAGGGAAAAAGTTCAAAGTAAAGATGTTATCTTAGTGCATGTTTCTACCTAGGAGCAGCTTGTATATATCTTTACCAAACATCTACCTAAGACTACTTTTGAGTATCTTAGAAGTCAATTGGGGGTTTTCCCTCTTCATGAAGTTAGTTGAACATGATGTTGATTGCATCAGTCCCTAAATTACTTGCAAAATCTTACATGGATTGATGAAGAAGTGGATGTATTCCACAGGAGGAGCATCAAGTTGCAGTATGTTGTTGATGCCCACTGAAAATTTGATATTACATGTTTTACTTTCGATTTGGCATTGCTGTCAAAGGGAGAGAAGAATTATGTGATCAAGGAGAAGAATTATATGAATGGCAAAGGGAAACCAGTGATAGGCTAAAGACAGACAGAGCATGGTGAATACTTGGTAATGTAAACTAGGATTCCTATTCACCAATCACAACAACAATTAGAGGCGTTGATATTTGTATTGCCGTCAATGCCAAAGGGGGAGATTGTTGGCATTTGCATGAAGATTGCATTAATGATATGTTATGTTGTCATTGATGTCAGTTGAACTGATAATGGTATTTATGATATTGCTGATATTGTTATTATTATTGATATTGTCTTGTAACTGGTAGGAAGAGCTTTTTGGAAGATGTTGTAAACTGGTATGTTAGTTTGTGAGTTGAACCGATAAACCAGTGTATAAGGTTAAACCCTTTTCTATGCAATGTAACCGGTAAACCCTATCAGTTGTTTTTGTTAAACCCTAACCAATCAAGTTTGTTGGTTTAAGATCTAATGATGAGCGATAATGATGGAGACATGTGTGATCATTGAATTAGGATTAGTTCATATTGTTTTGGCACATTTTTTTGATTGTCTAGGGAAGGAGCAAAGTGGATTGCATCTAATGCATAGTGCATGGTGAGTTACAAAGTCCGATGAAGTGGTGATCATGGAGCGGTGGGAATTTTCTTGAAGAATGTGAAGAGGTTGTTATGATTTCTAATGGTCAAGATTGAACTGACTTGTTTGTAATATCTATGAGAGAATTAGGTTTTTGTTGTTTTACCGACCTAATTGATTTGTATTTAAGGTCGATGAAGTTGTTTGTAAGAGTTTTGGCAAAGTGTTGGCTGAAATCCATTGAGTATGTGGTTGCCTAATTGGAGAATGGATCTGCAGTTTGTGTAGAAGTAGATTGAAGCTTAAAAGGATATGATCAAGAAAATGTAGTGCTATTCAGACAAATCAAAAAACCTATTGTTTTCTAACAATTATAGCAGAATTGAAATCCCCTAACCGGGTAAGCTCTAACAAGATTGGTTACTTCTTAAATCCTCTAACAAGGTGGTCCATTAGCTTGGATTCTCAAACCCTCTACTGAGGTTACTCCTAACAAGGTATTTGATTTTCATCAAGGCATTTGGTAAATCCCTTAATCGGGTGATTCCTAACAGAATCAGTTCTTAACGGGACTTATTGTAAAATCTTTAACAAGCTTGGCTCCTAACAGGGAAAACTTTAGAAGAGTTTAGATAGCTATCCTTGTGAGTCTCATCTCACCATGGTTTTTACCTATTTGGGTTTTCAATGTATAAACATTTGTGTAAAGTGGTGAATGTTTTATGGTTATGATCTTATTTGTTGATTTGATTGACTACTTAACTATTCTGATAAGGCATGATAACTAGAAGCATTGAGAGATTGAATATGTTGAGATATGATTAAGCATTTTGATGTTTACAAGATTGAAGTTCTTTATTTTTAAGTTGTTATAACAATTAACCGGTTTATGTTGAGTATTGATCTTGATAGTGAAAGTTTACTTTGTGAGTTTGAATTTGAGATTGGGAAGTTTGTATCAGTTTTTCAGTATACTGATTCACCCTCGCCCTCTCAGTATTCTACCAGATACTTATTGTTTCATCATTCCATCAAACTCCCCCTTTGGCATTGATGGCAAGATTAGATGTGAAAAATATCTAAGTACCAAGAAATGCCAAACAAGTCTCCCCCTGTGGAAGACAACCAACAATCTCTTGCATATAGCTCTGAATATCAATGTCTCTCTCCCTTTGAATAATATCTCAGTAAAGTCTCTGAATTTGTTTTTCGCATCACTATCTCTCCCCCTTTGACATCAATGCCAGAAATCTGACAGAAATATCAAAGCAAAAATATAAGCCTCTGAATATCAAAGCTGACTACTCCCCCTGAGCAGTATCATTCCACATCAGTGCCAGAATGAATAGTATCTCTGATAATGCATACCAGACCGATGCCAAACCACATCAATCAAGTCTCTACCGAAGGGGAAGAACCCCCAATTCTGTCTCTCGGGTACTCAAATGATTCCTTGGATAGAGGTTTAGTGAAAATATTTGCAATCTATTCTTTAGTGTTCACACAAACTAGTTTAACTTCATTTTCTTCCACCTTCTCGTTCAAAAAGTTTTACTTGATAGATATGTGCTTTATTTTAGAGTGAAGTATCAGATTCTGATATATATCAATAGCAATAGAGTTATCACAATGAATAACTACTAGTGCATCACAATCCACCTTTATGTCCTTTAACATTTTCTTCATCCATAAAAAATTGTGTACAATTAGTAGCAATAACAACATACTCAGCTTTAGCAGTAGATAAAGTACATGATTGTTTCTTGCTTATCCATGAAACCAACTTCTTTCCAAAAAAGAAAGCTCCATGAGAAGTACTTTTCTGGTCATCAACAACTCCAGCTCAATCAACATCTGTATATGCACATAAACTAAGTTTATCATCCTTAGGATACCACAAATCATATTCTGATGTACCTTGCAAGTATCTAAAAATCCTGTTCACCACCATCTCATGATTTTCTCTAGGATCACTCTGAAATATTGAAACAATACAAACATCATTCTTAATGTCAAGCCTAGTTTGAGTCAAATAAAGTAGACCTCCAATCATAGATTTGTATCTTGTAGGATTTATCGGTGCATAAACATCTTTCCTTGTCAATTTCTCACTTGTAACCATAGGTGTACTTACCGGTTTAGAATCTCCCATACCTAATTTCTTCAACAATTCCTTAGCATATTTAGTTTGATAGATAAAAATACCTTTGTCAATCTGAGTAATCTGCAATCCTAAGAAAAATTTCATCTCACCAATCATAGACATCTCAAATTCTTTCTCCATGTTCTTAGAAAATTATATGCATAATTTATCTTCACCTCCAAAAATAATGTCATCAACAAATACTTCAAAAATTAGTATATCATCATCAGTGATTCTATAATATAAATTACTATCAACACTAGCCTTAGTAAAACCAAGCTTCAAAATATATTTATCCAACCTTGCATACCAAGCTCTAGGTGCTTGTTTCAATCCATATAAAGCTTTCCTTAACTGCAAACCATATCAGTATCATCTGATAGTGAAAAACCATCAGGTTGCTCAATATAAAATTCCTCATCAAGACCCCCATTCAAGAATGCACATTTAACATCCATCTAATAAACCTTGTAGTTTTTATAAGTATCATAGGCAAGAAATAATCTTACAACTTCAATCCTAGCTACTGGTGCAAAAGTTTCTCCATAATCAATTCCTTCCTTCTGAGAATATCCTTTACAAACCAATCTAGCCTTATTCCATATAACTTTACCATCCTCATTCAATTTATTCCTAAAAACCCATTTAGTTCCAATAACATTTTTTATTTTTAGGACGGGGAACCAAAGTCCATGTGTTATTTTTCTCAATCTGATCTAATTCTTCTTCCATAGCTTTTAACCAAAATTCATCTTTAAATGCCTAAATTACTGATACTGGTTCAACTTGTGAAATTAAAAATACCTCATTAGTTGCCAATTTTCTTCTTGTAATCACTCCATTGTTTTTATCTCCAATGGTTTGATCTTCAGAATGATTTGATCTTACATATTTAGGAGTCTTCTGACTCTCTGTTCCTCTTTCTTGTTCTTCAGTTACTGTAGAATTATCTAATGTTACTGGAGTAACTAGTTCAACTCTCTATTCCGGTAAAGTTGCTACTGGTTCAGCTATAATCATTTCCACTGCCGGTTCCTTCTGATAAATTCTAATTTGACTTTTTCTCAACTCATCTACTTTGACATTAGCACTCTTCACTATTTTCTGCAATCTCTTGTTATAACATCTATATGCTTTGCTTTAATTAGAATAACCAAGAAATATCCCTTCATCACTTCTAGGATCAAATTTCCCAATAGTATCATCTCTCTTGATATAACATTTACTACCAAAAATTATAAAGTACTTAACTCTAGGTGTATTGCCAAACTATACTTCATTAGGTGTCTTACCGGTTTCTTTGATATGTACCCCGTTGAATTTATAAACTGCTATACTAACTACTTCTCTCCATTAGATATGAGGTAGATTAGCTTCCATCATCATTGTTTTAGCAACATCCAAGATAGTTCTTTTTTTCCTTTCCACAACTCCATTCTACCGAGGTGTCCGGGGAAAGGAAAATTGTCTTCTAATACCATGTTTTTCACAAAAGTTATTAAACTCACTGGATGTGAATTCTCCACCATGATCCGATCTCAAACATTTAATCTTCAATCTTGTCTTAGTTTACACTTTATCCTTGAAGATTTTAAAATTTTTAAATGCTTCATATTTTTCTCTCATAAAAGTAACCCACAACATTCTATAATAATCATCGATGATTAACATGAAATATTTATCACCATGAAAACTTTTAACTCTAGAAGGGCCACACAAATCATTATGAATAAGATCAAGAATATTTTTACCCATTTGACATTCTTTACATACCGGATTATAGGGCTTCATAATCTTAGGTATATCTCTAACAACCTTATTTGAACTGATCTTTACGATGCAATCGAAACTCACATGACACAACTTTTTATGCTATAACCAACTCTCATCAATCTATGTAATCAAACATGTCTTCTCACCGGAGTTCAAATGAGATATGTTACCTTTTGTCTGTGTACCGGTTGCAATTTCCAAGCCATATTTGTTAATGATTTTTCATTTTCTATCCTTGAACTGCAATTGAAATCCCTTATCTACCAATTGTCCTACACTCAAAATATTATGCTTCAAACCTTGAATATAATAAACATTGTCAGTATTGTTCTTAGCATGCAATGATATAGTTCCTTTTCGCTTGATCATACATGCCTTGTCATCTCCAAATCTAACTAGTCCACATGAATTTCGTGCAAAGACATAAACTTCCCTTTATCTCCAGTCATATGATGTGAACAACCACTGTCAATTATCCATTCATCCTTATCCTCAATTTTAGCAGCAAGTGCCTTCTCCTCTAGTACATTCTCTTCCAGTGCCAAATCATCTTCCTTGATAGCCAAGAATACCGATTCTTTCCCATTGCTGGATCCACTAGCAAAGTCTTTTGCCAGTTCATCATCTGATTCAATAATGCCTTCCTCATCCGCCATGTAGCATGATTTGTCTATGTTTTTCTTGAATCTATACTTGTTTTTTTTATCTAGGGTTAGGTTTAAATGATCTTTTAACTCTTTTTTCAAATCTTGCATTCCTTTCAGGACATCTAGATACAAAATGACCAATCTTATTATGTGCAAGACATTTAAAATGTGCTTTTCCTTCATAATTACTCCCTACTGGTCCTTTTGGTACTCTTCTAGCAAATAGTGCTTCAAGTTTCTCAAACTCATCATCTTCTCTCTTCATATCTTCTAATTATTTTACATATAAAGGTTTCCAGTCTTTCTTACTGGTTATAGATGTAGATGCTTGAAAAGAAGGTTCAGTCTTCACAGCTCCAGAAGGTCCAAATTCCTCAAGCTCAAAAGCAGATAGTTTCCCAACCAAAGTATCTCTATTGACAGATGTGTTAGCCATTGTATTAGCCATTGTTCTCAAATCATTAATAGCAGTAGCCTTCATTTTGTAAGTCATTGGTAGGGCTCTCAAGACTTTAGAAACAATTTCATCTTTGCTCAGAGTTCCACCACAACATTGAATTCCCATAACAATCTTATTTACCTTTTCCATGAATGCAATAATCCTTTCATCTTCTTCCATCTTTAGGTTTTCATATCTCACCGGGTAACCATCAAGTTTAGTAAGCTTTACTATAGGGTCACCTTCATTAAGAGTCTGCAACTTATCCCATATAGCCTTTCCAGATGATTTGTCAGTTAATCCCATAATTTGCTGATCAGAAAGTGCAGACAAGAGGGCTTCTCTTTCTCTACAATCATTCTCAAGCTCCTTGTCCAGGTTATCCGGAGGAGGATCACCAGATCCCTGATTAGAGGGTGTGACACCATTCTGCATGATCTCCCAAATCTCCTTGCCAAGACATCTCAAATGAGTCTCCATTTGAATCTTCCATACTGTATAGTTTGTTCCTTCAAGCCTCGGTATATCCCTTTGAAAGATAGCTCCAAAAAAACTGGATGAACTTGAACTGTTAGTCACCATAGGATCTTCCTCAAGCGGTTAAGATTTTTGTAGAGAGGACCAAATCTATGATACCAATTGTTAGACAGTTTAGATAACTGAAAGACAACTAAGAGGGGGGGCGGGTATGAATCAGTTGCCACAAATTATCGGAAGCACTAGCAATTTAAAACAACAATATCGGAACCCAAAAAATAATACCTGAATAGTAGTTAATCCAATTAAGCATACAAAATAATCACAAAATAAAAGCCATCCACACATCACCAATATTTGTACGTGGAAAACCCAGTAAAGGGAAAAACCATGGTGGGAAGCCTACTCACGGTCAGATAATACTTTTGCCGTAAGTATGTGGATCTACAATGAAGGAACTTGCACTTGCAGGAAGGCCAACAACCTAGAGCACACTGCTCATCACAAAAGGAGTCTCATTGACTACATATAAATCCAGACTACAATTCGGAGAAGTGTTGAACTGTATAAGATAACATCTCCTATGCCTGAGTACAGTTGCGGTTAATCTCAATACCGGAGGACTAAATCCTCTTACACAAACCCAATTCGATCTCCAATGATCGACCAACTCTTCTGTCTAAATGATATTACATTATTCACACATTACATTCCCTTACCATGACCTCTTACAATAACCATAGTGATCTACAATGAGATCTTACATCTTATTTATACAAACCCTCGACCATAAACAATCAGGTCGACCACCAAACAATAAACCAATTACATAATTAAAAACCATGTCGGCATTAGACCAAAACAAAATATCCACACATAAGACATCCTAGAAATACAACAATAGGTCCTATCCACACATTACATTAATGACCGTCCATAACCTAGATCAATGGGGACCAAGTATAGGTCCACACACTTTAGCAATGATCCCCAAGTGCTAAGTCTCGAACATGATCACCAACAACATCTTGAAACTCCATGAGAAGCTGCACCAACACCAATTATGCAATGCATCAAAGATCTCCACCAAAAGCTCTCCTAGTGAAACCCTCGTCGGAACCAAAAACCAATCTTCATAGCAAGAATGATAGCATCCAATCACCAGACCAAAATCAATTGACCAAATATGAGTATAAGCATTATGAACAAGTTAATTCCATCACCAGATTATACCGGAGTCAATCGGATCATGCCAGATCCAAGTTAACCAAAAACTACTCAACCTACCGGGACCAGAAGGGTGTCGGTAAAGCATCCAAATAGCTAGTGTTGACATCAATGACAAAACATCAATGCAACACATAATCAATTCCACCAAATGGCCAACAAAGATGACCCCCAAATAATTAATGAAAGTTTCTAAAAAATTGAAAATTCAAGTTGAAAAGGCAAAAAATAGAGCTAAGAGAAAGAAGACCGAAATTTTAATACTGTAAAAACAATTTTGTTTAATTTCAATCTTGACATTGTTGTTGATGACAATGCACCCATCATTGATCAGTTGGGAACTCTTGTCGAGGCAATCGGTTCAGAGGCAACTGGTCTGGAGAAGGTTGCAATTAGACAGTATGAAGCAAAGAGAGGTGAAACATTAATGGAACACATATCAGTTGGAAAAGTTGCTCTCTCCACTAGCACTGAAGAGATCAAATCCATTCTACAAGAAGTTGGCCAATTATTGGTCAAGTTATCAAGCTTCACCAATTTAATCAAAGATATTGACGATAAAAGAGCTCAGACTCAAAGGGAAATCCAAGATCTGATAGGTTCTTTTGATCCTCTAACAATCTCTGCAATGGCCTTTAGTGGAAAGGTCAAACAGTTAACTCATGAAATCAAAGAGTTAAAAGAGGAAGAGGATAAACGATCTCTTAGTCTACTAGAGCTACGGTGCTACCTTGCACCAATCATTGATTTCATGCAAAGAAATTACAAAGAAGCAGAAGACCTAATAAGTGCACTTGACTATAAGTTAGTAGATGAAATGGAGGATTTTGTTACATTTTTGCATGGACACTTCAACACCATGAAACAAGTGAAGTCTTCATGGCAATCCTCTTTTCAAGCTGCAAAAGAAAATTTCAAAGACATTTTTGCTTTACTTTCATGAATCCTTTTGTATATTCTTTACCATTGATGTCAAAAGGGGGAGTTTGTATATGTACATGAGGTAGATGATGATGGTATGATGAAAGAATAAGTATCCAGTCAACTATTGAGAGGGGGGGGGGGTGAATCAGTAGATAGAAAAACTAATAATAACTTCACCTGTAGTCACATAAATCTATCCACTTAATTAAAAAAATATTTACTATTTATTTGATTATTTAACCCTCAATAATCAGTTAATTAAATTAAAATTTGATTAATTTCATCCTCAAATTCTTCTCCTATTAATTAAATAAATTATTCAATTTATTTAAATTAATTCATTAAGTCACACTCAAAATCATTTAAATGAATAAAGCACATTTATTTCAAATCCCTAAACTACCCCCCCACTTACATTCTCCTACAAATGCAAGTTGCACCTATTTTGTTGTAGTAGAGTAATTTTATTTTAATTAAATTCCTATTTTCTCTCACCCACCAAACATACTTGCATCGTAAACTCATTCTAGATTCTTCTAAACCATTCCTAATTAGCCTAAACCCATCCCCTAATTATTGTCACATTCCTAAGAAACTTGAAGTCACTTCTCAAAGCCTCCAAAGACTTTGAAAAGCATTAAATGCTTTATGTCTCCAACAAGTTAACCCCTAAAGTCTTTCAAACCATTAATGGTTCTTACATGACCATTTATGGCTCTTACAAAACCATTAATGATTAACACAACTCACCCACATGGTTAGATACTTTCCCTCTAACTCAACCTCCATTTAATTCATGGGTCTCTTCAAGCATTCATCGCTTTGACCATTGTTATCCCCACTAACTCTTGCACAAGAGTTTTTCCATTGGATAAAGACATTATTCATTGGATAATGGTTTTATTCATTCAACTCAAGCCTAACCTTACCTCCCAAGCTAACCTTCATGTCATTTCAAACATTTAATGCTTCTTCCCTCTCCTCTCAAGCCATCTCATGTTGACATTTGTCATCCTGGGATTCGATTGAAAGCCCTCACATGGATCATAAATATTTCAATCTTGACCCTTCTTGAGATTACTCAATCTCAACCATCCATTTCTCTATTTTTCCTATAAATAGAGCCCATTCCTTCATAACCCAGATCCATAAATCTTGTATGCATCTAACCTATACTAAATCTGAGAGATCATTTTAGGAGTAAATTATAATCTACATTTTTATTTTGGTCAAAATCAATATAGCTTAATTAGGTGCTTTCTCATATCTAGTTTGCTTGCATTTGAATAATCTTTTTGATCATTTTCATAAATCTTGAATCTCCATAAGACTTCCATAGTAGTGCAAAAATCTAAGGGCTACACTCATGTGGAACTTGGAGAGGAGAGGAACAAGGGAGGAGCAACTATGAGCATGTTTGAGAACATTTGGGAGTGTTTTGTTTCCTTTCTCCATTTTATAATGCTTTCTTTAATGTGTTTGATATCTCTCTTGATATGCTTGCTTAGGATTGTAGTTTCCTTTGTATTTTTATTTGTGATTGAAACTAACACTAACATTTGATTCTTGAGTCTTGTGTTTGTGTTTCCTAAAATCCTTTTTGTAGAGCATCATCACCAATCTCAAAATCAATCTCTCAAAGTAAACTTAGAACTATCAATGTAATACCACCATCAACATAAAAACTCATAAAATAAACCGGTTGACTGTTACAACAAATTAACAGTAAACAACTTCAAACTCATAAACATCCAAATTCTTTTTCATATGTCAACAGACTTCATTTCTCAATGCTTCCAGTTATCATAACTTATCAAAGTAGTTAAGTAAATAAATCATAAGAACATAATCAAAAAAACATTCACCACTTGACACAAATATTTTTGACATGGAAACCCAAATGGGAAAAACCATGGTGAGATGAGACTCACAAGATAACTATCTGAACTCTTTTGACGTTCGCCCTATTAGGAGCCTAGCCTGTTAAAGCTTTACAAAAGTCCTATTAAGAACAAATCCTATTAGGGACCACCCAGTTAAGGGATTGACTATAATGCCTTGTTAGAAGCAATACCTTGTAAGGAGTAACCTCAGTAGAGGATTTTAATAGTACCAAGCTTGTTAGAGCTTACCCGGTTAGTGGATTTCAATTCTGTTATAATTGTTAGAAAACAACAGGAGTTTGTGGACCTATCTGAATAACACTACACTTGCTTGATAAGATCCTTTTCATGCTCCTATCTGCCTTTACTCAAACTGCAGAAACATCATCCAGTTCAGCAGCCACACACTCAACTGATCTTTTCCAATTATTTTCCAACACTAAACTAAACAACTTCATTGACCTTGTAAACAAATCAATTAGGTCAGTAACACAACAAAAACCTAATTCTCATAGAGATTACAAACAAGTTAGTTCAAGTATGACCATTAGATTACATAGCAATCTCTGCACATCAATCAAGAAAACCTCGATCGCTCCTTGATCACCATTTCATCGAACTTAGTAACTCATCACGCGCTTTCCATTATATACAATATACTTTCTCATTCCCTAGACAAAAACCGTTACATCAACTTGCCAAAATCACTTGAAACTATCTTCATACAATAATAATACGTGTCATAATCATTGCCACTCATCATCAGATTGTAAACTAATATAACCAATTCACCAAACTTAATCGGTTAGGGTTTATCAAAAACAACAGGTAGGGTTTATCGGTTACCGGTTCAAATCTCCAATATATAGCAATACCAGTTCACTCCACAAATTCTTCCTACTAGTTACAAAACAATATTACAACAATATCAACAATATCATTACTGGTTAATTGACATCAATGACAACATAACATACCATTAATGCAATATTTATGCAAATGCTAACAGATGAAACAAGGGTCAGAACCGACACATACATAACTACTTTGCAGTGTTTTCCACCAATGCCAAAGGGGGAGTTTGTTGGCATTATGATGCATTTTGTATGACCGGTGAAATGGTTGTCATTGTTGGAAACATCATCTTCTAAGTCCACAATCCATCAGTAAAGGAGTAAAGGGTAACCGGTGAAGAACAAGAGTCCTTATGCCTATCGGCTATGAGTAGACCAGTATACAGGGGTTAACCGGCTAAGTAGTGACTAGACCGGTATACAGAGGTTAACCGGCTAAGTAGTGTGTAGACCGGTATACAGGAGGTAATCGGCTAAGAAGTGAGTAGACTAGTATGTAGGAGGTAACCGGTACATAGGTGACAACCAACAATAAATGAGTCTCAACCGACAGACCCAGATAACATTCAGTTGAATCGACAGTCTTCCCTTTTCAACCGACAAACTTATCACCATGAATGATTGTCTTAACTGATATTCTCGAAATGATTTTTGGAGAGTAATTTAAGGCGCAGTAACAAAATTTTGAATCTGGTTTTTGGAGGGAAAGTTGGCGCTAGAAATAAAGGCTAATATATTCACATAATTCATTCTGATTATGTTGTTGTCAATGTGAAAAATATTAGTGTGAATGTAAATAGTGGGAGAAGAATAGAGTGTAGTAGATAGAGGTATGAATTGGTGAAGCCGACACCGATAAAAAGAATAGAGCATGCAAAATGGATCTATAAGATAGAGATAGTGTCATCAGACAAATCAGTCATCTTTGTTGCCTTCTAACAATTGCAACATTGTAAATCCCTTAATAGGGTGAACCTTAACCGGTTCTTTATGTAAAATCTCTTAACTGAGTCACTTCAGATATGAAGTTCTAAAATCCTCTAGCAAGGTGAAATTTAATAGGCTCTAAGGTATTCTTAACTAGATACTAGTCACTTCTAACAAGGTGATGTTCTCAGAAAGAGTTGTTTTTAATCTCTTAATAGGGCACTCTTTTTCACTGCAGTAAAAGAGATTGTGGGTTATCCCCACCATGGTTTTCTCCCTCTCACTGAGGGTTTCCATGTATAATTACTAGTGTTATGTGATGCTTATTTGTGCATGGAAATCTCTTTTATTTGATGTTCTCTGCCTTCATGATTTATGTAATGTTTAAGTAGATTTGGAAGGATAGTTGCAGACTGGTCAATTTGAATGTTTGAATTGTGTAATTTGTTTTGACTGATTCACCCCCCTCTCAGTCACTGGTTAATACTAACATATTTTTCATCCCGACACTGATGTGGGGATGCTACTACTTAGGGGGGGTAGTTAGCTTTGAGATTCAGTGGTTATGTCTTTGCTTTGATATTTTTGTCAGATTTATGGCATTGATGTCAAAGGGGGAGAGATATTGATTTGAAAAAGAAAAACTTAAGGAGTTGAATACATTAGGGGGAGAGATATATGTGTAATTCAGAGCTTTACAAAGATATCATTGACATGGGGATTTTGGTCTTTGTTTCAGAAATTCATTGCTATATCTTTATGTGGAAGATTGTTGGTTGTCTTCCATTGGGGGAAACTTGTTTGGCACTTCTTGGTACTTAGATGTTTTTCACATCTAGTGTTACCATTAATGGAAAAAGGGGAGATTATTGGCCATTTGGAGGAATTGATTATGTGTTACATTGATGTTTTGTCATTGATGTCAAGACTAGCTATTTGGATGCTTTACCAACACCCTTCTGGTCTCGATAGGTTGATTAGTTTCTGGTTGGCATGATCCGGTAGACTGCGGTATGATTTGATTATGGAATTGGATTATTCACGATACTTATGTTCATATTTAGTCATTTGGTTTTGATCTGGTGATCGGATGCTATCCTGTTTGGTTGGAAGCTTGGCTTGCGGTTCAGGCAAGGGTTTCACTGGTAGAGCATTGTTGAAGATCTTTTGGTGTTATGCATAGGTGGTGTTGATGCAACTTCTAGTGAAGTTTGAGGATGCTGATGGTGATCGTGTTCGAGGCTTGTTTGATTGGGATTATTTCTTTAGCATGTATGGACCTAAATTGGGTCTCGGTTTATCTAGGTTATGGACCAACTTAATGTAATGTGTGGATTGGACTTGTCGATACATTTTTGGGATGTCTTATGGGTTGGATATTATTTTTTTGGTCTCTGGCCAACATGTTTTGTAATTATGTAATTGGTTTATTGTCTAGTGGCTGACCTGATTGTTTGTGGTCGAGGGTTTTCATATATATGATGTAAGATCTCATTATAGATCATGGTCATGCAATGGGATATGGATATATTATATGCGAATAATGTAATATCACTCAAGCAGAGGATTTGGTCGATCATTAGAGGTTGAGTTGGGTTTATGTAAGAGGATTTAGTCCTCCGGTATAGAGCTTAATTGGAATTCTACTTAGGCATAGGAGATGTTATCTTTGCAATTCAAACATTTCTCCGGATTGTAGTTTGAATTTCTATGTAGTCAGTGAGAATCTTTTGTGATAAGTAGTGCACTCTATGTTGTTGGCCTTCCTACAAGTGCAGGCCCCTCAATTGTAATTCACATACTTATTGTAGAAGTATTATCTCTATGTGGGTAGGCTTCCCATCGTGGTTTTTCCCTTTATTGGGTTTTCCACGTATAAATATTGGTGTCATGTGGATGGTATTTATTCTTTGATTATTGTTTATTCTTAATTGGTTTAAGCATTTTGGTATTAATGTTTTGGGTTTTGGTATTAAAGTTTTAATTGCTAAATGTTCTGGTAATCTATGACAACTGATTCACCCCCTCTCATTTGTATTCCGGTTATTTGAATTGTCTAACAATTGGTATTAGAGCTTTGGTCCTCTCTATAGAAAGCTTAACCACTTGAGGAAGATCCTATGGTGACTAACAATTCAAGTTCATTTAGTTCATCTAGAGCTATCTTTTGGAGAGATATCCCTAGGATTGATGGAATAAATTATAGAGTATGGAAGATTCAGATGGAGACTCATATGAGATGTCTTGGCAAGGAGATTTGGGAGATCACACAGAATGGTGTTACACCTCATAATTTGACATCTGGAAATCCTCCTCCAGCAAACCTAGAAAAATATCTTGAGAATGATTGTAGAGAAAGAGAAACCCTCTTGTGTGCACATCCTGATCAACAAATAATGGGAGTAACTGACAAATCATCTGGAAAGGCTATATGGGATAAGTTGGAGACTCTTAATGAAGGTGACCCTATAGTAAACATTACTAAACTTGATGGTTACCAGGTGAGATATGAGAATCTAAAGATGGAAGAAGATGAAAGGATTACTTCTTTTATGGAAAGGGTAAATGAGACCGTTATGGGAATTCAATGTTGTGGTGGAACTCTGAGTGAAGATGAAATTGTTTCTAAAGTTTTGAGAGCCCTACCACCAGATTACAAGATGAAGGCTACTAGTATCAATGAGTTGAGAATAATGGCTAATACATCTGTCAACATAGATACTTTGGTTGGGAAATTATCTTCTTTTGAGCTTGAAGAATTTGGACCTTCTGGAGCTATGAAGTCTGAACCTGCTTTTCATGCATCTGCATCAACAACCGGCAAGCAAGATTGGAAAGATTTATATGAAAAGGAATTGGATGATATGAAGAAAGAAGATGAAGCATTTGAGTAACTTGAAGTACTATTTTCTAGAAGAGTACCTAAAGGACCAGTAGGAAGTAAGTATGAAGGAAAACAACCTTTTAAATATTTTGCATGTAATAAGATTTGTCATTTTGCATCTAGATGTCCTAAAAGGAATTCAAGATTTGAAGAAAGAGTTAGAAGATCTTTTAAGCCTAACCCTAGATATCAGAATAAGTATAAGTGAAGGAAAAGTAGAGACAAATCATGCTACATAGAGAATGAGGAAGGCATTACTGATTCTAATGATGAATCGACATAAGAATCTACTAGTGGTTCCAACAATGGGAAGGAATGGGTGTTCTTGGCTATCAAGGAAATGTTTCAGCACTGGAAGAGAATGTACCTAAAGAGAAGGAACTTGCTGCTAAAATTAAAGACAAGGAAAAATCATTTCATTCTAATTGTTGACGATTATTCTAGAATGATGTGGGTTACTTTTCTAAGGGAAAAATCTGAAGCATTCAAAAAGTTTAAAATCTTTAAGGCTAAAGTGGAAAATGAGACAAGATTGAAGATTAAATGTTTGAGGTCAGATCATAGTGGAGAATTCACATCCGGTGAGTTTAATAACTTTTATGAGAAGCATGGTATAAGAAGACAATTTCTACTCCCCAAACACCTCAACAGAATGGAGTTGTTGAAGGGAAGAACAAAACTATCTTGGATGTTGCTAGAACAATGATGATGGAAGCTAGTCTACCTCATATCTACTGGAGAGAAGTAGTGAGAACAACGGTTTATACACTTAACATAGTACATATCAAAGGAGAAACCGGTAAGACACCTTATGAATTATGGTTTGGCAATACACCTACAGTTAAGTATTTCAGAATCTTTGGTAGTAAATGTTATATCAGGAGAGATGATATCATTGGTAAATTTGATCCTAGATGTGATGAAGGAATATTTCTTGGTTATTCTAATGAAAGTAAGGCATATAGATGTTATAACAAGAGATTGAAAATAATTGTGTAAATTGCTAATGTCATAGTGGATGAGATGAATAGAGGTCAAATTAGAGTTTATGAGAAGGAACCGACAGTGGAAATGATTATATCTGAACTAGTAGCACCTTTACTAAAACATAATGTTGAACCAGTTACTCTGGCAGTATTAGAAAATTCTATAGTAATTGAAGAACCGAGAAGAGGAACAAAGAGTCAGAAGACTCCTAGGTATGTGAGATTGAATCATTCAGAAGATTAGATCATTGGGGATAAGAACAATGGAGTAATGACAAGAAGAAAATTGGCAACTAATGAGGTATGTTTAATTTCTCAAATTGAACTGGTATCAGTAATTGAGGCATGTAAAGATGAATATTGGTTGAAAGCTATGGAAGAAGAATTAGATTAGATTGAGATAAATAAAACAAGGACTTTGGTTCCCCCGCCTAAAAATAAGAATGTTATTGGAACTTAATGGGTTTTAAGGAATAAATTGAACGAGGATAGTCAAGTTGTAAGGAATAAGGCTAGATTGTGTTAGGGCCCGGAGGTAACTGAGAGGGGGGGTGGGGGGGTGAATCAGTTGTCAATTAATTTCAACCCAAATATAACTTAATCAGACTTGATACTTAATGTCAGTAAACCAAACTTAATGCCGGTTGATAGATTAGCAGTTAATATTAATACCAGTGAAACTCAATGCATATAACAGAAAGAGAAACAACATCCACAACACATAACATAGAGATTTGTAAGTGGAAACCCCTGTAAGGGAAAAAACAATTGTGGGAAACCTTACCCACAATCAGATGATACTACTGCATATAGTATGTGTATACAAATGGGGTTTTGCACATGCAAAAAGACCAACCACCTAGAGCTCACTGCTCAATCACAAAATAGGAGTCACACTGACTACAATTGGATGATTAAATCCAATGATAATGTACTGCTCAAAGTAGCATCTCCAATGCTAGATTTAGTACCGGTTAAGCTTTGATAATCTCCTTCTCTATGGTATGCTCATATGATCTTCAATATTCACACATACCATGTTACAACCATATACTGTTATCTTCCTTCTACCTATTACATCATCTCACAAATGAGATCTTACATATATACCAATTCCTAAGACCAAATGTGTAGGTTGGCTAATAAAGAATATTACAATTAAATCAATTACAGATAAGTCAAGATGCGATGCATCATGTTGGCTCATGCCAGCTCAATACAATTACAATAATATCATCTTCATAATGTGTCATGCTAATCTGGAATAGATAATGCATGCCGGTCCATAACCTAGACCAATTTGCCGGTAACAACAAATATGTCAAGCTGATTAGACCAATAACCAAAATACCAAAACCAAGTGTCCAAACCATGTCTTCGACATAACCAAGTGATCTCCAGATGATAATAAGTCATCCTCAATGCCAGTGAACAATATACTGATGACTATGCCTAAGTCACTGAACATGCCGATGAACATAACCAAAGATCTCCAGAAGGATAAGTTTTGATAAGTGGACATCAATAACAAAACCAATGCAACACATCCAAAATACGAACAATCTCTCCCTTTGGCATTGATGGCAACACAAGATAGAAAAACATCTAAGTGCCAAAATAGAATGCCGAAAACCAAAAACCAACAATCTCCAGAATAGATCAATACCAGAAATCAAAATACAAATGCAGAGAGTATATATAACTCCCCCATAAGTAATCTCTCCCCAAAGGATAATGTTTTTTTTTCCATAGATATCTCTCCCCCTTTGACATCAAATGCCAAAGCAATATAAATACCAGATAAAACCAATTCATAGAACCATTTACAATAACCAATTGTTATAACCAACTACTCCCCCTAAGAAGTAGCTCTCCTCCATCAAATCCGGAAAAATGTTAATTCTCTCCGTTTGATGCCAATCATCAGTTGTCTAGATCTCTACCGGTGAGGGTATAACCCCAAGTTGCTCTCTGAGATATTCAAAATTTTCCTTAGGCAAAGGCTTAGTAAAGATATCTACAATCTGCTCTTTAGTATTCACATAAACCAATCTCACTTCTTTTACTTCAACATTCTATTTCAAAAAACTATATTTGATAGAAACATATTTAGTTTTAGAGTGAAATACCAGATTCTTAGATATATCAATTGCTATTGAATTATCACAGTAAATGATTATAAGTTCTTTGCATTTTACCTTTATGCCCATCAACATTTTCTTAATCCATAATACCTAAGTATTGTTAGTTGTTGTTGCAATATATTCTGATTCTACTGTTGATAATGATGTACAACTTTGTTTCTTGCTCAACCATGAAATCAAAATGATACCAAGAAAGAATGGCCCACTAGTGGTGCTCTTTCAGTCATCTACATCTCCTACCCAATTAGCATTGGTGCACATAAATCAAAATTTTCATCTTTAGGATACCATAAACAAGGATTTGTTGTGCCTTGTAAATACCGAAAAATCCTTTTCACTGCTAATTCATGATTTTATCAAGGATTACTCTGAAATCTTGAAACAATAAACATTGCATTCATTATATCAGGTCTTGTTTGTGTCAAATACAGTAAACCTCCAATCATAGATTTGCATTTTGTCAGATTAACAGGAGCTGAATCATCCTTCAATGTCAATTTATTAGTTGTAGTCATATGATTACTTACCGGTTTAGAGTTTTCCATACCAAATTTCTTTAGTAGTTCCTTCAAGTACTTTGTTTGAAATATGAATATACCTTTATCCGTCTATGAAATCTGCAATCCTAAAAATAATTTTATCTCCCCAATCATAGAAATTTCAAATTCTTCCTGCATTTTATTAGCAAAGTCTTTACACAATCCATCTTCTCCTCCAAAAATGATGTCATCAACCAAAACTTCAATAACCAAGATGTCTTCATTAGTCACTTTGAAATATAAGTTGTTGTCAGCATTACCTTTATTGTAACCAAGCTTCAAAAGATATTTGTCCAATCTAGCATACCAAGTTCTAGGAGCTTGCTTCAATCCATATAAAGATTTCCTTAATTTGCAAACCATATCTTTATCATTTGCCAATGAAAATCCATTAGGTGGTTCAATGTAAACTTCCTCTTCAAGATCACCATTCAGAAATGTACATTTTACATCCATTTGATATACTTTATAGTTCTTATGTGCTGCAAATGCAAGAAATAATCTGACTGCCTTAATTCTAGCTACCAGTGCAAAGGTTTCATTGTAATCAATTCCTTCTTTCTGTGAATATCCCTTACACACTAATCTTGCTTTGTTTCTTATTACCTTACCATCTTCATTAAGTTTATTTCTGAATACCCATTTAGTTCCAATTACATTTTTATCTTTAGGCCAGGGAACCAATGTCCATGTATTGTTCTTTTCAATTTGTTCTAATTCATCTTCCATAGCTTTAATCCAATGTTTATCTTCACATGCCTCAATAACAGATGCTGGTTCAATTTGAGAAATTAAACATACCTCTTCATTTGTCAGTCTTCCTCTTGTCATAACTCCTTGATACTTATTCCCAATTATCTGACTTTCAAAGTGATTTAGTCTTACATACCTAGGTATGTTCACTTGTTGTTGTTCTTCAGTCACTGTGGAATTCTCTGATGATGTCGGTGTGACTGGATCCACATTCTATATCAGTGCACTCTATATAGGTTCATTTGTGATCATCTCAACTGCCGGTTTAGAATCCATAGACCTTGAATTTCCTCTAAATTGTTCATCTATCTTCACACTTGCATTCTCAATGGTTTTCTGCAATCTTTTTATTAAAACATCTATATGCTTTTCTCTTAGATGAATAACCAAGAAATATTCCTTCAACACTTCTAGAATCAAATTTAACAATATACTCATCTCTCCTAATGTAGAATTTGCTTCCAAATATTCTAAAGTATTTAAGAGTAGGAATATTACCAAACCATAATTCATAGGGTGTCTTACCGGTTTCATCTTTGATGTGAACTCTGTTGAAAGTGTAAACCATTGTATTCACTGCTTCTCTCTGTTGGTATTTTGGTATGGTTTTGTCATTGATGTCAACACCTACTAAAACACTAGCACTTTGGAGTTCCAGTAGCATTCACCGACAAGCAAGTAACTATTGCATAGTTACCGGTATATGGTTCACCGACACTTGGTAATATTGAAGACATCGTGTGGACATCTTATCTTAACGAATTAATCATTGGTATATTCATATTTGCATATTTTGTTTTACTAGCAAATAGGTCTAGGGTTATCTAGGGTTACACCGGCACGTTTATCTTTTCTAGATTAGCATGGCACGCTATGGAAATGATTAATTATTGTTGCAAATGCATTAAGCTGACATGTTCAATCGGTCATTGCATCAGATATTATATTGTTTGTAAATTTTTTTTATTATAATATCTTATAGAGCCGACCTACTAAAATTGGTCTTAGGTTAAGGTATAAAGGTAAGATCTTATTTGTAAGATCAAGTGTGGAATGCGAAAAAGAATTGTGTGAAGGTATATGCAAGATTAAGCAGTGCAATACACACAGACATCATTTGAAGGTGAAGCTAGGTTTTTGTGAAAGCATATCATCATTACACTGGTACTGAATCTAGAATATGAAGATGCTATTTTGTGCAATACATTCTTATTGGATTTAACCATCCAACTGTAGTCAGTGTGACTCCCATTTTGTGATTGACCAGTGAGCTTTAGGCTATTGGCCTTTCTGCATGTGCAAACCCCATTTATGTACACTTACTATTTTCAGTAGTATCATCTTATTGTGGGTAAGGTTTCACACTGTGGTTTTTCCCCTTACAGGGTTTCCACGTACAAATATTGGTGTTATGTGTTGTGGATGACTTTGTGTTTATGTTTCATGCATTAATCTTTACCGATATAGCAATTAACTATTAAAACTATCTATCGACATACTTAACTGGTTTACCGGTATTAAGCATTAAGTTGATTAAGTTGTTTTTGGTTTGAATTTATTTGACAACTGATTCACCCCCCCCTTCTCAGTTGTCTCCGGGACCTAACAATTGGTATCAGAGCCTAGTCCTCTTTTGCAGAAGTTTAATAGCTTGGGGAGATCCAATGTCTACAAATTATTTTAGGAAGGACAGTCCTAAAATTGATGGAACCAACTATGGCATATGGAAGATCAGAATGGAGACACATCTAAATTGCATTGGTAAAGACGTCTGGGATGTTACAAAGAAGGGTTATACTACTACTTTACCTGGTCAGCCCAGTCCAACTAACTTGACTAAAGATGAGGAAAATGATTGCAAAGCAAGAGAAGCACTTTTGAGCGCATTATAATATCAACAAATCATGGGAATATCAGATAGGTGTATTGCTAAAGCTATTTGGAATCATTTGGAAACACTAAATGAAGGAGATTCCATAGTCAAAATTGCAAAACTTGAAAGCTTCTGGGTCAGGTATGAACTTCTGAAAATGGAAGAAGATGAAAGGGTTTTGGGTATTAAATGTTGTGGAGGAACCTTAAGTGAGGATGAAATTGTTTCAAATTTTTTAAGAGAATTGCCACCGGCATATAAAATGAAGGTTACTGCTATAAATGAGTTGAGAACAATGCCTAATACATCAGTGACTAGGGATACATTGATTGGGAAACTTTTAGCTTTTGAAATTGGAAAATTTGGTCCTATTACTACTATAAAGACAGATTTAGCCTTTAAAGCATCAACAACATCTGCTCCATCATTTGACAAATCTGATTGGAAAGCCTTTTATGCAAGAGAACTTGAAGAAAGCAGGAAAGAAAATGAAGAACTTGAAGAACTTGAAGCACTATTTGCAAGGAAAATGCCTAAAGGTCTAGTTGGAAGTAAGTATGAAGGTAAAGCACCCTTTAAATGTTTTAACTGCAATAAGATTGGTCATATGGCTTCAAGATGCCCTGATAGACATGCTAGACTAAGAGAAGAAGCTAGAAGAACATACAAGCCTAATCTTGAATATCAAAGATACAAATTTAAGAAGAATAAAGACAAATCTTGTTACATTGTTGATGAAGGTGTGATTGATGATTCTGATGAGGATCCGACAGACAATGGATGGGTTTTTGTTGCTATAACAAAAGATCAACCGACACCTACTGCTCAACCGGTAGAATAAGCCCTAGTAGCTAAAGTTGAAGTAAAGGATGAATGGATCATTGACTCAGGATGCTCACATCATATGATAGGAGACAAAGGTAATTTCTTGAACTTTCAAGAATACAATGGAGGTTTAGTAAGATTTGGAGATGACAAAGCCTGTTCAATCAAAGATAAGGGTACAATATCTCTTGATGGTAAGCATAACACTGACAATGTTTACTATGTTGAAGGATTAAAGCATAATCTTTTAAGTGTTGGTCAATTAGTTGAGAAAGGATTTCAGTTACAATTTAAAAATGGAAAATGCAAAATCATGAATAGAACTGGTTTGGAAATTGCAACCAGTAATCAGACTAGAGGTAATATCTTTCATTTGAATAACAGTGAAAAGACATGCTTGATTGCACATATAGATGAAAGTTGGTTATGGCATAAGAGACTCTATCATGTAAACTTTGATTGCATGGTAAAGATCATTACTACTAAGGCAGTTAGATATTTACCTAAAATTGTCAAACCTCATAATACAATATGTAAGGAATGTCAATTTGGAAAACAAGTTAGAGCTAGTTTCAAAAGTATTCCAGAAAAATCCAATAATGCTCTTGATTTGATTCACACTGATTTATGTGGTCCAGCTAGAACTAAAAGCTTACAAGGTGATAGATATTTCATGGTAATCATTGATGACTATTCTAGAATGTGTTGGGTTACTTTTCTCAGAGAAAAATCAGAAGCACTTGGAAAGTTCAAACTATTCAAAGCATATACCTTCACACAATTCTTTTTCGCATACTCCTACTCTTAAGTATTTCAGAATTTTTGGAAGTAAATGTTATATCAGAAGAGATGAGTATATTGGCAAATTTGATCCTAGAAGTGATGAAGGAATATTTCTTGGTTATTCATCTAAGAGCAAGGCATATAGATGTTTTAACAAGAGATTGCAAAAAATTGTTGAGAGTACAAATGTAAAGATTGATGAACAATTCAGAGGAACTTCAAGGTATATAGACTCTGAACCGGCAATAGAAATTGTGACAAATGAACCTACACTAAATCCACCAGTACAGAATGAAGATCCAGTTACCCCGGTACCATATGAGGATTCCACAATAATTGAAGAACAACAACAAACAAAGACACCCCGGTATGTAAGCTTGAATCATTCTGAAGATCAGATAATTGGAAACAAGTTTAAAGGAGTTATGACAAGAGGAAGATTGGAAAATGAAGAGGTATGTCTTATTTCTCAAATTGAACCATCATCTGTTAATGAGGCATGTGAAGATAAATTTTGGATTAAAGCTATGGAAGAAGAATTACAACAAATTGAGAAAAATAACACTTGGACATTAGTTCCCCGGCCTAAAGATAAAAATGTAATTGGAACCAAATGGGTATTCAGAAACAAACTTAATGAAGATGGTAAGGTTGTCAGAAATAAAGAAAGACTAGTGTGTAAGGGATATTTTCAGAAAGAAGGAGTTGATTACAATGAAACCTTTGCACTGGTAGCTAGAATTGAGGCAGTCAGATTATTCTTGGCTTTTGCAGCACACAAGAACTACAAAGTTTATCAAATGGATATTAAATGTGCATTTTTGAATGGAGATCTTTAAGACGAAGTATACATTGAACAACTTGATGGATTTTCTTTGACAGATGACAATGACATGGTTTGTAGGTTAAGAAAAGCTCTATATGGATTAAAACAAGCTCCAAGAGCTTGGTATGCAAGATTGGATAAGTATCTTTTAAATATTGGTTTTACTAAAGGAAATGCAGACATCAATTTATATTATAAAGTAACTAATGATGACATCTTGATTATATAAGTATTTTTTGATGATATAATCTTTGGAGGAGAAGATGGATTATGTAAGGAATTTTCTATTAAAATGTAGCAACAATTTGAAATGTCTATGATTGGAGAAATAAAATTCTTTTTAGGATTGCAGATTTCACAAACTGATAAAGGTATATTCTTGAGTCAATCCAAATACTTGAAAGAGTTACTAAAGAAATTTGGGATGGAGAACTCTAAACCGGTAAGCACACCTATGACTACAAATGAAAAATTATCTCAAAGGGGTGAATCTACACCTGTTAATCCAACTAGATACAAATCTATGATAGGAGGTTTACTGTATTTGACACAAACTAGACCTGATATTATGAATGCAATATGTATTGTTTCAAGATTTCAAAGTAATCCTAGAGAAAATCATGAATCAACAGTAAAAAGGATTTTCCAGTACTTACAAGGCACTATAAATCTTGGATTATGGTATCCTAGAGATGAAAACTTTGAATTATGTGCATACACAGATGCAAATTGGGTAGGAGATGTGGATGATAGAAAAACCACCACCAACGGAGTATTCTTTCTTGGAAACAGACTATTTTCTTGGCTGAGTAAGAAAAAGAGTTGTACATCTTTATCAATAGCAGAATCAAAATATGTTGCAGCAACAACTAACTGTGCACAGGTACTATGGCTTAAGAAAATGTTGAAAGACATAAAGGTAAAATGCAAGGAACCTATTACTATATATTGTGATAACATTGTAGCAATTGATATATCTAAGAATCCAGTACTACATTCTAAAACAAAACATGTTTCTATCAAACTGAATTTTCTAAGAGAAAAAGTTGAAGAAAAGGAGGTAAAACTAGTTTATGTGAATACTAAAGAACAACTTGTAGATATCTTTACAAAACCTTTGTCTAAGGAGACTTTTGAATATCTCAGAGATCAGCTTGGAGTCATACCACCACTGGTAGAGACTTAGATAGTTGATGACTATCATCAACCGACAGAACTATCAGACAAATATTTTACTCTAGTCTTTGATGAGGAAGCTACTTCTCAAGGGGAGTAGTTGGTATATTGAATTGATTGGTATTTTGTATATGAACTTGGTTTTACTATAACTTTGGCATTTGATGTCAAACGGGGAGAGATATCTATGGAAAAATACATTATCTTTTGAGGGACTTTGGATAACACATGTTGCTCCCAGGGGGAGAGATTGTTGTTTGGGAGAGACTATTACTCTCTGTATTCTGGTTATGATCTTTTTGAAGATTGTTGGTTGTTGGCATTTCTGTTTTGGCACTATTGATGGTTTTTCCATCTTGTGTTGCCATCAATGCCAAAGGGGGAGATTGTTGGTATTTTGGTATGGTTTTGTCATTGATGTCAACACCTACTAAAACACTAGCACTTTGGAGATCCAACAACATTCACCAGCAAGCAAGTAACTATTGCACAGTTACTGGTATATGGTTCACCGGTAGGATATAATGATCACACTTGGAATGATATGGAAGACACTTGGTAATATCAAAGACATCATGTGGACATATTATCTTAATGAATTAATCATTGGTATATTCATATTTGCATATTTTCTTTTACCGGCAAATAGGTTCAGGGTTATCTAGGGTTACACCGGTAGGTTTATCTTTTCCAGATCAACATGACACGCTATGTAAATGATTAATTATTGTTGTAAATGCATTAAGACAACATGTTCAATTGGTCATTGCATCGGATATTATATTGTTTGTAAAATGTTTTTATTGTAATACCTTATAGAGCCGACCTACTAAAATTGGTCTTAGGTTATGGTATAAAGGTAAGATCTTATTTGTAAGATCAAGTGTGGAATGCGAAAAAGAATTGTGTGAAGGTATATGCGAGATTAAGCAGTGCATTACACATAGACATCATTTGAAGGTGAAGTTAGGTTTTTGTGAAAGCATATCAGCATTACACCAGTACTGAATCCAGCATATGAAGATGCTATTTTGTGCAGTATATTCTTATTGGATTTAACCATCCAACTATAGTCAGTGTGACTCCTATTTTGTAATTGAGCAGTGAGCTCTAGGCTGTTGGCCTTTCTACATGTGTAGACTCCATTTATGTACACTTACTATCTGCAGTAGTATCATCTGATTGTGGGTAAGGCTTCCCATCGTGGTTTTTCCCCTTACAGGGTTTCTGTGTACAAATATTGGTGTTATGTGTTCTGGATGACTTTTTGTTTATGTTTCATGCATTAATCTTTACAGGTATAGCAATTAATTGTTAAAACTCTCTACTGACATACTTAACTAGTTTACTGGTATTAAGCATTAAGTTGGTTAAGTTGTTTTTGGTTTGAATTTATTTGACAACTGATTCAGCCCCCCCCTCTATGTTGTCTCCAGGACCTAACACTCTCCAATACACATGAGGTAGGTTTGCTTCTGATATCATGCTTCTGGCTGCATCTAGAATAGTTTTGTTCTTCCTTTCCACAACTCCATTTTGCTGAGGTGTCTGGGGTGTTGATAGTTGTCTTCTAATTCCATTCCCTTCACAAAATGTATTGAACTCCTTAAATGTAAATTCACCTCCTTGATCTGATCTTAAACATTTGATTTTCTTACTAGTTTAATTCTGTACTAGTGCCTTGAATAATTTGAATTTCCCAAAAGCTTTTGATTTCTCCTTGAGAAAAGTAACCCAACACATTCTAGAATAATCATCAATGATTAGCATAAAGTATCTATCTTCCTGTAGACTTCTTGTTCTTGTTGGACCACACAAGTCAGTATGAATTAAATCAAGAACATTATTGGATATCTCAAAAATACTCTTAAAAGTCATTCTAACTTTCTTTCCCATTTGACATTCCTTACATACCAGATTATGAGGTTTTACAATATTAGGTAAATTCCTTACTACCTTAGATGAAGTAATCTTTATAATGCAATCAAAATTCACATGACAAAGTCTTTTATGCCATAACCAACTTTCATCAATATGTGCACTCAAGCATGTCTTTTCACTGTTATTCAAATGAAAGATATTACCTCTAGTCGGATTACTAGTTGCAATCTCCAAACTAGTTCTATTCGTGATTTTGCATTTACCATTCTTGAATTGTAACTAAAATCCCTTTTCAACTAATTGACCAACACTCAAAAGATTATGCTTCAAACCTTCAACATAATAAACATTGTCAGTATTGTGCTTACCATCAAAAGATATAGTGCCTTTTCCTCTGATCAAAGAAGCTTTGTCATCCCCAAATCTTACTAGACCTCCATTGTATTCCTAAAAAGATAAGAATTTACTTTTATCACTAGTCATATGATGTGAACATCTGGAATCTATAATCCAATCATCCTTTTCTTCAATTTCAGCGTTAGGGCCTGCTCTACTGGTGGAATAGTAGGTGCTAGTTGATCTTCTTTTATTGCAATAAAGGCCCATCCATTGTCTACCGGTTCTTCATCAAAATCATCAGTAACTCCTTCATTAGCATAGTAGCATGATTTGTCTCTATTCTTCTTAATTTTGTATCTCTGATATTCAGGGTTAGGCTTATATGTTCTTTTCGCTTCTTCTCATAATCTTGCATGTCTATCAGGACATCTAGATGCCATATGACAAACTTTATTGTAGTTAAAACATTTAAATGGTGCTTTACCTTCATACTTACTACCAATAGGACCTTTAGGCATTTTCCTTGCAAATAGTGCTTCAAGTTCTTCAAGTTCTTCAAGTTCTTCATTTTCCTTCCTGATATCTTCAAGTTCTCTTGCATAAAGTGCTTTCCAATCAGATTTATCAGATGATGATGATGATGCTTTGAAAGCTAAATCTGTCTTAATTATAGTAGCATAACCAAATTCCTCAAGCTCAAATGCTGAAAGTTTTCCAACCAAGGTATCTCTAGATACTGGTGTATTAGGCATTGTTCTTAAGTCATTAATAGTAGTTACTTTCATTTTGTATGCCGGTGGCAATGCTCTCAAAACTTTAGAAACAATTTCATCTTCACTCAAGGAACCTCCACAACATTGTATTCCCAAAACAATTTCATTAACCCTTTCCATAAAAAAAAAATGTTTCATCTTCTTCCATTTTCAGATTTTCATACCTAACCCAGAAGTATTCTAGTTTTTCAATTTTGATAGTGGTATCTACTTCATTCAATGTCTCCAATTTATCCCAAATAGCTTTAGCAGTAGATTGGATTGATAATCCCATGATTTGCTGATCTGACAAGGCCCTCGAGAGTGCTTCTCTTGCTTTGCAATCATTCTCTTGATCCTTACCCAATGTTGGTGGATTAGGTTGATTCCGTGTAGAAATAACATAGCCATTATTTGTAACATCCCATATGTCTTTTCCAATGCAATTCAGATGTGTCTCCATTCTAATCTTCCATATACCATAGTTAGTTCCATCAAGTTTTAGACTATCCTTCGTGAAAAATTTAGTTGCCTAGAGGCAACTAAGAGGGGGAGGGGGTGTGAATCAATTGTCAATTAATTTCAACCCAAATATAACTTAATCAGACTTGATACTTAATGCTGGTTGACAGATTAGTAGTTAATATTAATACCTGTGAAACTCAATGCATATAACACAAAGAGAAACAACATCCACAACACATAACACATAGATTTGTACGTGGAAACCCTATAAGGGGAAAAACCATGGTGGGAAACCCTACCCACAATCAGATGATACTACTGTAGATAGTATGTGTATACAAATGGGGTTCTGCACATGCAGAAAGTCCAACCGCCTAGAGCTCACTGCTCAATCACAAAATAGGAGTCACACTTACTACAATTGGATGATTAAATCCAATGATAATGTACAGCTCAAAGTAGCATCTCTAATGCTAGATTCAGTACCAATTAAGCTCTGATAATCTCCTTCTCTATGGTCTACTCATACGATCTTCAATATTTGCACATACCATGTTACAACCATATACCGTTATCTTCCTTCTACCTATAACATCATCTCACAAATGAGATCTTACATATATACCAAAACCTAAGACCAAATGTGTAGGTCGGCTAATAAAGAATATTATAATTAAATCAATTATAGATAAGTCAAGACGTGATGCATCATGTTGGCTCAATGCAATTACAACAATATCATCTCCATAACGTGTCGTGTTGATCTGGAACAGATAATGCATGTCGGTCCATAACCTAGACCAATTTGCTTCTAACAAAAAATATGTCAAGCTGATTAGACCAATAACCAAAATAACAAAACCAAGTGTCCAAACCATGTCTTTGACATAACCAAGTGATCTCCAGATGATAACAAGTCATCCTCAGTGTCGGTGAACAATATAACCTACCAGTGAACAATATATCGGTGACTATGCATAAGTCACTGAACTTGCCGATGAACATAACCAAAGATCTCCAGAAGGATAAGTGTTGACAAAAATGAAAAAACTAATGCAACACATCCATAATACCAACATATTGGTTTGTAAAGGATATTCTCAGAAGGAAGGAATTGATTATGATGAAACTTTTGCACCTATAGCTAGGATTGAAGCTATAAGATTATTTCTTGTCTATGCTGCCCACAAAAACTATAAGGTTTATCAGATAGATGTTAAGTGTGCATTTTTGAATGGGGATCTTGATGAGAAAGTTTATATTGAGAAACCTGATGGTTTTTCACTATTAGATGATACAAACATGGTTTGTAGGTTAAGGAAAGCTTTACATGGAGTGAAATAGACACCTAGAGCCTGGTATGCAATGTTGGATTAATACCTTTTGAAGCTTGGATTCACTAAAGGTAATGCTAGTAATAATTTATATTATAAGATCACTAATGATGATATACTTATTATTGAAGTATTTGTTTGATGACATCATTTTTGGAGGTGAAGATAAGTTGTGTAACAAATTTGATAACAATATGAAGAATGAATTTGAGATGTCTATGATTAGGGAGATGAAATTTTTCTTAGGTTTGCAGATTACTCACACTGATAAAGGTATTTTCATCTGTCAAACTAAGTATGCTAGAGAGTTATTGAAGAAATTTGGTTTGGAAAACTCTAAACCGGTTGGTACTCCTATGGTTACAAGTGAGAAATTGACAAGAAAAGATGTTTCTGCACCGATAAATCATAGAAGATAGAAATCTATGATTGGAGGTCTGGTTTATCTGACTCAGACTAGGCCTAACATAATGAATGTTGTTTGTATTGTATCAAGATTTCAGAGTGATCCTAGAGAAAATCGTGAGTGTGGTGAAAATTATTTTCAGGTATTTGCACGGAATAAGTGAATATGTTTTATGGTATCCTAAGGATGATGACTTTACATTATGTGCATATACAGATGCAGATTGGGCTGGAGATGCTGATGATCAGAAAAGGACATCCAATGGAGCTTTCTTTCTTGGAAAGAAACTTGTTTCATGGATTAGCAAGAAGAAATTATATACCTCTTTATCTACTGCTGAAGCTGAGTATGTTGTTGCTGCTACTAATTGTATACAAGTTCTATGGATGAAGCAAATGTTGAAGGCTATAAAGGTGGATTGTAATGAACTGATAGTTATTCACTGTGATAACTCTACTGCTATTGACATATCAAAGAATCTGGTATTTCACTCTAAAACAATGCACATATATATCAAATACAATTTTTTGAAGGAAAAGGTGGAAGCAAATATAGCTAGACTAGTCTATGTGAACACTAAAGAGCAGATTGCAGATATCTTCACTAAACCTTTTCCTAAGGAATCATTTGAGTACTTCAGAGATAGATTAGGGGTTTCTACCTCTATGACAAAGAACTAATTGATGTTATTTGACATTAGTCTGGTATGCATTATTAGAGATATTATCTATTCTGACATTGATGTGGGGATGCTACTGCTCAAGGGGAGTAGTTAGCCTTGTGATTCAGTGGTTTTTGTTTTTGCTTTAATATTTTGTCAAATTTCTAGCATTGATGTCAAAGGGAGAGAGATATTAATGTGAAAAAAACTTAAAGAATTGTATACATTAGGGGAAGAGATACTTATGTGCACTATAGAGCTATACAACAATATCATTCACAGGGGGAGTTTGGTATTTGTTTCATAACTTCATTGCTATATCTCTATATGGGAGATTGTTGGTGGTCTTCTATTTGTTGAAAACCAATAATACTGAGATGGGGGGTGAATCAGTGTTATACAAGAATAGTAAATTTTAGCCTTATTCAAACATGCATACACCAAACAGTATACCGGTATAAACAGAATTGAAAGAAGTAAAGCAACTAATAAGCCAATCACATAAATGAGAATCATAACACACATATTTATATGTGGAAAAACTCAAAGAGGATAAAACACGATGGGATTTGTGACCCATAATATCAATCCACTAGCCATACAAAGAGCTATTACAAAATATGAGGGGACTGTACTTGTAGGAAGGCTTAAAGCCTAGACCACACTGCTCAAACACAATGGGAGCCTCACTGACTACATGAAATTCTAGACTACAATCTAGAGAAGTGAGAATTGCTAAGATAGCATCTTCTATGCCAGAATACAGTTCTGGTTTAAGCTCTATCTATTTCGGTCTGAATCCCTAAACTCTTTATTGAAATAAACCTTACAATAATTTCCTCGCATACATGATCTCTCTTATATATCTTGCATCATATTACATTCACATATAAATAATATCTTATTACATGTCTATTTTATATCTCAAAATGATCTATCAAGCTGACCTATATACCCTATACAAATATTACATGCCTTATGTCGGCTTACAAATATATACAATATCAAATTACATGTCGTCCAGATAACATAAATGCATAAACATTAAAATCAATTGCTTATGTTGGGTCCAAGATATGTTGGCCTCCAATATCGATAACCTTTACTAAATCATGTTGGCCTACATTGCAGGTGACCAAAAAAATCCTTCTATCCTACCGGTGTCGGTGCTAGTGTCGGTGTAGTATCCGTGAAGTTCTTGTTGGTACACCATAGAATCAAAACATGAAGCCAGAACACAAAATCATGTTGCCATCAATGACAACATAATAAAACCAACCAATAGAGTGTCAATTGCCAATAATATCCCCCTTTTCCATTGATGGCAACACTCATGTGAAAAATGGTCAAGGTTTCATCCTACCCTCCTCCCTGTGAGTTGAATATGCAAAATACTCAATATCTCAAAAACTCCAAAACTCCCCCTAATATATACAACTCTTTTATTCTTTTTCACATATATACTACTCCCCCTTTGACATCAATGCCATAAAAAAATCCAAAAAGAATGTCAAAGAACAAGAACTATACAATGAATATCCCAAAAAATGTCTTATCGGAGCTTGACCAACTTCAAAATTTCTGGATAAGCCTTCTCCTTTAACTCCACATAAGTATCACAACCAATTTTGAATGTTTCGGAAATAGATACAAGTCCACTCAATGAATGTGCAAAAGACTCTTTTTCATTTACCTCTGCTGGTGTGGGCTTTTCCACCATATCCATGCATTATTTCTTGTGTACACAGAGTGAATCCAACCGGGGACTCACCAATCCTCTCATACTTCTGGCTCTTCTAATTATTTTGTCTTTCTCCTTCCCAAGAGCAGAAATTTGGTTCTCCAAAATCAAAATTTGATTGTCAATTGATGTAAATGAAATCAATCCATCAAAAGAGTTAGCTATACTTGCAATTTTCTCCTGAATCTTGTTTATATTTTTATCTACATTAGTTGTAAGTATTTTAGTATTACAACATACCCTATATATTTATACATTGTTTCAAAGAATATTCTATTAGGATTAGCTTCTCCTCAATCATTTTCTTCTTAGTTTCAATTATCTGATCAAAAGTAGCGCTCTTAGCCTAAGTAAATCTTTCTAGTGCTTGTTAGTTTGAGATTTATTGTAAGGATTGAAAGTCCTTTGAGATATACTCAGTGATTACCTTAAGCTTGTGGGATGGTCTTGCTTCATTTTCAATCTTACACTCTAGTACCAGTCTGTGTAAAACAATGATTGATTGATCTATAATCCCTTTATTTGTGGATCCCTCCTTCATCAGTTTTTGTGCAACCATCATCATCAGTTCAGTGGGACTCATCTCTGTGATGTTTTTCTTTTCTACCTGAGAAGTGTCAATTGACAACAATGATGGACTAACAATGGGTTCCCTACCAGATTCCCCTATTTTCTCCTCTGATTTTTTATCCTTTATAACCTCCTCACTTACATTGGTGGCTTCGCCACTTGGTGTAGTCTGTGTAACTATCGGTTCCTTTGTAGGAACAATAACCTCAACCTATACATTTGTATTCGGAGGATAATTATCCTCAATATTAGTATCTTGTACAATGTTAGCTTGTTCATTCTTTGTATTACCCAGTATCTCAATATTTGTCTATACATTTGTATTTACCAAGGGCTCAATTTCCACTATCTTAATATTTTTCAAAACTAGGGGTGAATACCCATAATCCCCTTTCCTTTTCCTTCAACCGGGGTATCTAAAGTGTCTGTCTTGGTTTCCAGTGAGGTAAAGAATCCTCTATTTTCTCCCAAAAATTTTACCCATGCTTTTTGAGTCTCCTTTATTATTTCATTTACTCTCCCTAGCATTAGACTACTTATCCTATGTTTGCTATTGAAAATTTTTCTTCCTGCTACCTCAAGTGTCTTTTCCATTTCATTTAGAGCTATAGTAACACAAATAGATAATAGCTCTTGAATTTTAATGTGTTTATCCTCTTGCATAGCTGACAATATTCTAGCATCTAACATGTTATACAACTCAGTCGGTATTTGCAATTCTATTTCAATTAAGGCTTTCTTATAAATGTCCAAGTATAATAGGACTGCTTCCTCTACCCCTCTCTATTCATCATCCTCTAAGTTATCATAATAAAATTGAACATTCTTCAACATGCCATCTTTAGTAATTTCATCTACTATTTCTGCACAAGTTTTAGGTGGTATGATAGTCACATTACCAGTTTCAATTGCTAAGTCAATGTCACTCTTCTTCTTCCTCTTGGTAGTACCAGATGCAGCTATAGGTGTAGCTTTAGGTGCTTGCTTTTGTGCCGGTAGCTTGTTTGTGACCTTCCTAACCAGCTGCTTCTTAGCTTCTGCCTTTGTTTCCTCCAGTTTCTTCCTAACAACCCTCTTAAATGCTAACGGTTTGTAATCCTCTGATTTTGATTCCACAGTAACATGCTCAATGTGAACTTCCAAATCCTTCCTCTTTCTGCCTTTCTCTGGGACAACATCAATTAGTGCTTTGATGTCCTTTGAGACTTTCTACACAAATTTTATTTCTTTTCCTTCCCATTTCTCTCTTTTCTTCCGGTTGAACTCTATTTCAACCTCATGAGTTTTATGTTGTGCAGTACCACATGGCTTGTCTTCCTCATCAATTGGTGCATCAATTATCATTTTTGCATAGGCATCAAGAATCTGTGCATCCACCTCATAGGCCATTTCTTCAATCTAGATCCTTCGGGGCTTAACTGCTTCCATGAGTGTCTCATCCTTCTTTACCATGAAGCATATCTCGGTGGAATATTTTTCTATAATATGCTCAGGTACCCTTACCCTAGACCTCATAGATTTTTGAAATGCCTTAGAATACTCCCATGCTTTATCATCTCTTTGGATTCCTAATGTAGCAATTGACTATTTCAATTGTCTTCCTACTAGGATGTCAAAAGTCCATTGCCTCTTACCAAGACCAGGTGAATCATTCAAAATATATATTAGGAAAATTAACAAGTTCCCATACCAGAATGTACCCTTCTTCTCACCCTTGATCTTTCCTATATTTATCAACAACTCCTCAAGCATCCAACTGCATATATCTTATACTTGATGATCACGCTACCAAATTTGATGTCTGTGTCAGTGATAGTGCTCACTTTCATGGATCTTTTGTCAAATGTTGCACCGGTGATCTTCCTCACAAAACCATTTGAAACCTCATCTGGATGTTGCCCAACCGATGGCAAACCAGTGATTGCTCGGATGGCTTTCTTAGTGATTTTGTAAGGTCTATTTAGCCATATAAATTCCCCATGTATTATTCTTAGTACATATCTAATTATCTCATCCTAAAACTCTAGAATATCTTGAATGTGTGTAACCCTAGTTCTTCAATATGTTTTTATGTCGGTTTGATCTTTCCATATTCTCCCATTAGCTCACTCATATACATGCCCTTAATCTCTGAAGTTCCTAAGTCCTCGATGTGATAGTGAATATATACCCTAACATCCTCTACATACACAACTCCCTTCAGAACGCGAGAAAATGCTCCAACTGAATCTTCCAGGGTAGCCACATGTGGATACCACTTGAAAATTGGCTTGGGGCATTCCTTGACCTCTATGACAGTGGGTTTGCAATGAAAAATAGGAATAGAATATGATCTTGCTTCCATGTTTAAAGATAAATACCTCTTGATTTCTCTTAGTGAAAACCTTCAACAAATTCTTCCAGATGCTGGTGAAATCGCTCAAGAAGAAATATGATTTACTTGATTTGCCTTTGATCATAGTTAGTCACTCTGAATCGCTCTAAAATCACTCTGAATGCAGGGTGATTAATAATGAAGTGTATTCAACCTTTTAACCTTCAAGACAAACCCTAATCTTCCATTGACATAAATGATTGCCGATGAAAGATACTAGATCTTGCTCAGAACATATTCATGCCAGATAATCCTCTCCAATATCTAGAATATTTTCCAGAACCTCTTCTCGGGGCATATGAAGCATCTTCATGAATTTTTCCTACCCCTAAGGCATCTACCTCAGATATTGAATGAGCTTCCTGCTGGTGCAGGAGCAGCCTCTTCTGTCAGATAAGTAACCAGGACATTCCCATTTGATGTTTGTTCTTTGGTCTTCCTAACCCATCTTTGAGTATGATCTTGTTGGATTTCACTAACCTTCTATTTTCCTTTCTCATTTTATCCTCCATTACTAAACGGTGGATTTTTGCTTCTACAAAACTTAGTAATATGTCTAACCTCATTACATGCATAACATGTAACATTGTTCTTTTGAATTTCTTTGCTCAAACTAGTGAAGTTTCTTGACCTACATTGATTATCCATATGTCCAAATTTTCCACATACATAGCATTTTACATTCATTCTATAATCTTCTATCTTATGACCAGACTTATTGCATTTAGAACATTTACCGGGAATAGAATCAAGGTTCTAATTTGCTCTGTTTCTACATTGCCTAGCCATGTGACCAAATTTATTGTAAAAAAAACATCTACCATTGAATTTATAAGCATTGAATGGTCTTATAGGTGCCTTATGGTTTTGATCTTCATTAGCAGTATCAAAACTTTGTCCTTGCTCAAATCCAAGTCCATTGGAATCTCCAATCTGCCTCTGTCTTTTGAATAACTCATCAAGTTGTGCTGAGCTAATCTTGAATTTTTCTTTGTACTCACTTGCAGTAGTTAAATCTTCTCTTAGTATTATCATTTGTCTCTCAAGCTCTTGCTCATTACTCTGGGATTGTACCAAATCAGTTCTTAAAATATCATTTTCATGAACCAAACTACCATATTCTTCAAATTTGTTCTTTAGGGATACAACAAGATTTTCTGCCTTTTTCTTTCTATCCTCAATCTCCTTAGACATCCTCATAGTTATAACTTGCATTTCATTTTTCATAACCATTTTTTCCTGACTCAATTTTTGACGTTGTTCCTTAAGTCCATCCTTCTCTTCATCATCCTAATTTTGCAAAATTTTCTTCCTCCTATCTTGAACAAATGATAGCCTCTCTTGTAGAAAAAGAATGAATTCCTTAGTAGAATTCAATTCATCTTGTAACTTTAAGTTTTTCAACCTTTTAGCATCATAATCTTCAAGTGCCATCTCAAGTTGCTTCTCCAAAGCTATATTCATTGATTCCGGTTTTAGGATTTTCCTCAAGATGTTAAACTTCCTCCAAGGCACAAGGCTCTAATACCAATTGTTGGAAACCAATAACATTGAGAGGGAGGGTGAATCAATGTTATACCAGAATAGTAAATTTTAGCCTTATGAAAACATGCATACACCAACCGATATACAGGTATAAACATAATTGAAAGAAGTAAAGCAACTAATAAGACAATCTCATAAATGAGAATCACAACACATATATTTATACGTCGAAAACCTCAAAGAGGAAAAACCACGATGGGATTTGTGACCCACAATATCAATCCACTGGCCATATGAAGAGATATTACAAAATATGAGGGGCCTGCACTTGCAGGAAGGCTTACAGCCTAGAGCACACTGTGCAAACACAATAGGAGCCTCACTGACTACAATCCAGAGAAGTGTGAACTACTAAGATAGAATCTTCTATGCTAGAATACATTTCCAGTTTAAGCTATGTCTATTCTAGTTTGAATCCCTAAACCCTTTACCTGAATAACCCTTACAATAATTTCCTCACATCCACTATCTCTCTGATATATCTCGCATCATATTACATTCACATATCCATAATCTCCTATTACATGTCTATTGTATATCTTAAAATGATCTATCAAACTGACCTATATACCCTATACAAATTTTACATTCCTTATGCTGGCTTACACATATATACAATATCAAATTACATGTCGTCCAGATAACATAAATGCATAAACATTAAAATCAATTTTCCAATGCCGGATCCAAGATATGTCAGCCTCCAATACCAATAACCTTTACTAAATCATGTCGGCCTGCATTGTTGGTGACCAGAGAAATCCTTTTGTCCTACCGGTGCCGGTGCTAGTACACCATAGAATCAAAATATGAAGCTGAAACACAAAATCATGTTGCCATCAATGACAACATAGTAAACCAACCAATAGAGTGTCAATTGCCAACACCATTGGGGGAGACTTTTTTTGGCATATTCTTGGCACTTGGATATTTTTCACATCTAGTGTTGCCATCAATGCCAAAGGGGGTGATTGTTGGCAATTTGGTGGAATTGATGATGTATTGCATTGATATTTTGTCATTGATGTCAACACTAGTTGTTTCGGTTACTTTACCGATATCCTTTTGGTCCCGATAGGTTGAGTAGTTTTTGGTTGGTCTGGATCTAACATGATCTGATATGATTCGGTTATGGAATTGGCTTATTCATGATAGGCTCTGATATGATTTGGTTATGGAATTGGCTTATTCATGATACTCATGTTCATATTTAGTCAGTTGGTTTTGGTTTGGTGATCAGATGCTATGTGATTTGTTTGGAAGCTTGGCTTGCGGTTCTAGCGAGGGTTTCACCAACAGAGCATTGTTGCAGATCTTTTGGTGTTATGCATAAGTGGTGTTGGTGCAGCTTCTAGTGAAGTTTCAAGATGCTGATGGTGATCATGTTTGAGGTTGGGCTGATTGGGATCATTTCTTTAGCATGTATGGACCTAAATTGGGTCCCGGTTTATCTAGGTTATGTACCGACTTAATGTAACATTTGGATTGGACTTGTCGATACATTTCTGGGATCTCTTATGGGTTGGATATTATTTGTTTGGTCTTTGTCCAACTTGTTTTGTAATTATGCAATTGGTTAATTGTTTGGTGGTCGACCTGATTGTTTGTGGTCGAGGGTTTGTATATATATGATGTAAGATCTCATTGTAGATCATGGTCATGGAATGGGATATGGATATGTCATGTGTGAATTATATAATATCACCCAGGCAGAGGATTTGGTCGATCATTGGAGATCAAGTTGGGTTTATGTAAGAGGATTTAGTCCTCTGGTATAGAGCTTAACCAGAACTATACTCAAGCATAGGAGATGTTATCTTTGTAGTTCAAACACTTATTTGGATTGTAGTATGGATTTCTATGTAGTCAGTGAGACTCCTTTTGTGATGAGTTGTCGCTCTATATTGTTGGCCTTCCTGCAAGTGTTGGCCCCTCAACTGTAATTCACATACTTACTGTAGAAGTATTATCTGACTATGGGTAGGCTTTCGACCGTGGTTTTTCTCTTTACCAGGTTTTCCATATATAAATCTTGGTATCATGTGGATGGTATTTATTCTGTGCTTGTTGTTGTTTATGCTTAATTGGTTTAACTGTTATTCTGGTATTTGGTTTAAGAATTCTCGTATTAATGTTTTGTGTTCCGGCATTAAAGTTTTAATTGCCAAATGTTCTGGTAATCTGTGACAACTGATTCAACCCCCTCTCTCAGTTGTCTTTTGGTTATTTGAACTGTCTAACATCTTCATCATTAGAATCATCAATCGGGTAGATAGGGCTCTTATTAGGATGAGAAGAATTAGCATTATCCTCATTAAAGAAGTCACCCAAATTAGGCTCCATCTCCTCGGTAATTAAACCTTGGGAAGCCTTAATTCTAATGCTTCATCTAACAGGGATAGTATAGGTAGGAATAATAGTGGTATAACTCTTGCACTAGAGGGAAAATTTGAATTTGGAATTTTAGGAACAAAGTTTGCAAAATTAAATAATGCAAAATTCGAGGAAATTATGATTACACAATTTGAACTTTGTTGAAAGGAGAAATGAAACAATTTCCAAAAAAAAATTATGATGAAAAAGGAAATTGAAATTTTAAAATTAGAGCCAATGTGATACCACTTAAAAATTAAATTTGTTAAAATTTTAATTTTTAAACTTACGGCAGATTAGAATTAACCACTTAATTTCAATTTTTTCCTTGAAAGTTGTGATATTGAAATTGGGAAGTATTTTTTGATTTTAGAGAGAGCAAAATTTGAGAAAATCAGCCAATTTTTAGGATTTAAGCAATTAAATATAGGCATAACAATCTCCTGAAATTTCGGGAAAAAGCTAGGGACCATGTTGAAAGTGCACACGGTCCTCTCAAATTTTTCAGAAATTTTTCAAGGATGAAAGTTACGATGATTTTAGAGCTAACCCCCAAAAATTGGTTGATTTTGCGAAGTTTAGATAGGCAAAATTGAGGTTTGAATGTGAAAATAGGACCCTAATAGGGTTTTGAAAAAGACAAGAAGTTAAATTGAAAATTTGAAAAAGGTCAAACCTAATGGATAGGGTCACCTTGAAGAATGTTTAAAAAATTTAAATTGATTGAAATTTGCACGAAATCCAATTGATTTTGAAAATTGGGGTTTTAGGACCTAACCACTGAATTTTAAAATTTTAAATTTTGAAAAAGGGAGGGAAATTGAAAATTTGAATTTTAGGCAAGAAGACAAATCTGATAATTAAATGAAAATTCAAGTTTTGCACAAGTTCAAATTGATTTTTAAAAATTAGTGTTTCGACAATTAACCACTTAATTTTGTAAATTTGATTTGCAATGTAAACAAGACAATGATGAAATTGAATTTGACAATCAATGCAATTTTTAGATCTAAAACAATAGATACCAATTTTTACAAGACATAAGTTCAATTCTGATTTTTTGAAAACTAGGGTTTTGATTGAATTAACCACTAAGTTTTGTAAATTTGCAATAAAATTAAACTTGTATATGAAAAATATGCTACGATTTGAAATGTCAAGAATGTAAGATGTCGGGTTCACCAAAATGTTATGTGGTGAAAAAGGGTGATGGAGAGGTCAAGAGGAAATATTTTCCCTCCTCAAGAGGAGTGAAAGTTTCACAAAAGATTCTCTTCAACCTCTCACACACATTACATTTAAAAGAGGCAGGAGAATTCACTAGATCCAATCTCAAGAAATTGAGTGCTAAGTGAATTGACAATGAATTTGGAAAGTGTAAACCCTCATTTGGAATGCAATAGGTTTAATAATGTGATTTAAGACTAAGTGTAAAAGCGACAAAGAAATGATTAGAAGTTGAGATAGAAATGTGGGATAAAGTTGTGCACTTGGAATTACCAGTAAAAGGCCGAGACAAAGCTCCCCTAGAAATTTGGGTGAAAGTTGTTGGGACCGTGTTGAAAATGCACATGGTCCTCCGCAAAATTTGCACGCGGAAAAGGGTTTTTCCGCCTTTGAGAATGTACTCTAAATCTACAAATACAATTGTGCACCTGCAACCTACACATAGAAAAGAGAGGAAATGTTGTTGGGATTGGGGGTTTGCCTTTAGGTCAAACCCCGGTTTTGGAATTTACCAAATGATGAAAAGTACTTGCAAGTAATGAAAGTAAATGATTGAAATGGAATTCACCTCAAGGGAGGATGTAATTGAAATGTTCATAGAGCTATTTGAAAGGATATGCAGAATGGAATGTCAAGAGAGATCTCTACTTTAATGGTTGAATCCTTGACTTGAATGCAACACCTAGCCTTGAAAGGAGACTTGACATGCTCAATGGATAGTTGAATGGACACTTGAATGGTTGAATTATTGAATACTTGATTTCACTTAGGATGCATAGGAGAGAAGAATGCATCTTTTATATTCATCAATTAGGGTTAATTAACTGATTTTTCATTATTGGCTGACATAGGGAAACTTTTCTCGCTTCCAAAATGCAAAGCCCAATACAAAATTTGAATGGAAGGGGCCAAAAATAGGGCAAGGTCAGGGGCATGGTGCCCCTGTCCTAGGATAGGGGCGCCACATCCATGTCCTGCCCTAATTTTAGATAGGCAACAACAATAGGGAGTGCGGGGTGCGACAAAATGCAAGCTTTGGGAAGTGTGAGAATGTCTCGGGTCTCCAATCAGGCTTAGAGATTTGTTTCACCAACGTGAAGACCCAAATATGGTTGAAAATTGCAAGTTTGCAATTTTATGACACTACACTAGGAATGTTGGAGTCAACTATTGGCAATATGGATGAACTGATTATGTGCTTCATTGATGTTTTTTCATTGATGTCAACACTACCTGTTATGGTTGGTTACTGACAAATAGGTTTTGATTACTAGTAGAAGATCTAATGTTACCGATAGAAAGGACTATATGTTGGACACTTCTAGCATGTTTGGATCAATGGAGTATGTTTGACTTTGTGTTACATGCTTTTGGAGCATGTTTTGGTTAGTTGGTATTGACTTGGTAATTGGATGCTATCATACACTCTTGTAAACCCTTACCGACATGGGTTTAAGGTTTAACCAACAAATTTTTCACTGAGAAATCCTGGCAGAATGCATAATTTGTGTTGCTGTGGCTTCTAGATGGATTTTAGGATGCTAAAAATGTTCTTTGATCATGCCTCAACTAATTGAAGACATTGCTTTGGCATGGTGGACCCAGATTAGGTCTGGTACCTATCAAGGTTATGGAGTGATATCATGTTAACGTGTTCTCTACATGTTACCAGGATGATTTATGGATTGGTTATTGTTGTTTTGGTCTTAAGATGACATGACATATCATTGTAATTTGGATGTATGTAATGATCTTATTGTAATATCTTTTAGGTGGCCAACCTAATTGGTTTAGGCCTTAGGGTTGGTATAAATTGATATAAGATCTCATTGTAGATCATGGTATGTGATTCGAAATGTAATATCATATGTGAAGGATATTTGGTCGATCATAGGTGATCGAATTGGGATTAAGGAAGAGGTAAAAGGCCTCCAGTATTGAGTTTAACCCAGACTGTAATCATGCATGGTAGTTGTTATCTCTAGTAGTTCATTATTCTGGATTGTTGTCCATTTATCTTCAGGTGGTTATAACCTCTCTATAGTCAGTGAGACTCTTTTGTAATGAGTAGTACTCTCTAGGTAGTGTGCCTTCCTGCATGTGTAGGCCCCTCATTATATCACATACTTTCTGTAGAAGTATCATCTGACTATGGGTAGGTGATGTAGAGGGATATGGGATGTTCACCCACTTCCTTTGTTTTTTGCTCAATAAGGGTCTCCACTAGTTGTCACCCAATCGACCAATTTCCTTAACCTTCCCAAGATTATTAGAGTCTACCCTAGATCCTTCCCAAGGATCTCTCCACTCAGGATAACTCACAATTGACAAGTAGTCTCCTACCCCTTAGGTTCCAACCCTTCAACCGAAATCACCTAACAACCCCACACTCCTAGCAAAAGGATCTTTACTCACAAGGTGGAATTTGGCCTATGTGAATGTTCCCACATGTTTTATATGGCATTTGTATAGATTTTGAACCCTCAGATGGGTTTTTATTAGACTCTTGTGTCGTTTCGCCTATTAGACCTAGGAAATAGGGCTACAAGCAATTAGCCCTCCAATCGGACTTTTCCTGATTTGCCTCACAATATACTTGAACAACCCTCTAAATAAATTAGATATTTGGATACCCTTTTGGTCCTTCTACTAGATTCCAAACTTTTGCATTTGGGTTATGAGTACAAATGGTCAAACCCTACTCACACTATTTTGCCTCTTCTAGTCGGTATTGGGGTTTAAGCTCTTAAAAGCTTCACCAGTCGATAAGGAATGCAAGAATGACACTTGTCAGGGGTCTACACCTACCCAAGGGTCCTTCACATTCCTAGTTTGACCATCCACCAATCTGTTGTTCAGGTTTTCTATTTCCCATTTCTACTGCTCAGGCTTGCCACATGACCGATGTCAAGCCTACGACCTCATCTTATGATAGTCAAATGATTCCTCCTGTCTTCACAACCATAAGGAATAGTTAATATACATGCCAAATCAACATAATCCCAAGTTTCAGATTGATCCCAAGGAGATATGTTGATTTGTGCCCCTATTAGCATTCAAACCCTTGGTTTAAGGGTTTTACCAGACCAGTGGGATTGAAAATTCTCTTTCTTTCAAGCCTGAATGTTTCAAGGCCTCAAATCAACTCTAGATGATTGGTAAACCTCTTATAAAACCTTTCCAATGCCTAATTCATGCCCACCAATCATTAGGAATCATGGAAGAACTAGAATTCAAGGAAAATGAAGAAAAAACTCAGTAACCGCTTTGTTTGAAGACAAAGATTTCATTCAAAATTACTTCTCCGACTTCTCTAACTGGAAGGCATCATTCTATTGAACATAGAGTACCACTGAGAGGGGGGGTGAATCAGTGGTTCCTAAATTTTTCTTCTTGTGATCTAACTTGAGAATATCAGTTAATTACTTAATCACTTAAACAATCAAATCGGTAATAAAAGAAAGAAAACCAAAGAGACCATACACACACAAGTAACTCACAACACCATATTTACGAGGAAAACCCAATATGGGAAAAATCTCGGTGAGAAAAGATGCTGAAGACTACTACTCCAATCCAGCCTCACAGGTAAAAGACAAATTTACAAAGATTTTGGGCACCAACCTAAGGAGCACCAACCCCTGCACCAAGCTTCAACTTGGCGATGTATATTGAAATACTATTTGAATACAATTAAGGCTTCTTGTTGCAAATTAATTCTACAACTCTTGAATCAAATAACTCTCTGTTATCTTTCTCTCCCTTTCACACACTATGTCACACTAGGATGCTGCCTGCTCTACCACGCCTTACCGGTTAGGCTTAACTGCCAAACTATGATACTGCTGATATGATCCTCTCATCGATTTTCTTGCTCACTCACACTAAATCTTGCTCAGAACACCTTCTAAAGTTTTGTCCTTGCTCACTCTCACTTCTCTTCTCTGCTTAATCTTCACAACATCAACAACATCTTCTGTCTAGAGCTCTCATTTCTTATTATCTATTTTCCCACTACAATGCAATTGAAAAACCTGAGCGGTTAGGGTTTTCTCTTTTTAACACATTCTTCATGAGATCCAATCTCCCCTATCTTGGATCAATCACCTATCCTTGAAGACTACACCTACAAATGGTTTTCATTATCCAATGCATGTTTTTCTTGGAGTTGCAATCATGAATCAAATTTTCTGTCATGAAGTCAGGTGACACATAAAGTGTTCCAGAAGTTTCCTTTATCAGAACATCCTGAATCGGATTTCCTTTGCCTTGATTTAGGTGCCAACTACACCCTGATCTTCCTGTGTCATTCCTTCTTCCTCGAGCTACAATCAGTCAAGTGTAATGTCGTGATTTGTGGCTCCTTCATTAATGGCAATTATCTGTTTCATCAGCCCTGTCGATGAGGCTTAGCCAACCACAACACACTTGCCACCTCTGCTCCACATGGCATCACACGGATCAAGACATGGCCCACCAACATAGTCGATTCGACAAACACATACTGGTATATCCATTTGCCAGTAGAGTGTTCTTCTTTTGTTACCTGGTAGAGCATCTTGTACCAGTTTCACATCTTCACCTCCGGTGGTGTGAGACAACTTTTAACATTCTACCTCTTCATCATAAATAAGCAACCATCCTTCAAACCAATTTATACTTTATCCTTCAAACCAGTAGACCTTCATTCTTTATGCTCTCCCTTATGTCGATCTCCATCATGCCGGTTGACATCAATGATAACTTAGTGCCAAAATGCCAACAATCTCCCCCTTTGGAATTGATTTCGACTTCTCATGATCCACTCCATACCGGTACATTTCTCCCCCTTTGACACAATGACAAAGGGTACTTGCACACTCCCCCTTTGACCCATACCAAGCTCCCCCTGAGTCACATAAAATATTCCTAGGGAGATGACATAACTCCTAGCTTGTGTTGGAGGTATTCAAACGTGCTTACTGATAGCCGTTTGGTGAAAATGTCTACTACTTGTTCACCAGTATGAACATAGTCTATCCTTACCTCTTGCCCTTCAAACTTCTCTTAGAGAAAGTGATATTTGATAGCAATATGTTTTGTTTTGGAATGCATGACCAGATTCTTTTCTATGTTGATTGCACTCGAATTGTCACACCGGATGAGAATATATTCGGTGATGTCCACCTGTATATCTTTGAGAGTCTACTTCATCCAAAGCACCTGAGAGCAGCATGTAGTAGCAGCAATATACTCAGCTTCAATAGTAGATAAGGAGACTGAGTCCCACTTCTTGCTATGCCAAGAGACCAAACAGTCACCTAGAAAGAATGCACCAACGCTTGTGCTCTTTCTATCATCAATGCATCCTACCCAATCAACATCTGTGTATCCTTCCAAGATAAAATCTCCCTGTTTAGGATACCACAAACCATAGCTGATCATTCCTTGTAGGTACCTAAAAATTCTACTAACAACATTCATGTGTGACTGCTTTGGTGCAGCTTGGAATATGGCTACCATGCATACTGCTTGAACTATATCCAGTCTTGAAGTAGTTAGATACAATAGACTACCTATCATGGATCTATATAGAGTCTGATCCACTACCGATGATTCATCATTCTTACTCAATTTTCTACTGGTCACCATGGGGGTACTTATTAGTTTGCAATCTTCCAGTTGGAATTTCTCATCATCTCCTTTGCATATTTGGCTTGTGAGATAAAGATTCCTTTATCTTTCTATAATATATGCAAGCTAAGGAAGTAAGTCAATTCACCAAGCATTGACATCTCAAATTTGGATAGCATCTGATCAGCAAACTCTTTGCAGAGACCATCCTTGTTGCCTCCAAAGATGATGTCATCTACATACACAACCACAATAATCATGTGATTCCCATCTTTCCTTATGTATAGATTGCTGTGAGAACTCCCCTTTTTGAATCCCTGCTCCTTTGAATACTGATCTAATCTTGAGTACCATGTTCTGGGAGCTTGCTTTAAACCATACAAAGCCTTCTTTAACCAACACACAAATGTATCATCGTCATGCACCAGAAATCCTTCCGGTTGCTCCATGTATACTTCTTCTTCTAAATTCCATTTAGAAAAATAGATTTTACATCCATTTGATATAATTTATACCCCTTGTAGGTTGAGTAAGCTAGAAACATCCTAATTGCTTCTAATCTAGCCACCGGTACAAATTTTCCTTCAAAGTCAATCCCCTCTACTTGAGAGTATCCTTTGCACACTAGTCTAGCTTTATGCCTCACAATTTTACCTTCTTCATTCATCTTGTTCTAATAGACCCACTTTGTGCCAATGATCTTGTCTTCCAGTCTAGGGACTAATTCCCAAGTCTTGTTCTTCTCAATCTGGTGCAGTTCTTCTTCCATGGCATCCATCCATTCTTGTCTCTTGCTAGCCTCATTGAAAGTTTTGGTTTCAACTTTAGTCATGAGGCATAGGTTGACTTGTTCATCATTCCGAGCAAGTCTTCTTCTACTCTACACACCATCACTCTTATTTCCCAAAATTTGTTCTTTCGGGTGATTCAGCTATACATACCGGTTGGGAACCTTCTTGGATGCTACCTCTAGTTTAGTATCTGTCCGAGCTTCATAATATTCATCACTAGAGTCATCATACTAGTTAACTTATGGTTGACATCCTCTATGCATATATTCATCAACTTTTACATGCACACTCTCAATGACCCTTCTTAGCCTTTTATTGTAGCATTTGTAGGATTTGTTGTTAGATGAGTAACCAAGAAATATTCCTTCATCACTCCTGGAGTCAAAACTTCCTAAACCATCCACATCTTTCTTGATGAAGCACTTGCTTCCAAATACTTTGAAGTATTTGACTGACAACTTCTGGTCATACCATAACTCATAAGGTGTCATTTTTTTGTTTATCCTTAATTGAAACCAATTCAAAGTATATGCAATAGTGTGAACAACTTCTTTCCCATATGGATCTAGTAGACTGGCCTCATTTAACATGGTTCTAGCCATCTCCTTGACTGTCCTGTTCTTCCTTTCTACCACACCATTTTGCTGTGGTGTTCTAGGAGCAGAGTATTGCCTTCTAATTCCATGTTTTTTACAATAATCTTCAAAATCATTTGATGTGAACTCTCCACCCCTGTCTGATCTTAAACATTTTAATCTGTACTCACTTTCTTTTTCCACCATTTTCCAAAAGATCTTGAATCTTTCAAATGCTTGTGATTTATATTGCAGAAAGGTGACCAATGTCATCCTTGAGTAGTCATCAATGAAGAGCATAAAGTATCTTTCACTGACAAGTGCTCTTGTTAGAGTTGGACCACATAAATGTATATACACAATTTCAAGTGGCTTTGACGTGTTGTGCTCCTTTGTCCTTAAACTCACTTTTGTTTGCTTACCTTTTACACATTCATCACAAAATGTGTTTACCAGTTTGATGATTGGTGGAATATTCCTCAGACACCCCTTTTTGCTTACTGCAACAAGTTATCAAAGTTGATATGACCTAATCTTCTGTGCCACAACCAACTTTCATCTACTTTACCTAACATACATTGGGACTCATAGCATTCCTTCAGATTATAAACATTTCCATCAGTTCTCTTTCCTTCTTCCACAACTTTACCACTACTGTCTTTCTTTATCTGATAGCCGGTTGAGTCAAAGGTGAATTTGTAACCTTTGTCACACATCTAACTCACACTCAATAGATTATGCTTGAGGCCTTCCACAGAATATACATCATGTGCCTTAAGTTACCATCAATTTTTAGAGTTCCTTTGAACTTTATTTTGATGGAGGAGTTGTCTCCAAACCTTACTGATCCACCATTCCAGTCTTCAAGTTTGATGAATTTCTTTTTGTCACCAGTCATATGGTTTGAACAACCACTATCTACCACCCATAGTTTTTTCCTTTCAGCATGCAAGGTTGTCTGTACTAAGAGATTTGATTCTACCTGTTCCTTTTCTTTCGCTATATTGAGCTCAGGTTCAGTTACCGACCCTTGATCTAAATTTTCCTTCATTTGATTGATCTTTTTTTTTGCATAACTTCACTATGTGTCCAAATTCTTGACAGTTATAGCATTTTACAATTTTATTAAAGGGAACATCCTTAACATTATTGTAAGGTGCAGGTTTATTCTTCCTACAATCAAAACTCTTAAGACCATATCCATTACACTAATAGAAGAAAACATTCATATCTCGGAGTGTATTAAATGGATTTCTACTTTCATAATTCATAGAAGGCTTATTGTTTAATCTATAGTTAGCTATTCCGTGTCCAAATTTATTCCATCGGTAACAGTAACCATGAAAATTTGAAACATACTGGTTAAGATGTCTTGGTCCTGAATGGAACAACCTCATGGAGGGTTTTCCCTTCATGTTGTTGAATCTAGTGAATCCTTCATGATCAATTCTGGCATTTCTCCTTAGATTTGTATTTTGCTGTAAGAAGTGTGGCCTTCGATTCATTTCTACATACCAGTTTGAGTGACAGTTTCCAATAGCATCTGCATATGTATTTTTGCTGGTATCCTTGCCTACTATGAATGTCTTCTTTTCTTCACCTTCAATTGAAGAGGTGAACATTATTTCTTTGTTGGATTTATCTTTGTGGGTTGAACTTTGACCTTCTTCAAAACCCAAGTCACCGGTGTCTTTGCATTGCTTTTGTTTGCTCAACATCTTATCTAAGGCCTCAGTGTTGCCTTCATACTTGCTCCTTATTTTTATTTCTTCCTTGCTTTCTTCAAGCTCCTTTCTGAGCCTTATTATTTCAGCTTCTACCTCTTGATTCTCCTTTTCTTTCTTTGTCATATCAATGGTTGTAGCTTCACTAATCCTCTTAGTTTCTTCCAGTTGCAGCTTCAAGTCAGATATGACTTCACCGGACTCTTCTAGAGATTGTTTCAAAATATCTTGTTCATTTACTACAACAAGCCTAACCCTCTTGAGTTCTCTTCTTGTTTTACTCAATTATTCAAGAGCACTTATAAGTTTGCTCTCCAAATCCACTTCAACCTCAACATCCTCTTCTTCCTCATCTTCATCAGCTGGTTTGTCAAGTGCCATGAAGAGATTGACTTTTCTGTTCTCATGGTCATCATCTTCTGATGCATTTTCATCATTTGTTGTGTCCTCCTCAAAGGTATATAATCTTTTTCTGGTTTTGGTAGCCTCTTCTTCCCCGCCGGTAGTCATTCCTTTCACTATCTTTGCTGACAGATCTTTTGAACTCTCTTGACTCATCTCCACCAGTTTCTTTGTGAGGACAGTTTGCAGTGAAGTGTCCTACCTTTCCATAGTTGAAGCACTTAAGTGGTATCTTTCCTTAGTACCGGTCGGATCCTCTTTTGAGCTTCCTGACAAAGTTTGCTACTTCTTCATCAGAATCTTCATTGGATTCTTTGTGAGTGACAACTTCTTTCCCCTTTTTGGTGATGTTGAATGCTGCTTCTTTCCTTGAGGAAGTATCACTGGTTGTTCTCATCTCATAGGTTGTCACAGAGCCAAATAGCTCATCCATTGTAAATCTTCAGATCCTTGGCTTCTTCAATGGCTGACACCTTAGTATCATATTTGGGAGTGAGAGATCTAAGTATCTTTTTGACAAGAATCTCATTTGCAATCTCTTCTCTGAGTACTCTAATGGTATTCACAATTTCATCAAATCTGTGAAGACAGTCTGCAATATTTTCATCATCTTTCATTTTGATGCTTTCAAGTTGACCCCTTAGTGTTTGCAGCTGGGCTTCTTTGACTTTTCAATCTCCCTCAAACAATCTCTGCAATTTGTCCCATATCTCCTTTGCTAAAATATAGTCCATGACTTTGACAAATTCATTATCAGATAGTCCACTCAAGATAGCATGTTTTGCCTTTGCATTATTCTCATAATCCTTTTTTTCATTTGGATTAGAGGGATGAGTATTACGAATGGCATACCCATTCTTGACCGACATCCACACGTCAAAACCAAGAGATGAAATATAGGTCTCCATTCTTCTGCTCCAGAAGGCATAGTTGGATCCATCAAACATGGGGGCTTTTGAGGAAGAAGACTCACTTCTTTCCATTGTGCTCAATGTCCAGAATCTACCCAAGGTTTAAAGATAATTGGGAACCAAGCTCTAATACCAATTGTTGAACACAGAGTACCATTGAGAGGGGGGGTGGATCAGTGGTTCCTAAATTTTTCTTCTTGTGATCTAACTTGAGAATATCAGTTATTTACTTAATCACTTAAATATTCAAACCGGTAATACAAGAAAGAAAGCCAAAGAGACCATACACACACAAGTAACTCACAACACTAGATTTACGAGAAAAACTGAATATGGAGAAAACCTCGGTGAGAAAAGCTACTAAAGACTACTGCTCCAATCTAGCCTCACAGGTAAAACACATATTTACAAAGCTTTTGGGCACCAAACCAAGGAGCACCAACCCCTGCACCAAGCTTCAACTTGGTGATGTATATTGAAATACTATTTGAATAAAAATAAGGCTTTGTTGCAAATGAATTACGCAACTCTTGAAGCAAATAACTCTTTGTTATCTTTCTCTCCCTTTCACACACAGTCTCTCAACACACTATGTCACAGTAGGATATTGCATGCTCTGCCACACCTTACTAGTTAGGCTCAACTGCAAGACTATGATACTACTAGTAGAATCCTCTCACCGGTTTGCTTGCTCACTCACACTACAACTTTCTCAAAACACCTTCTAAAGTTTACTCCTTGCTCGCTCTCACTTCTCTTCTCTGCTCAATCTTCACAGTATCAACAATATCTTCTGTCCAGAGCTCTCATTTCTTATTATCTATTTTCCTGCCACAATGCAATTCAAAAACCTGAGCGGTTAGGGTTTTCTCTTTCCAACACAATCTTCATGAGATCCAATCCCCCTGTCTTGGATCAATCACCTGTCCTTGAAGACTGCACCTGCACATGGTTTTCATTATCTAATGCATGTTTTTCTCGGAGTTGCAATCATGAATCAGATTTTCTGTCATGAAGTCAGACAACACATAAAGTGTTCCACATGTTTCCTTTATCAGAACATCCTGAATTAGATTTCCTTTGCCTTGATTTAGGCGCAAATTGCACCCTGATCTTCCTCTGTCATTCCTTCTTCCTCAAGCCACAATCAGTCAGGTGCAATCCTATGATTTGTGGATCCATCATTAATAGCAATTATCTGTTTCATCAACCCTATCGATGAGGCTTCACCAACCACAACACACTTGCCACCTCTGCTCCACATGGCATCACATGGATCAAGAAATGGCCCACCAACACACAGTCAGTCTGGGAAACACATACTGGTATATACCTTTGTCAGTATAGTGCTCTTCTTCTATTACCTGGTAGAACATCTTATGCCAGTTTCACATCTTCACCTCTGGTGGTGTGAGACAACTTTTAACATTCCGTCTCTTCATCATAAACAAGCTACCTTCCTTCAAATCGGTTTGTACTTTATCCTTTAGACTGGTAGACCTGCATTCTTTATGCTCACCCTTATGTGGATATCCATCATGCCAGTTGACATCAATGACAACTTAGTGCCAAAATGCCAACATGTTCCTCCAAGCTTATATCATGCCAAGGAACTCCTCGAACTTCCTCAACGCATACAAGAAACCAACCAACCGCTGGAGTAACCACATTTGAAAATTTTGCAAAAAGTTGTTTGACAACAATTGCAACTTTTGCAACTTTTTACAACTTTTTACAAATTGACCTTTCTTTCACACCAAAGGTCAAGAATGAACATACTACACATTGTAGACCCCTAAACAAAAAAAATACCCATAGAATTCACATACAAATCTTTTGACCAAGTTGACACACTTTGGAGCCTTAGGGCTTATTACATTGCCTAGGCCTAATCAATAGGCCTTCAAACACACACACATTCTATTCCCAATAAAACCATGAATCAAAATGATGTGGACACATATCCCGGTGTTCCTGCACCATACTCCCCTAAATAAGAAAACTCAAGTCCCTTGAGTTTCCAACCGGTTGATTGTAGTGCCATGCTTGAGAATATCACTTTCACTCATCCAAGTAGCTTCAGATTTAGGAAGCCCCTTCCATTTGACCAAGTAGTCTTTATAAACACCTTTCCTTGTTTGTTTGATCACCACGGAGTCAAGAATGCACTCCAATTCCAATGGCTTGCTAGGTAGTAGATCCTTCATCCACTCTACATCATCTTCCTCAAGGAATGAATCAGGTATTGCATCTTGCGAAGATCCTTTGAAGGATGTCAAATCACATACATTGAAGATGGGAGATAATCCTAAGTCTGTTGGAAGTTCAACTTCATATGCATTGTTGCCAAACTAATGATCCACCTAGAGGGGACCTATCTTTTTCATGAGTAGTTTAGGAGGTTGGCCTTTAGGTAAGCCATCACTAAATCCCCTACCTTGAACTGAACATCTCTCCTTTTGACATCTGCTCTGAGCTTATATTTATCAGCACTTTGTTGAAGTGAAGCCTTAACTTGTTCATGAACGTCCTTTATGGTGACAACAAAATATTCTCCTTGGGCACTCCTCTTATCCATGCCTCCAAGATCTCTGAGTTCAAGTTTTCCCCTAGGGTGTAGGCCATACACAACCTCAAATGGACTTTTCCCTGTGCTCCTATTGACTAAAGCATTGTATGCATATTCAGCTTGTCCAATCACTAAATTCCAACTTTGTCCATGTTGGTTGGTAAGGCATCTAAGGAGATTGCCAAGGGACCTATTAACCACTTCAGTTTGTCCATTAGTCTAAGGATGGTATGTTGATGAAAATGAAAAATTGGTACCTAATTTAATCTAGAGAGTTCTCCAAAAATGACCAACAAGCTTGGAGTCTCTATCAGTGACAATATTGAGAGGCAATCCATGGATCCTTACAACTTCTTTGAAAAATAGACCTGCTATATGAGATGCATCATTTGTGCATTTACATGGCACAAAATGAGCCATCTTGCTAAACCTATCAATGATTACAAAAACACTATCAAAGCCCCTAGGAGTTTTGGGAAATCCAAGTACAAAATCCATACTAAGGATTTCCCAAGGCCTAGTAGGAATCGGTAAGGGCTGATACAAACCAGCATTAGTTGAAACACCTTTAGCCCTCTAACAAATAGGACAATGCTCCACAATTCTTCTTACCTCTGCCTACATCTTGGGCCAAAAATAAAACCTTGATACCTGCTCTAAGGTCTTGTCCAAACCAAAATGACCTCCAAGACTACCATTGTGTTTTTCAATAATGATATTCTCCCCCATAGAACATTGGGGAATGCATAACTGATGCCCCTTGAAGAGAAAACCATCCTGCAATATAAAATCAGAAAACTCAACATGAAAAGAGTCAGAAAACTTAGTACATACATCATATGCATCTTTGAAATCATGATCCTGCTTATACATGGCCTTCAGAGAATCAACAACAACACTTTACAACTGAATTTCTTGAACAACAAGGGTTCACCTGCTCAAAGCATCTACAACCTTATTAGTCACACCCTTCTTGTGCTTGATAGTGAAGGTGTAAGGTTGGAGTTGTTCAACCCACTTAATATGTCTTTGGTTCAACTTCTCTTGCCCATTTAGAAAACTCAATGCATGGTTATTAGTATAAACAATAAACTATTTTGGAAGAAGGTAATTGCACCACTTCTTGAGTGCTTGCACCATAACATAAAGCTCCAAATCATAGGTTGAATACCTCTTCTTAGCCTCATTCAACTTCTTTGAAAAGAATGCCACCGGATGTCCTTCTTGACTAAGGATTGCACCTATTTCCTTCTTGCTTGCATCACATTCAACTGTAAAGAGTTGATCAAAACTAGGGAGTTTCAAGGTGGGAATTTTTGCAACCTTCCTCTTCAAAGTATCAAAGCTTTGGGTTGCTTGCTTTGTCCACTCAAACTTGCATTTGATTCCTCCTTTTATAGTGTTAAGGATGGGAGCACAAATATGACTAAAACCCTTGATGAACTTCCTATAAAAAGTAGCCAGTCCATGAAAACTCCTAACATCACCTACTGTCCTAGGTGTAGTCAAATTTACTATACCATCAACCTTAGAAAGAATCATTTTCAAACATCCATTTGAAACTACAAAGCCAAGATAAACCAAATCAGCTTAAATGAATTCACACTTATCTAGATTGATTACCAGTTTCTCCTCATGAAGCTTCCTCAAAACCTGATCCAAATGCTTCAAATGCTCCTCCTTGGACCTACTGTTGTTCACCAAAACTGGTTAACCCAAGTACACCTGCAATTGATCTATGAAATAGCCAATTTCAATATATGAAAACTTCAGGGCTTGGACAACATAACAAGGATATGAATCCTTATACTCTTCAGGCTCTGCATAACCTAGGCAGGTATACCTTTGATGCTTAAAATTAAACCCATTACACACAAGACATCATCAACAAAAGAAGATGAATCTCAAAAGGTTCAAAAACAAGGAGGGTACTATAGATGGGCTAGATCTACACTTACAACTCAACAGGTTTGAACATGAGACAAGTGAAACCTTTCCATAGAACAAAAAAAACAAAAGATATTCTTACTTGACTTTTAAAGTGCTGCAAGTAACCTCTAGTTGTAATGAACCAATGCCTTAACCTGGGCATGGAGTCAAATACATAACATTATAAGAGAACCTAGTTGCAAATATGGCTTACCAAAATATTCCTACATTAATGCCTGACATTAATACATTCTACATTCATTCATAGAACCATACATATCCAAACAATGATTTAGTTCCACAATTTTTGCTCCAAGAATTTAAATCCCTTTTGTAAAAGATTCCTAAGAACAGGAATTTTCACTCCCCCTTGGAGAGGATAAACTCAAAATCCCTTGAAAATTGAATTATATTGAAACTGAAAACAAATGCCTGAAGACAATTCTATGGCACTTCACACCTGCCTTGCACATGTATGACCTGCAACTAAACCAATTACAATCTTATGCAAAATACCCACATACAGAACTAAAACTCTGAAAAACATTATTGAACTGGAAATTCATTGCAAATTTGGAACCATTTAGAATTCTCCCTTGGAGCCATTTTCCAGAAATTGTAACCCTTACAAATGAGAAGTGTTAGGTCCAATATGGAAAGCTAATGTATTGAGAGGGGAGGGGTGAATCAGTACTTTAAAACTTTTCTTCAATAATAACTTTACTATTAAACATAAATTGAATACTGCTAAAACATATAAATAACATTCATACATGCTTCACTCCATAACACATATATTTTGGCTACACAGAAACTCTTTGTTAGAGAGAAAAACTACGGTGGGGATGGCACCCACAACTTCACTACTGCAATAATAAAGGTTGCTTGGTTAGAGCTACATGTTTAGCCATTTCTGACAGCTTACCCTGTTAGGAGTATCAAGATCTTAGATCTACCTTGCTAAAGGATTTTACAACACTTATACTAAATGTTGTACCTGGTTAAAGGCTTTACAATTTATAGACTTTGTTAGAGTCTTTTACCCTGTTAAAGGTTTCTCTTACAACTCAAAATAATACAATCAAAATCTTTACAAAATATCTACAACTTCACATCTGAAATGTTATAGCAGATTCTATGTGCTCAATATGAAATTACCTTTCTCATAGCATACCTCAGTAATTGATAAATCAACTCGGTAAACCCTTCTGTTTACTCTGTTCCTTAACTATTCTCTGAAATCTTTCTTGGTGACCTCTGAATATCTCCGTCAGTCATAACAGTCACAACACATTGTGCTTTCTCGTGATTTTTCCTTTCAACTTATCTATCACACATGTCTTGCTTCATATATTTTGATCCTCATTTCATGCTGTATAAATAGATCTCTTATGACGGTGATCTGTTCATGCTTCAATCTTACAAACATGATTCATCAAATGAATAACCATACAAATTATTTCATTGGATAGATGTCCTCAAAATAATACAAAATCTTAAGGTGCAATTTCCTATGTGATAATGGTTCCCTATTCCTCGATCTTGTAACACGTTTCCACATATGTGTCAAGGTTCAATGAATCTAGTAACACATTTCACTCGGTTCAGATTAACTCAGTATACCATCTTTGCTGCTCGATAGACATAGAATGTTACTCGGTAGACAGCTCGGTGTATACTAAACTCTGTGACTTCTTTCCTTCTATAACCGACTGCTTTAGTGCTTACCGACTGAGTATTTCGATAGTATTGACCGACTAGAGTATATAGGATGACTTTGGACACAAAACTAATGACAACTTAGTAAATAGTAACAAGAAGAAATGGGAATATGAAGGAGGGGGGAAAAGACCAGAATGCATCAGAGATTGCCAAGTGTCCCTTTTTCCTTAACTGAACAATATTTCCTTTTCTTCCCATGGAAACAACTCTCAAAATATTTGATGTTTGTTCAAACAAACTACATGGCTAGATTCCTCATCCTGAGAGATTTCTAATGATATATAATACTTACCATTTCAGGCAAAAAGTAACCCCTGGGCAAATTAATCTCTCAATGTAGGCCATCATTGAAATTTTTTATTTTTCTCTATAGGCTAAACTATATCATTCAACTTTGATTTTCGGTCCATTTTTACTCCTAACACTCTGCCATGTGGCAGTGTGTGATTCGCTCGTGACACCACCTTTCACCACCTAGGACGACACCTTAGCTATCTGCCACTTGTCTGCCACTGGACTTGCCTTGTGGACCGCCACCTATATGCCACTGGACTTCCACCTCATCAAGATCCACCATCTCACCTGCCAACCAAACCTGCTAGCTCATCTTTCATCATTTCATGAAGGGTAACCTTCATGCATCTTTGCTTTGTGAAACAACACCAGTCACCGATCACCATCGAACTTGCTTGATCTTTAACTTTTCGCTATTTCGCGAAGGGTAACTTTCATGCATCTTCTCTTTGCAAAAAAATGCCAGTCATCTGATCGCCTCAAACTTGCATGCTCTTTAATTCTCCTTTTTACTGCAAAACCAGGGTTCTTACCTTGGGAACCGTGTACACGTGGGGTCTACCCAATCACTAGCTATCTCTTTGCTGCCTTGGGAGTCATGCACACACATGCATGGGATCCACCTAGGTGTTGGCCAACACCTTGCGTCAAAAGCCTTTAAGGTTTGACACTATGGTTATGTGGGGCTTTACATTTAAATATTAAAATTTCCCTCCACCCAACCAATGTGGGATAATAGTTATTGCCTAGTTTTCCACTTTCTGAAGGTTTCATGAGACCTGCCAATACAATTGCTAAAGTTTTCTTTTTATCCTTTTCCTTCTCAACACTACTCAGGCAAATAATTACACCTGCCAGAATGCATTTGCATTGAAAATTTCTTATTTAACCTTCCCCTTTTAACACCACATAGGGAGAATTGGGCAAAGGTTGTGGAATTGCATTTACACCTATTAATTGCATTTTGCTTTCATACCATGCAGTAAGGAAAAACACCAATCAATGGAGTTTGGGAGTTTTTGCGGCCTTGGCTAAAGCTTTCAAAATGTTTTTCATTTTCCACACACAGTAGGAGGACTTTACGTTTACACCTGCCAATGGAATTTGCACTGAAAGTTTCTAAATTTATAATTGACTTTACACCTCGCAACCACAGGAACTGCACCTTCATGCCTAGCAAGGAGGACTGCTAGCATAGTTCGATGGGTTTCATCTTTACAACTAAAAGTACATTTTGCTGAAGACCTTCTAATTTCCCTCCACCAATGCCACGATAGGGAGGACATTGCTTTGCTAGACAATAACAATTGCTTGGATTTTTAATGGACTTTCAACTTTCCACCTGTTGTTGCATTTGATTTTACCTTTAAATGCCCCCTTTAAACACCATGTGCCTATGAAGATGCTCAAAAAGTTGTGGAGTCTAGCATACACCAGCCAATGCAATTTTCTTTGAAAGATTTAAAATTGCTCAACATTGCCATTTGTTTCCAATGCAGGGGAGGAATTGGCAAAGGCTACAGAACTAGAATTACACTTGGTAATCACACTTGCTGAAATGAGTTTATTAAAAACCTTTTCCTCAGCCACTTCCATGCCATCTGCAGGGGAGGATTTGGTGGTGGTTGCTAATTTGCATTTACAAAAAGAAATTTAAAACACTTTCCCCACCATGACGCCATACAAGACTTGGCATCACCATTCAAATTTGTATTTATTTGAATTTATTAATGCCCTCCTACATTGGTATGTCATATGTTCCCTTTCCACCCCAAAAAAGTGGATCTCTAAATATTTCTCAGTCACATTTATAATGAAATTTTTTATTACTATCTTATATGAGACTCCAGTAGCATCCTTGATGTTAAAATCTTTCAATTTACCACATACCAATTTGCATTTGGTGTTGGAGTTTCTCTGCTCTCTCACTGTCCAAATGGCGAATTGCAATCGAGCCAATATTGATATGCATTGTCATGAAATAAGAGCATTTGTTTGAATTTATTAATGCACGGGCACGAGCCAGGTCGGGCCCCAAGGTGGGTCCGACTAAAAAAATTTGTTTTCATGCAACAGACCTTTGAAAACACCTCAAGAACCTTGAACATACCTCTGGAATTGATCGGCACCATTTTCTGATCATCAAACTGAGTTTCGTAACTTTCAGGTGCCTACACTACATTTTTGCATTTAATCCCAAAGATGTAATTTTCAAACTAGTCAAAACACCTCTCTAGACTTCACAAACTGATAGGCGTATTGTCTGATATACAAACATTCACTCTGCTAAGCCATTTCTCAAGATGAATCCTGAGTGAAGAAATATTAATGGTCAAAGATGACCAAATGGCTCTATCAACACTATGAACCTGATAAAACCAATGTGCAGGGACCTCAAAATGCCTTTCTTAAAAATATCAAACGATCTCCGTAGACCCCCAAATCTAGGGCATAGGTACCTTGAAGTACAAAAAAGACCTTGGAATTCTTAGTTTGACCAGAAAGCTGATAGGGTGAAAATAGTGCACTCATGAAAATAGCAACTTTAACTGATGTAGCAATGAAAGTGCAGAAAACTGAATAAAGTGGCTCAAGAAATCATCTTGGCAAACTGATCAAACAGATTCATAAAGACCTAAAACTTGGCATGGAGGCACACTTATATGTATACAATTCAATGCACTTTTAATTTTAGCATGATGATCAACTGGTCAAAAGATATAGGAGCTCGAAGTAGGCTATTTAATAAAATCTACATTTGAACCTAACATGCACTTTCAACTCACCCCTTGAAGTGGGTACCAGATAAATTGACCCAAACTGAATTCTGAAAGTTGCAAAACACTTCATAGGCCAAATGAAAGGTATAGGACACATTTCCCAAGCCTTACCCTTTGATAACTAACTGGCACCATTTTACATGCCCTCAAACTAAACCATTCAAGTTGATTCACTAGGTATTCATTCTAAAATGTAGAGCAAAATTTTGAAATGTGCCTCTCAAAATACTCAAATTTTATGAGTCTCAACACCTGCTAAACACCAAGATATCATCAAGGTAAATAATAACAAACTTTCCAATAAATTCTGCTAATACCACATTCATAAGGCACTTAAAAGTACTAGGTGCATTTGTGAGGCCAAATGGCATCACCATCCACTCATATAAACCCTCATTTGTTTTAAAGGCCATCTTCCACTCATCACCAGGTCTAATTCTGATCTGATGGTAACCTAAATTCAAATCAATCTTTGAAAAGTAGCATGACCCTCCAAGGTAGTCCATGAGGTCTTAAATCTTAGGCATAGGAAATCGATAGCTAATTGTGGTCTTGTTGATGGCTCTAGAATCAGTGCACATCCTCCATGTTCCATCCTTTTTTCGTGCTAGGACAGTAGGTACAACACATGGGCTCAAACTCTTTCTAATTAACCCCTTATCCAAAAGATCTCGCACTTGTCTTTCTATCTCCTCATTCTAACTAGGAGTCATCTTGTAGGCAACTTTATTAGGTAAGGTCACATCGGGTATCAAATCAATTTGATGACTGATTTCTCTGATGGGAGTGTAAAGTGGAAAAATTGAACCCTAGTCGTTCTCCCCTCCCCAACTCCGAGGAGAGAGAAGGGAGGTCACTAGGGTTGATGGTTTTCACTTAGGAGAGACTTTACATTCAAAAGAGGGGTTGAAACCCACAAGATCCAATCCCACACAATGCAGGATTGGATTCTAAATGAGTTTCAAGGGTTAAGACATCAAGGATACCCTCTTTTGTAAAGAAATGTAGATAGAATGATTGAACTAGGAATGTTGTAAAGTAGGAAAGATTCGTTTATAAACAGAGATAGGGATATGGGATGAAGCTGTGGACCTGGAATTAGTAGTAAAACATCGAGACGGTGCTGTTCTGCAAATTTGAGCGAAAGTTGACGGGACGATGGCGCCCGACGTGCACACGGTCCTCCGAAAAATCCGCGAAACGAAGGTGGATCTGTTCGTCTCTGCACAAGGATTCCGGATCTTCAATTATAGCCGCGTACCTGCAACCTACACACAGAAAAGAGAGGATGATTGGTGGGTTAGGGATGAGGGGTTTGCCTTTAGGTCAAACCCTAGTTTTGGAATTAACCAAGAAATGAGAATGTTGTAAATGTAAATGTTTGTAATGTAAACAAGTACTGATACCTTGTTGTAAGAATGTTTGTATTCTTACATGCGAAGGTGTAATGTATGTAGTATGTTGTATGTTGTATGTGATCTCCTCTTCAATGGTTGAATCCTTGTCTTGAATGCAACACTTAGCCTTGAATGGAAACTTAGAATACTCAATTGCTTGAAGGAATGCTTGAATGTTTTAATATCACTTCCGCCTTTTGCTCACATATGTCCTCCTTTTTCCTCCCTTTCTAGGAGAGGAAAATTAGTTTATATACTTGTCAATTAGGGCTGATAGACTGGTTTTCCTGACCTTAGGCCGACCTAGAAACAATATTTTCCAATTTGCAAACTTAAAGACCCAATGCCCAAAAGGAGACCGGGCCCAAAATAGGGCCAGGGACTAGGGCGCTAGGCGCCATGGTCCCACCTCCCGGGACAGCAGGGTGCAAGGAGGGATCATGCCAAGGTGCAGAAAAATGCAGTTTTTGGTGTCACAAGCAGGTTTCAGGGTCTCCATTCAGGTTTAACATTGCATCGCCATTGTGAAGACCCAAATGCAGTCGAAATTGCGAGTATAAGCGTACGCTCATACTTCCGGTAAAGTACAAGGAAGCAACATTGAAAAACTTTCACCACGTCAAGGAGGCAAGATACACCAAGCCCCCAGTGGACCAAGGATCTTACGAATTCGATTGACAAAGTAAAAGGGAAGATCATGAGGGAGAACCATGACTGTCAGTAGTAAGGTTCCCTCACTATGAGTCATGCAAGAAAGATATCAAAAATTTTCAAGGCAAAGCTAAATTTGTCAAGAAATTTTCAAGTATCTTGAAAAGATATGAATGGGATGTATGCCCCCCTACGTTAAAGCGATTGCACATGCCTCACTGGGGGTGATTGCTTTAAGGTAGTGATACATATAAGAAATGAGAAAGGAGCACGTTATCACAAGGATTTAGCCCCCAAGTGTGAGATAAGCCCAAGGATAATAGACACAAAACACAAAGCACAAGGTGACTTCGCTTTCCTCGAGGTCAGTATGCTGTATGATAATTCATGTATATCATATGTATGTATGCATAATTGTTCTTCATTCCCCAATCAAGGAAGGTCACCTAGAAGAAGGGAACACATGTGTCTTTTGAGTCAACATGAGAGAGACCAAAAGAGATCTCAATGCTTTGCATCGTCCTCAAGTAGACAACACTAAGGACAACAAATAGAAGAATGAGAATAACACATAGAAGAAGTAACAAAAGAGATCAAGAGAGGAGGAGAGAGTCTGCTATGCTAATGAACTAGTCTAGCCCATCATCTACCCCCCGATCTTGCTGATCAATATTTTGGGAAGGTAGGAAACACGCTAGAGGAGGAACATCCAACACAGCAGATGGAGCTATCACAAGATCCAAACAAGGGCTATGTTCATGTTCCGAGCCACATTGTTCTTGTCTAGGAGCTAGGATAAGTGCTTTAGAAAATTCGTTAGATAAATGGTTATCCACATCAACATATTCATATTCACTATCAGAATGAAGAGGAGTAACATTTTCATCATGAATAACATTTTCATCTATATCATCATCAAGATTTATAAAAATAGGATCTTTAACTCGCACAGAATCAAGACCATCATGCATCTTATGTTTAGGAGATTTTGGCTCAATTGTCGGCTGAGGAGAAAATGGAATAATACTGGCTGAAGGTGTTTTTGGGGATTGCAAAGTTTGAAAAGCAGCTGCCTAAGCTCTAAGACGACGCTTTCGTCGGCGTTCACGTGCATAATGATTCTATCTAGTCTTAGTAGGAAGTTGAGAAGATTGAGGAGGAGGAATATTCTCATCCTTATCACTTGGGTGTTTAGGTTGTGGTCTCTTAGGTTGAACAATAGGAGAAGAGGAAGGTCTCTTCTCTCCATAAGAGGAAGGAGGAGGAACTGCTCCATATAAGGGAGGAATATTTGGTTTAGGAAGGAGACCAAGCCCATCATGACAAGGAGGTATAGGTCTACTTTTAGGAAGTTTATTGGTCATAGGCATAGTCACATTCATAGGGATGGATTGGGAATCTTCTTGAGGAAAGACATTAGTTTTATCTTTCAAAGGAAGAACTTCCTTCTCAAGAATGATAGGAATATCAAGTTTGGGTGTTCTAGGTTCACTTAGAGATAGGATCATATCTTTTTTCCACTTTTGATAAGATTTGAAAAGATGATCACTCTGCGGTGGAAGAGATTGGAATTGTTTAGGCCAAAAGTAATCAATAGGAACGCTAGAAGTTCTCTTTGCTGGTTTAAAGAGACTATGATTGACAGTAACAACTTCACCATTATGGGGAAATTTCAAACACTTGTGAATAGGAGAAGCAATAGCTTTCATGGAAGACAGCCAAGGATAGCCTAGCTTCACACAAAATTGTTCAGATGATGGAATAATAGCAAAGTCCACATCAAGGGATTTGTTATGGACCTCAATAGGTAATGTAATAGAACCAATTGCAGGAGAAGAAAATGCATCAAATAGTTTCACAAACACATTTGTTTCGTCATAGATCACTTGATTCAATTGCAAAGTAAAAAGAAATTCTTCAGTAATGACATTAACCATACAAGAAGGATCAATAAGCACTCCACGACAAGGTGTATTCTTGAATTTTGCAACTACATATAAACGACCATCAGGTGCTCTGATAGTTTCACTGGAATCAAATGTGATGGAAGGTTCTTTAGGGATTTCCTGCTGCTCTACAAAGTTAATCACATTCGGAGTCATAGACACAAGATCATCAGGTGAGACAGAGGAATCATTAGTATCAATCGCATTAGAGGTATGAGAAGGCAATGGATCAGTAAAAATATTAAGATTTTGGTTAGGAGGAGCTACAGATGTGTTGCCTTTATCATTCACACTAGAAATAGAGATAGTATTATTATCAATCAAATCTTGAATTTTACCCTTTAAAGCAAAACATGTTTCAGTATCATGCCCAGGATGACGATGAAATTGACAAAAAGATTTGTTATCAAAATAGGGTGAGTTAATCTTTGCAGGATCTATTTGCCTTATAGGAGGAAGAGTAAGCACATTTTGTTCCAATAACTTATTCATAATACTATGCAATGATTCATTCAAAGGAGTAAACTTTCTTTCTTTCTTGAAAAATTTAGAAATAGGAGGCACACCTGATGCTGCATTCACATTGTTGTTGATGATGTTTTCATTGAATTTAACTGACTCTCTATTCGGTTTAAACTTCCCAAATGGTTGTTGACTACTATCACCCTTATCACTCGGAGCCATAGGATTTGCTTGTTCCATTTGACTCACAGTCAGTTGATAATTGTGAAGAGTTGCGCACAACTGTTGGAAAGAAGTAAACTCAAAAAATAGAAGTTTTTCTCTAATATCTTTTTGTAAATTAGAAATAAAGATTCTTTGAATATCATTGTCAGGTATTGGAAAAGAAATTTGAGCATACAAATGCTTATATCTACCAATGAAATCAGTCACTTTTTCTTTAACACCTTGTTTACAATGCATTATATCAATCAAAGTAACTTTAGGACTTATATTGTTTTGAAATTGTTGAATAAAAGCATTGGCAAGTTGTTCGAAAGAAGTAATAGAATAAGAAGGGAATGAGCAATACCATTGTAGGGCTTTATCTCTTAATGTTCTAGTAAACAGTTTTGCAAGCAACCTTTGGTCATAAGCAAAATCGGTACATATTGTTTGAAAGGTCTTAACATGTGTTAGAGGATCACCCTTACCATTATAAAGCTCCAAATGTGGAATTTCAACATGTTTAGGGGGGATAGCTCGAACAATGTCAAGAGAAAGTGGGCTCGCAACATCAAATGTGGGCACACTAAACTTAGATTGATTCATAGAGGCAATTTGTTGCTGTAAAGAAGAGATAGTTTGTGCAAGATTGTTAATGGTCGCTTCAGTCGAAGAGTTCATATTAGACGTGTTAGATTGTGATGGAGGTATTATGTTGTTGAAAGAAGGTATCGATTGAGAGTAAGGTGGTGGGACACTATGATAGTTAGTCATAGGAGATGATTGGAAAGGAGGAACACTACAAGGAGGAATGGAATGATTAAACGAATTGCCTCCTTGCCTCATGTTCATTTGTGGAGATATAATAGGAACACTCATTGAAGGAATGAATGAAGAAGTTGGATTGATTGAAGAGGAAGGATTGCCCCCATGACTGGTGATCATAGGGGGAATGTCTTGTATTGAAGTAGTCATTATGTTTGATGTAAAAGTAGGTATACTAGCAATAGGAGTTGTCAAAGGAATAGAATGATTAACTTGAGTAGGAGGTTGTGTATAACCTAATGTTTTGGCACAACTTTTCATAGGCATCACATTCGAATCCACAATGTGTGCAATACCATGCAAAATATCAATTCCATTCTTATCACTTTGAACCATACGTTTTAGACCCTCAATTAATGAAAGAGCTTCGCTATCGGGGTATTCTTGAGACATCCATTGTTGAAAATCATCAAATTGGTTATCCAATTTTGAAAGTTGTTCTACAGAAACCTCATGGAGAGCTTCTTCATCATTAAGAGGATTAGAGGAATTACCCATGTCCTCATTAAAAAGGCCATTCAAATTAGGTTCCATCTCCTCTGTAATTAAACCTTGGAAGGACTTAATTCGAAGGCTTCGTCTAACGGGAATAGTGTAAGTAGGGCTTATTGTTGTAAAACTCATGCACTAAAGAGAGAGAGAAGATTTTGAATTTTAGAGGTAGTAAACTTCAATAAAATCAGCCAATCTCCTAGATTTAAGCTGTTAAATGCAATTAGGACAATCTCCCGAAATTTCAAAAAAAATGTCAGGGACCGTGGCGAACGGAGTGCACACGGTCCTCGCAACTTTTTTTGAAATTTTCAGGGATGAAAGTTATGATGATTTTAAAGTTAATCTGAAAAAATTGAGTGATTTTACGATCTGTAGATAGGCCAAATTAAAGTTGCAATCTCAAAATTGAACCCTACCAAGATTGTTGAAAAATGTAAAATTTGAATTTTGAAAAAAAGAGAGGGAAACTGAAATTTTGAATTTTATGATTTTAGAGGGAATACTGAAAGCAATGCAGGTTTTGAAATTTAAAAGTTGACTCAATTTCATGCAAAATTCGAATTTGAAAGCGGAAATCAAAGTTGCTGCAATCAAACACTTAATTTCAAAAGTCACAAACTGCAAAAATTTGAATAAAGCACTGAAATTTCGAATGAACGCCAACACACTTTTCAGATTTAGGACTGTAAGAAACACAATTTTGACATGAATTTTAATTTCAACAATTTTTGAATGATTCTAAGCCTTTATCCAAGCAATCACTAGACCAATTTTGACTTTAATTTTGAAAGTGTTAGAATTGATAAAATCAGCCAAAATTCTGGATTTTAGCAGAAAAATACAGTAAGATCTAGCTCCTGAAATTTCGGAAAAAATGTCAGAGACGATGGCGCTCGGGGTGCACACGGTCCTCGCAACTTTTTTCCAAATTTTCAGGGATGAGAGATATTGTGATTTTGTTGTGGAATCCAAAGTTACAGCCGATTTGGAGGTGTTTTGATTAGTGAAATTACCAGTCAAAGGTTGAATCAAGAAGGTTTTAAAAATTAGGGTTTTGACATTTAACCACTTAATTTTCAGAATTAAAGCACAAATATGAATTGACAATTTACAATAGAAGGGTAGATCTGAAACAAGCATTAACAATTAAACATTTCACAAGTTTAATTACTAAAAAGAAAATTTTAGGGTTTTTATGCAATCAACCTCTAAAATTTGCACAAGATCAAACATGAAAAATGTAATTAAGGAAGCAAATTTTTCAGATCTAACCATGAATAATCAGAATGAGGATGTTCACATCGGGTTCACCAAAATGTAAAGCGAAAAAATCGAACCCTAGTCGTTCTCCCCTCCCCAACTCCGAGGAGAGAGAAGGGAGGTCACTAGGGTTGATGGTTTTCACTTAGGAGAGACTTTACATTCAAAAGAGGGGTTGAAACCCACAAGATCCAATCCCACACAATGTAGGATTGGATTCTAAATGATTTTCAAGGGTTAAGACATCAAGGATACCCTCTTTGTAAAGAAATGTAGATAGAATGATTGAACTAGGAATGCATGTAAAGTAGGAAAGATTTGTTGATAAACAGAGATAGGGATATGGGATGAAGCTGTGGACCTAGAATTAGCAATAAAACGTCGAGACAGTGCTATTTTGCAAATTTGAGCGAAAGTTGACAGGACGATGGCGCCCGGCGTGCACACGGTCCTCCGAAAAATCCGCAAAACGAAGGTGGATCTGTTCGTCTCTGCACAAGGATTCTGGATCTTCAATTACAGTCGCGTACCTGCAACCTACACATAGAAAAGAGAGGACAATTGGGGGGTTAGGGATGAGGGGTTTGCCTTTAGGTCAAACCCTGGTTTTGGAATTAACCAAGAAATGAGAATGCTGTAAATGTAAATGTTTGTAATGTAAACAAGTACTGATACCTTGTTGTAAGAATGTTTGTATTCTTACATGCGAAGGTGTAATGTGTGTAGTATGTTGTATGTTGTATGTGATCTCCTCTTCAATGGTTGAATCCTTGTCTTGAATGCAACACTTAGCCTTGAATGGAGACTTAGAATACTCAATTGCTTGAAGGAATGCTTGAATGCTTGAATGTTTTAATATTGCTTCTGCCTTTTGCTCACATATGTCCTCCTTTTTCCTCCCTTTCTAGGAGAGGAAAAGTAGTTTATATAATTGTCAATTAGGGCTGATAGACTGATTTTCCCAACCTTAGGCCGATCTAGAAACAATATTTTCCAATTTGCAAACTTAAAGACCCGATGCCCAAAAGGAGGCCGGGCCCAAAATAGGGCCAGGGACCAGGGCGCTGGGCGCCATGGTCCCACCTCTCGGGACAGTAGGGTGCAAGGAGGGATCATGCCAAGGTGTAGAAAAATGCAGTTTTTGGTGTCACAAGCAGGTTTCAGGGTCTCCATTCAGGTTTAACGTTGCATCGCCATCGTGAAGACCCAAATGCAGTCGAAATTGCAAGTGTCACAATTTTAGGATGCTATAGGGAGGTAGGTTATCAGGAATTTTTTTGCCCACAACTCCCTTGTATCTATCCAACATGGCTTGCACTTCCCTAGGAACCTCTCCTTTCTCATTATTCCCTTGCTTGGACTCATCTTTTGGGTGTAAGACTAAAGCATAGCCTTGGGTCTCTTCTTGTTTGAGGACTTCCAAACACTCTTTTCTACTAAGTAACATGACATGTGGAGTAACAGTCTTCTCTTCCCCTTGATTAGGTAAATGGTCCATCCTAAACTTCCTACCATTCTTGGTAATGACATACATATTTTTATCACCATCATGTTGTGCTTTGACATCATACTGCCAAGGATGACCTAACAATAGGTGACAAGCATCCATAGGAAGGATATCACACAAGATCCTATCCTATAGTCCCCCATTTCAAACTCTACCCAAGTTTGTTCATCTACCACTACAATTTGTCCCTTATTAAGCCAGGATACCTTATAAGGACTCACATGAGGCAACCTCTTTAGTTTTAACTTTTCTACCATTTCTAAAGCAACAATATTCTTTGTGGAACCAGAATCAACAATCACTTTGCAAACCTTACCAGGAGACTTACAAGTAGTTTTGAAGAGCGACTTCCTTTGTGGGGGCTCTTTGCATTGGGGTACATTCAACAACATTCTCCTTAGCATAAGACTTTCTCCATCCAAGGTAGGACCTGCATTTCCCATGGGTGAATTGACACTTTGTCCATCATCTTCTTGCACAAGTTGAGTCCTTCTATCTAGTCCATGTGAGCTAGAAGCTTTCTCTGGGCATTTACTCATAGTGTGACCCACTTGGTTGCAATTGTAACATTTACCAGTGAAAACACCAGGTCCTCTTCCTTGGTTACCTTGCCTACCCCTACCAAAAGATCTTCTTCCTCCTCTGAAGCCTCCATTCTTATTATTGAACTCTCCATTGGACTCTTATTGATTAGAGTCACCATTTTTAAAAGGAGTATTCCTTCCTCCAAAGCCACCTCCACCTCTGAAATTCCTACCACCTCTTCCTCTATTATTTTGTTCTCCTCTCCTTTTGATCTTATCTTCCACCCTCAATTCCAATTGAAAGCATTTGTGCATAGTGTTTGGAGCCATGATGCAAATCTCATCTTGGATGTTTTGTCTTAACCCATTCAGGTATCTAGCCACCTTCTTCGCCTCTTCTTCATGCTTCTTGAACCTAAGACTTAATTTGTGAAATTCTTTCATATATGAATTCACATCCAACTCCCTCTGTCTAAGGTTTTGCAACTTCTTATACATCTGCACCTCATAGTCTATTGGTAGGAATTGGTCTTTGATTTTGTTCTTCATCCTCTCCCGAGAGGATATATTCTTCTTCCCTATGTTTACTCTTTCTTCCTATAGCAGTGTCCACCACAACAAAGGCAAACCCCTTGAGTCTAGAATTTTCCAAACTCACTCTTTTCTCCTCCGGGACCTCTTTGTACTCAAAATGATTATTGAGTACTTCTATCCATTCAAGCACCTCTTCTCCATTCAAGCTACAACTATAGATAGGTAGACTTTCTACATTATCCCTATTTACTAATTTTAGGGTATCTAAAAACATCTTTTCATCAGGTGCCATATTCTAAGGGATGGCCTCCTTCTCTTCACTCTCTTCTTTTGATTCATCATCACACATTATGTCCTTTCCCTTGGACTATCCGGTCTCTTTGAGTTTCTCTTCTAGTAACTCCTCTACCATCTTTTTGATGGCCTCTAGGTTCATTGCCTTAGGAGGCATTGTAGCAACCTCTTCTCCAAATTTTGATTCTAAAATTCACTATTCTACCCTTGGTATAGCTCTGATACCAATATGATGCAAAGGGATATGGGATGTTCACTCACTTCCTTTGGTTTTTGCTCAATAAGGGTCTCCAGAAGGTGTCACCCAATGGACCAATGTCCTTAACCTTCCAAAGGTTATTACAGTTTTCCCTAGATCCTTCCCAAGGATCTCTCCACTCAGGACAACTCACATTTGACAAGGAGTCTCCTACCCCTTAGGTTCCAACCCTTCAACCAAAGTCACCTAACAACCACACATCCCTAGCAAAAGGATCTTTACTCACAAGATGGAATTTGGCCTATATGAATGTTACCACATGTGTTATATGGAATTTTCATAGATTTGGATCCCTCATATGGGTGTTTATTAGACTCTTGTGTCATTTCCCCTATTAGACCTAGGAAATAGGGCTACAAGCAATTAGCCCTCCAATCAAACTTTTCCTGATCTGTCTCAAAATATACCTAAATAACTCCCTGAATAAATTAGATATTTGGATACCCTTTTGGGCCTTATACTAGATTCCAAACTTCTGCATCTGGGTATTGAGTACAGATGGTCAAACCCTACTGACCCTATTTTGCCTCTTCTAGTCGGTATTGGGGTTTAAGCTCTCAAAAGCTTCACCAGTTGATAAGGAATGCAAGAATGACACTTTTGAAGGGTCTAAACCTACCCAAGAGTCCTTCACATTCCTATTTTGACCATCCACCAATCTATTGTTCAGGTTTTCTATCTCCTTTTTCTACTGCTCAGGCTTGCCACATGACCAATGTCAAGGCTAGGGCCTCATCTTAGGATAGTCAAATGATGCCTCCTATCTTCACAACCACTAGGAATAGTTAATATACATTCCAAATCAACATAATCCTAGGTTTTATATTGATCCCATGGAGAGATGTTGATTTGTGCCCCTATTAGCATTCAAACCCTTGGTATAAGGGTTTTACCAGACCAGTGGGATTGACAATTATCTTTCTTTCAAGATCCAATGTTTCAAGGCCTTAAATAAACTCTAGATTATTTTTAAATGTCTTCTACAACCTATCCAATGCTCAATTAATGCCCACCAATTGCTAGGAATCATGCAAGCACTAGAATTCAAGGAAAATACAGAAAAACCTCAGTAACCGCTTTGTTTGAAGATGAAGATTTCATTCAAAATTACTTCTCCAACTTCTCTAACTAGAAGGCATCATTCCTCCAAGATTATATTACACCAAGGAACTCCTCCAACTTCCTCAATGTATACAAGCAACCAACTAACCGTTGGAGTAACCACATTTGAAAATATTGCAAAAAGTTGTTTGACAACAATTGCAACTTTTGACAACTTTTTACAAATTGGTCTTGCCTTCACACCAAAGGTCAAGAATGAACATACTACACACTGTAGACCCCTAAACAATAAAAATACCTATAGAATTCCCATAAAATTATTTTAACCAAGTTGACACACTTTGGAGCCTTAAGGCTTATTACATTGCCTAGGCCTAATCAATAGGCCTTCAAACACACACACACACACATTCTATTCCCAATACAACCATGAATGAAAATGATGTGGACACATGTCTTGGTGCTCCTACACTAGTAGGATTCTCACCATGGTTTTTCCCTTTCTAGGTTTTCCATGTACAAATCATGGTGTTATGTGGTATGGTTGCATTGTGTTGATTATATGCTTTATTATTGTTTTATTGCTTACCAGTATCTGTTTCTTCTATTCTGGTACTTAATGTTTATGTGATCCGGTTAAAGGTTATTAAGTGGTTTGGTTGATATAATTTGTTAATAACTGATTCACCCCCGCTTCTCAGTTGTTCACCAGTTATCCTAACAATTGGTATCAGAGATTTGGTCCTCTTTTGCAGAAGCTTAACTGCTTGAGGTAGATCCTATGGCAGCTAACACTCTAAATCCACCAGCAACTATTTTCAGAAGAGAAATCCCTAAGCTTGATGGAACAAATTATGGGATATGAAAAATCCAAATGGAGACTCATCTTAGATATCTTGGCAAGGATATCTGGGAGATCACTACAAAATGATACACATCTTATGATCTGGCATCTGGCAATCTTGCTCCTACAGAACTGGACAAGAATATTGAAAATGATTGCAGAGCTAGAGAAGCCCTCTTGTGTGCACTTACTAATCAGCAAATCATGGGATTGACTGATAAATCATCAGCAAAGGTTAAGTGGGATAAATTGCAAACTTTGAAAGAAGATGATCCTACTGTCAAAATTGCTAAACTTGATGGTTATCGGGTAAGGTATGAAAACTTGAAGATGGAAGATAATGAAAGAATTGTTGTGTTTATGGAAAGAATAAATGAGATTGTTATGGGAATTCAATGTTGTGGAGGATCTCTAAGTGAAGATGAAATAGTTTCCAAAGTCTTGAGAGCCCTTCCACTGGCTTACAAGATGAAGGCAACTGTAATTAATGAGCAGAGAATGATGGGAAACACTTCAGTTAATAGGGACATTCTGATTGGGAAATTATCTTATTTTGAGCTTGAAGAATTTGGATCTTCAGGAGCTATAAATTCTATACCTTCTTTTCATGCATCATCATCTACCAGCAAAAGTGATTGGAAAGCCTTATATGCAAAGAATTTGGAAGATATGAGGAAAGAAGATGAATAATTTGAGTAACTTGAAGCCTTATTTGCTAGAAGAGTACCTAAAGGACCGACAAGAAGTAAGTATGAAGGAAAAGCACCTTTTAAATATTTTGCATGTAATAAGATTGGTCATTTTGCATCTAGATGTCTTGAAAGGAATGCAAGGTTTGAAGACAGAGTCAAGAGATCATTTAATCCTAATCAAAATAGATATAGATTCATGAAAAGTAAACAATGCTACATAGCGGATAAGGAAGGAGTAAGTGATGACTCTGAGGATGAACCAGCAACAGACTCTGCTAGTGGATCTAGCAATGGAAAGGAATGGGTGTTATATGCTTTAAAGGAAGATGAACTGGAACCAGCTATCATGAATGAAGAAAAGGCCCTGGCAGAAAAAGTTGAAGATAAGGATGAATGGGTAATTGATAGTGGATGCTCGCATCATATGAGTGGAGATAAAATAATTTTTGTCTTTGCAAGAATACAATGTCGGTCAAGTCAGATTTGGAGATGACAAAACATTTATGATCAAAGGTAGAGGTATTATTTCTCTTGATGGAAAACATAATACTAATAATGTCTATTATGTAGAAGGTTTAAAGCTTAATCTCTTAAGTTTTGGTCAATTGGTGGACAAGGGCTTCCAACTTCAATTCAAAGATAGAAAATGCAAAATCATTAACAAAACTGGTTTGGAAATTGCAACCTATACTTAGACTGGAGGTAATATCTTTCACTTGAATACTGATAATAAGACATGTTTGATTTCTCATATTGATGAGAGTAGGTTATGGCATAAGAGGTTGTGTCATGTTAGTTTTGATTGTATTGTTAAGATCAGTTCAACAAAGGCAGTTAGAGATATACCTAAGATTATGAAGCTTCATAATTCGGTATGTAAGGAATGTCAATTGGGAAAGCAAGTTAGAACTTCTTTTAAGAGCATACATGGTAAATCTAATGATGTGATTGATTTCATTCATACTAACTTATGTGGTCCAACAAGGACTAGAAGCTTTCAAGGTGATAGGTATTTCATGCTAATAATTGATGATTGTTCTAGAATGATGTGGGTGACTTTTCTTAGGGAGAACTCTGAAGCCTTTGAGAAGTTCAAGATATTTAAAACAAAGGTTGAAGCATAAACTAGATTGAAAATCAAATGTCTAAGATTAGATCAAAGTGGTGAGTTCAGTTCTCATGAATTTAACAGTTATTGTGAGACAAATGGAATTAGGAGACATTTATCTGCACCTAGGACTCCTCAGCAGAATGGAGTAGTGGAAAGCAAGAATAGAACCATTTTTGATGCAAAAAGATTTATGATGATGAAAGCCAAATTGCCTCACATCTACTGGAGAGAAGCAGTGAGTACAACAGTCTACTTATTCAACAGAGTTCACATGAAAGGTGAAACCGGTAAGACCCCTTATGAATTATGGTTTGGACATACACCTACTATTAAATATTTCAAAATTTTTGGAAGTAAATGCTATATCAAAAGGGATGATTCAATTGGAAAGTTTGATCCTAGATGTGATGAAGGGATATTTCTTGGTTATTCAATTCAAAGCAAAGGATATAGATGTTATAACAAAAGATTGTAGAAAATTGTGGAGAGTGCTAATGTGAAAGTGGATAAGAAATACAAAAATCAATCTATATCATATGATAGGGAACCGATAGTGGAAATGATCATAACTGAACCGACAATGCCTTAATCGATACAGGAAACTGAGATAGTTACACCAGTACAATCAGAAAATTCAACTCTGACTGATGATTAGAGCAATGAACCTAAAGTTCGGAAGACACCAAGGTATGTAAAGATTAAATCATTCTGAAGATCAAATAATTGGAGATAGGGACAAGGGAGTTATGACAAGAAGAAGACTGGAAAATGAAGATGTATGTCTTATTTCTCAAATTGAACTGGCATCTGTTATTGAAGCTTGTAAAGATAAACATTGGTTAAAGGCTATAGAAGATGAATTAGACCAGATAGAGGAGAATGAGACTTGGACTTTAGTTCCCCGGCCTAAAAATAAGAATGTTATTGGAACTAAATGGATTTTTAGGAATAAACTGAATGAGGATGGTCAGGTTGTAAGAAACAAGGCTAGACTAGTTTGTAAAGGATATTCTCAAATGGAAGGAATTGATTATGGTGAGACATTTGCACCTGTAGCTATAATTGAAGCTGTTTGACTATATCTTGCCTATGTAGCTTATAAGAACTATAGGGTCTATCAAATGGATTTTAAATGTGCATTTTTGAATGGTAAACTTGAGGAAGAAGTATACAATGAAAAATCTGATGGATTTTCACTGACAGATGATAAAGATATGGTTTGCAAATTGAGGAAAGCTTTATATGGATTGAAACAAGCTCCTAGAGATTGGTATGCAAGGTTGGATAAATATCTTTTGAAGCTTGGTTTTACTAAAAGCAATGCTAATAGTAATTTGTATTATAAGATCACTAATGATGATATTCTAATTATTGAAGTATTTGTTGATGATATCATTTTTGGAGGAGAAGATAAATTGTACATGGAATTTTCTAATAATATGAAGAATGAATTTGAAATGCCCATGATTGGTGAGATGAGATTTTTCTTAGGTTTGTAGATTACCGAAACTAACAAAGGCATTTTTATCTATCAAACTAAGTATCTGAGGGAATTATTGAAGATGTTTGGTATGGATAATTCCAAATTGGTAAGTACTCCTATGGTGTCAAGTGAGAAATTATCTATCAAAGATACATCTACATCTATAAATTTGACAAGGTATAAGTCTATGATTGGTGGCTTGTTATATCTAACTCAGAATAGACCAGATAGTATGAATACAGTAAGTATTGTTTCAAGATATCAACATAATCCTAAAGAAAATCTTGAATCCGTAGTAAAAAGGATATTTCGGTATTTGCAAGGAACAACAGAATATGGCTTATGGTATTCTAGAGATGATGATTTCACTTTATTGGGTAGGAGATATTGATAACAAGAACACTTTTGGTGGAGCTTTCTTTCTTGGAAAGAAACTGGTTTCATGGATCAGGAAAAAACAGTCATGCATTTCTTTATCTACTGCAGAAGTTGAGTATGTTGTAGCATCAACTAATTGCACTCAAGTCTTGTGGATGAAGCAAATGTTGAAGGATATCAAGGTAAATTGTAGTGAAGTGGTAGTTATCTACTGTGATAACTCTACAACTATTGACATGTCTAAGAATCCAGTATTTCACTCTAAGACTAAGCATATATCAATAAAATATAACTTTCTGAAGGACAAGGTAGAAGAAAAGGAAGTCAAATTGGTTTGTGTTAACACTAAAGAGCAGATTGCAGATATATTCACTAAACCGTTGTCTAAGGAATCATTTGAGTATTTGAGAGATAGGTTAGTGGTTTCTGCCCCTCTAGCAGAGACTTGATTGATGCAATTTGTCATCAGTATGACATGCATTATTGAAGTTATTATTCATTCTAAAACTGATGAGTGGTGCTAATACTCAGGGGGAGTAGTCAGCTTTGAGATTCAAAGGTTTATATTCTTGCTTTGATATTTTTGTCAGATTTTTCTAGCATTGATGTCAAAGGGGGAGAGATAGTGATGTGAAAAATAAATTCAGAACTTTACAAAGATATTATTCATAGGGGAAGAGTTATTGATATTTAAGAGATTATTGGTTGTCTTCCACTAGGGGAGACTTCTTTGGCATTTTTAGGTACTTGGATGTTTTTTCACATCTAGTGTTGCCATCAATGCCAAAGGGGGAGATTGTTGCCAATATGGATGAACTGATTATGTGTTGCATTTATGTTTTGTCATTGATGTCAACACTAGCTATTATGGTTGGTTACCAACAAACAACTTTTGGTTACCAGTAGAAGATCTAGTGTTACCGACAGAAAAGGACTATCTGTTGGACACTTCCAACATGTTTGGATCATTGGAGTACGTTTGACTTTATGTGTTACATGCTTCTAGAGCATGGTTTGGCCAGTTGGTATTGACTTGGTAATCGGATGCTATCATACACTCTTGTAAACCCTTACCGACATGGGTTTAATGTTTAACCAATGAAGCTTTCACTAAGAAATCTTGGTAGAATATGTGGTATTGATGCGGCTTCTAGATGGATTTTAGGATGCTGAAGATGTTCTTAGATCACGCCTCAACTGATTGAAGATATTTATTTGGCATGGTGGACCCAGATTAGGTCTGGTACCTATCTAGGTTATGGATCGGTATCATGTTAATGTGTTCTCTACACGTTACTGAGATGATTTATGGATTGGTTATTGTTGTTTTGGTCTTAAGACAACATGCAATATCATTGTAAAATGGATGTATGTAATGATCTTATTGTAATATCTTATAGGTGGCTAACCTAATTGGATTAGGCCTTAGGGTTGGTATAAATTGATGTAAGATCTCATTGTACATCATGGTATGTGAATAGAAATGTAATATCAGATGTGAAGGAGATTTGGTCGATCATAGGTGATCAAATTGGGATTAAGGAAGAGGTCAAAGGCCTCCAATATTGAGCTTAACTGAGACTATAATCAGGCATGGTAGATGCTATCTCTGGTAGTTCATTATTTTGGATTATTGTCCATTTATCTTGAGGTGGTTATAATCTCTCTATACTTAGTGAGACTCTTGTAATGAGTAGTGTAGACACCTAAAAATGGTCAACGCTTGCGGAATCATACTTTAACATTGGCGCATTGCCTGATCTTAGGTTTTTGTGTCACATTAACATTTCTCCTATGTTACACACTTGGATTTTATCATTTGCGAGCATCGAGTCATTCTTCTACACTCTTCATTTGTCTCGCTTTCAAATTTGGTCTTGTCGACAACAATCTTCAGTCATGATTTTGGTCGATCTTTGTCCTTGTCAATCTTGTCATATTACGATCGATTTGTCATCGATCCTTGTCCTCTTCAATCATGTCAATTTGGATCAATTTGTCATTGTTCCTCAGCACATTTATCAATCCAAAATCATGATCGAATCGATATCAACTATCCTTTGTCAAGACCTAATTGTCATCCTTGCATTTCTAATTCATCTTCCAAGGTTTTATGATTTATTCATTTAATCTTGTTTGGCATTTTCCCTCTAGGTTAAATAATTTATTTATTTATCCTAAGTCTTCTTGTCACAATTAAATGTTCATTTAATTGGCTAATTAATTCCTCCTATTTTTGTAAATTAATTAATGAATGAGAAATTATTAATTAATTTACCTATTTTTCATCAATTTTCTAATTTCCAAGTCATCATTTCCAACCTAATTTTCTAATTTCTCCTAAATTCCTAAATGTCTATTTCTATTTCAAAATCTTGTCATAAATCCTTGCATAGCAATTTGTCATAAATTGTCATAAATTGTCATAAATCCTTGCATAGCAATTTGTCATAGATATGTCATAATTTTTCTATTCTTGATTTGAATTTCTATTCGAATCACTATCATGCTAATTTGTTCATTTCTCCAATTTCTCTATAAATTGGATGATTTTCTTCAATCAAATCCCTAGCCGCTAATCCCTATCAGACTATCGAATTTATGCTTCTAGTACTCTTGAGCTTTTCATCAATGTCAATCTTGCTTTCAATTGTATGTGCACTTGTAGGTGAGATCCACAAATTCATTTGAAGAGGAAAGAAGAACAATGGAGCCGCATGGAAGGAGCATTCAAATCGTCATCCAGTTTGCATAATCTTTGCTTTTGAATGCTTTGTTTTTATGTCTCTATTGAATGTGTTTTAGGATAGGTTCATTGCAATGAGTGCTCTTATGATTGAGTTATCATGTCTAGTGTTTTGATATACTTGTTTTTGATGATTTCCTCTTTCCTATGCTACATTAATTGGTGAACCCGACATGAACACTAACCTTCTAACCTCTTTATGGTGTTTTTGAGTGCTTTCAAGTTGATTTGCAGGCCAAAAACCCAAAAACAGGGTCGTGCAGGGTTTTCTGGAGACTTCTACGCCTGTGTGAAGCAACCTGCGCCTGTGTAAGGCACAAAATTGCATTTTTTATGAGTTTTGCACCTATGTATATGCATTCTACGCTTCTGTTAAAAAAAAAACAAAAAAAACTGCGCTTGTGTAAAGCAACATGCGCCTGTGTCAAGCAACTTGCGCCTGTGTAATCCTGCGCTTGTGTCATGGCTTCTGCGCCTGTGTCATGACTTCTGAGCCTGTGTAAAGTCCAGAATAGAGGTAAAAAATGCAGTGTTTACTTGAAATTTGTTGTGTTTTTGCATTCTATTTTCTGTGCTTTGGATTTTGGTACTAATTATCTGTGCAGAATCTTGGCATACGCATGGCAAAGACTACAAATCAAACTACTAACATGTGTTATGCAGAATCGATGGTCAAAGACAACAAATCAAACCTCTAACTTGGGTTTTGCAGGTTGCCTTGGAGAAACAACCAAACTTTTGTGTTTATGATTTTTAATTAGGCACTTAGTGATTTATAAATAGGTTGGAATGAACATTTGTTTGCTTTGATTGTTAAGTATGACATTGGAGTAGGAGAGTATGCTCTCATCCTTCTTAGGGTGATCAAAAATCCAGATCTTCGATACCATGCTTGTGTTGTTGATTGTGTGTCACATTTAGAGGGCCTGCCTTCCCGACCACTTTGCTTTTGCAAGCAAGTGATAATCGTGAGAAGGGAATGACCCAAAGTGAGTATGGCTAGAATTCCTTGGCATTCTAACTCACTATAAAAAAATACCTGATGAGAGAAAGCTTTGAAGGAAGTATTACGTGGGAATTGCAGTTACTTGGGAAGTGATGACCCTTGAACTCTTTCTCATATCAACATCTAAGTAGGGCCTCTTGGTCTAAATCGTGCTTGCGCGACTACATTTGTTTGGTATCTTGATGGGCTTAATGTCTCAATCACGCTTGCATGACATCAAGGAGTAATGCTTAACAGAAATCCTTACTAAACACCTTGTTTTAGAGGCCAAAAACCCTTCTAGTTGCTTGAGAAGGACAAGTTCAGATACTTGGAAGAGATACTAAGTTCGCCATGGGGAGATTTCCATGGGGACTGATGCTTGGCTATCTTGAGAAGTGAGTGCCGTGGAGGGGAGCCCGTGGGGTCAAGCATATATGTATTCTCCTTGAATCCCATAATGAGTCTACCTCTCAAGTACCTAATGTCTTTGCCTACCATAAGAAATGTGGAAATGAGCATGAGTGTCTTGAGTCTTAGTTGTAATATCTTGTATTATTTGCCTATCAAAAGTTGAATTTCCTCCCACTTCAAAAAGCAAAACAAAATTGATTCCAAACAAGATTTAAACACAAGAGACATTCATCCAATAAAAGTTCAACAAGGTTCAAAACACATCTTCAAACATGGTTATCAAACATTGTTCAAAATCTTGTCTTAACATTTATGTCACTTACATTTAGGTTCATCCTAGGTTGCATTTTTCAAAGTCATTGTCAAGTATCATGGTTAGGTTTCACCTAAGTCATACTTCTTTTGCATATCAATAAGGGTCATCCATTTTGCATGTGTTCTCTTGCATTAGAGTAATACCATTGTCATTCATTCATATTTGCACATCCTAGGTCTCTTCATTAAGCTTAGGTCATTATCATATCATATTAGGGTCACTTGCATATTAATTGTCCCTTAGCATATAGTGTCAAAACTAGGTTTTGTCATACTTGGGTAATCCAAATCTTTGATGCAACCCTAAGTCATTGTTAAGAAGTCTAGACCTTATCAAATCTTTTGTCCTTTTGTCATCAATATCATTTCATCAAACCTAGCTTAGTATCCAAGCATATAGGGGAGACATTGTCATTTTGTCCTTTTGTCACTTGGTCCTTTTGTCCTTTGAGGTCTAGACATCATTTCAATTTCCTAAAGGTCTCTTTTAGATTTGCATTCAAAAGATTGTCAAAATCTTCAAAAACAAGCAAAAACATAGATTACATTTTCATCTATTTAAGTTTGCATTTAGTTGCATACCATATATTGTCTTTGAAAAATTCCAAAAATATTGCATTTGCATAGTGACATGTCTATTGAAACAAGGCTCCAAGCACCAATGATGCAACAAAGTTTGACATATCAACCGACAATGCAATCACAATTCTATCCAACCCAACAACAAAGCAACATTGATCAAACTTATCATGATGATGTAAATGTCCAAATACAAAAACTAGAGAGAAACTAGCTCAAGAAAATGAGATATTGGAACAAAAAGTGAAAAACATTGCAAAGAATAGATCACAAACGTCCAAAATGTTTCAAAAACTTCCAGGTCAAAATCTAAAGATTGAGCCAATTGATGTAAGATCTCTTCTTGAACAATCAGACATACCAGCTCTCCTCTCTCAAATAGAGATGATGAAACAATTTCAAGAAAAGAGACAACATCAATTTCAACATTATGTGCCTTCACAACAAGAACAAGAAGGTATTTACTATCAATCAGATTTTCAACCAATGCAACCAATGGTCCAATTTCAACAATATGTCCAACCAATTATACAATGTCCAGTCCAACCAATGGTGGAATATCAACAAGTTCAAGTTCAACCAACTATACAATGTCAACAACTAGTTCAACCAATGGTGGAATATCAACAAGTTCAATCAACATATCAATGTCAACAACCACCATCAAACATTCAAAAACAAAGGTTGCAGCACACACCAACCCAAGTTTCAAACATGTCTGAACAATTGAACCAAGTCCAATATCAAAATATGACATTAGATCAAGACCAAATTCTTGCCAAACAAGTTCAAATTCCAGCTACAACTATGTCAAAACCTCGAAAGAAAGGTGGCTTTATTGCAATGCTCTTAAGGAAATTACCAAGTGAGTTTATTGAGGAAGATCAAGATAATACACTTATGTCTAGCAATGCCTCATCCCCTCGCAAACAAATTGACTCTCTAGTGGCATCTATCGCTACACCTCTAGAAGTTTCACAAGAACCTTCCATATTGTCCTCATCAAACAATACACCCAAGGATGCAATTATCCAAGAGCTATCCATAATTGATTGCAATGATAATCCAATTTTTCAAAAATACAAGACCCAATGCCACCATGCACTTTATTTCCATTACCTGTTTTAGAGGATCCCATTCGAAGTCCCTCTTCCTCATGTTCAAGCATCGATTCCTTGCCAGAATCCATCACAAATGTTCAAAGTGCGTTTCCTTCATGCCAAACCACTGAGCCATTGTCAGAATCCCCCATGCATATCCAAAGTCCAACCTCATGTCAAGAGGATAACTTAGAGTGTGAAGAAATGAGTCCTAAAGAAAATCAAGATCAAGATCCTAAAACCTTATAATCCCATCCAATTTTTGACCAAGATCTCATCTTCCCAGACACTCATGATGATTCCCCTATTCTTGTCCATCCTATCCAAAGTCCTATTGACACTCCCTTCCTTGAGCAAGATCAAGATATCCTAGTCCATCCAATCCCAAATGATCCCCTTCCATTTCATGAAAAAAATGTCCTTTCAAATCCCATTGACATTCCAAATATCCCTTCCATCCTTTCCGATGATCCCATTAAAAGTCAAGAGCAAAGCAATTTTAAAGAGGAATCCAATGATCTTCCTCCTTGTCAAGGTCAAAGTATCCTTCCAAATTCATTTCCAACACAAGACCCTATCATTCCTTTAGATCCTCCACAAGATCCTTTTGTTCCTCCATCTCCTTGTCCTAATGCTCCATATACACTCCAAGATCGCATTTCTTTTGATGATCCCATTATTTCTCCCATTCCATCTCTTGAAGAGCCTATCATTGAACCATGTCCACTACACAATCCTAGTTCCCCTCATGATCCTGATCCCCTTCATGATTCTAACATGTCAGTGCAAGATGTTCATGAACCCCCTACATCCATAATGGGTTCTTCCACTTTGGTGCAATCCGATCCACTTCAAGATCTCATTGTTTCTGTCATATCATATCCACCTCATAATGGACTCGCGTCTTCTTCTCACAGAAAAGAGTATCCTACAAGTCAAGATATTCATAAAGGCAAAGGAGTAGATCTCCATAAGCAAGAATCTCTCCATATCAAAGAAGATCTTAAGGGTCATGTCTACACAGCTCACTCTCAAGACGTTGGTATCCCTTCAAAGTCAAAATCCAAGTCCACTTTCCCCATCATCCCTTCCATCCATCTTAGGTCCTTATATCCCTTCGTCCTCTATGCAAGGTCAACAAAGGCACACATCCTTGAGTAAATTCCATCCATCCAAAAGAACTCCATTTCATTCATATCCATCCATGCACTCCTTTCCCCCTCCAAGCAATTTGGATGCCAAGTATAAGCATCATAAGTCTAGCAATCCACATGTATTCAAGGATCAACATGTCCAATATAATCGACATGTCAAAGAAAAGAAAAATATGATCTATAAAGAAAAAGAAATATCCAAAAGGCCACAAAGGCCCACTGAGCAAAATAAAGCAAAGTCAAAATATATATGGGTTCCTAAATCCCTTGTGCAAGCAATGCACTCCAAGGAACCACAAAAGCATGAAAAATCAAAAACCATGTGGATCCCTAAGAAGCTTCTTGAAGCACAAAAAGAAAAATCCAACTTGGCATCCAAAATTGCTATTCCTCCATCCAAACTTTCCAAGTCTATTCCTCCATCACCTTCTTTATCCATTTTGGGCCCTTATGTCCCAAAATTCATAGTCGTTCCTCCGTCAAAATCTCCATATCCAAAACCCACCTTTCCTCCATCAATCCATCACCCCTCAAGGTGTGTGCCAATGTCGATCTTGCCAACATTTCCATCCACTCAAGCCCACTTCTTCCAATACCCTACCTATTATCCAATGCATATTTTCCATCCTTCCATCCCTTTGATCCAATCCTTTGCATAAATCCTTGCCTTAGTTTCATCTCTTTTTCCATGTCCTTATCCTAAAAACGTCTTTGAGCATACTTTTAAAGGTCATGGTCCATTTTTTTCAAGGCTACTATACAAACAAAAAAAGATGCTTGAGTCCTTCTTCCATCCCCTATCATGTGTCCATTTTCTATTGAAAAAGTGAAAAAAAAAAAAAAGAAAAGAAGAAAAAAAATAAAGAAAAATAATTCATCCACTGGTGAAAACCTAGCAAACAGGCGTCATGTGTAATCTATGAACTTCTTGCACACTACACTTGGGGGCAAGTTTCCTCCTTCATATCCTATTGCCCTTCATTATCCTATCATACCATGTCATTACCCTTCATATCCTATTGTCCCTCATGTCTAGTTTCCCTTTCCACCTTTGATCTTGACAAGGCTGAGGATCGTCATGAGCATCATGCATCTTGTTTGCAGCTTTTAGTCCATCATAGCTTTTGGTCTTTATCCATTTGCTTATTACAACCTTTCATCCATATTCCCTAGCTTATTGCAACTTTTTGCCACTATCCCTTAGCCTACCCTGACCTTCAGTCCATGTCCCTTATCCATTCTTGGTCTTGCTTATCCTATCCATATCTTATCACTATCCATACACCCTTTTTTCCTTGATCTTGATCTGACATAAGGACACAATATTTAAACATGGTTTCAAACACCTCTTGACATGTCCCTTATGCCCTGTTCCTGCTTTACATTGTCATATCCAGTCTCTTGTCCCATCACGCCATAGCCCTTGGAAATTGCATCCGTATTGTCTCCACGATAAAAGGCCATTGTCTTCCCCCTATCCACCATCATTTCAGAAAGCCTATTTATTCACCTATCATATTCCTTGCCTTGCTAGACACTGGGGGCAAAATCTTTAAAAATAAAAAAATGTCCTGAAAAAAGATCATAAAAAAAAAATTGAAAAATGTCCTGAAATAATCCAAAAAAATCAAAAAATGTCTTGAAAAATATCATAAAAATCGAATAATGTCCTGAAAAAAAAAATCCCTAAAAATTGAAAAATGTCTTGAAAAAAATCTCTAAAAATCAAATAAAGTTCTGAAAAAATGAACACAAAAAATTTGTAAAAAACTCGAAAAGCAAAACAAAAACAAAAACAAGCATTTTGCAATAAATGATTCCCTTTGTGCATCAACAGATCACTGAGCATTCCTCCAACGACACTTGCAATCCATTTCACACTGTGCTTTAATGAAATCATGCTTTAACAGATGAACTTTTTCGATCAAACCAGACATTCAAACTGATCAAAATTGTCATATCAATCGAACATCAGCATCAAAATCATTTGTCTTTGTTCCTACTATCATGGGTCTTATACAGGGTGTGGTATACTCGAAACCAGACTGTGTCCTATCTTAGACGGGGTACCGCATTTCCTGAAACCAGACAGCATGATCATCCTATCAGCACTTTCAACTTTTGACAATGAAGATCAAGATGTTTGTCTGATTTGCTTGAATTTGTGTATCTTATCTTTTTATTGATTTATCTTTGGCTTTGATCATGTTCTTATGTTGCTCGATGATGTCACTGAGTGATTTAGAGTGACCGGGATGGATCATGGTCCTTTCTTTTTTTGTTGTGATTGTTATTTTGTCTGCAATGTGTTTGTCTTTTGCAAAAAGGGTTGCATTTCAGCTCTGGCCTTCAATGCCATTATGCTATGCATCCATTTTGCTACATTAAATAAAGGTTCTCACCTACAAAGTGCATTAGTGAAAGCAAGTTTTTCTTCATGTCTAACTGTCCTCTGTCTAATTTCTGCTTACTAACATTTCTTCCATCAGTCTTGTCAATTTGTTTGCTCCTATCATTTTCTATCATTCTTATCGATCAATTGGCCTCTTTTCTGGATGTTTCTGGCCAATTCCTCGAGGGGGCATGCATATGTCATTGTCAGTATCTGGGGCATTTTCATTATTGTTCTTTGAAACAACACTCACAATCGCATTGTCTCAAAGAGGGGCAAAATGTAGACACCTAAAAATGGTCAACGCTTGCAGAATCATACTTTAACATTGGCGCATTGCCTCATCTTAGGTTTTTGCGTCGCATTAACATTTCTCCTATGTTACGCACTTGGATTTTATCATTTGCGAGCATCGAGTCATTCTTCTACACTCTTCATTTGTCTCGCTTTCAAATTTGGTCTTGTCGACAACAATCTTCAGTCATGATTTTGGTCGATCTTTGTCCTTGTCAATCTTGTCATATTACGATCGATTTGTCATCGATCCTTGTCCTCTTCGATCATGTCAATTTGGATCAATTTGTCATTGTTCCTCAGCGCATTTATCAATCAAATCATTTATCAATCCAAAATCATGATCGAATCAATATCAACTATCCTTTGTCAAGACCTAATTGTCATCCTTGCATTTCTAATTCATCTTCCAAGGTTTTATGATTTATTCATTTAATCTTGTTGGCATTTTCCCTCTAGGTTAAATAATTTATTTATTTATCCTAAGTCTTCTTGTCACAATTAAATGTTCATTTAATTGGCTAATTAATTCCTCCTATTTTTGTAAATTAATTAATGAATGAGAAATTATTAATTAATTTACCTATTTTTCATCAATTTTCTAATTTCCAAGTCATCATTTCCAACCTAATTTTCTAATTTCTCCTAAATTCCTAAATGTCTATTTCTATTTCAAAATCTTGTCATAAATCCTTGCATAGCAATTTGTCATAAATTGTCATAAATTGTCATAAATCCTTGCATAGCAATTTGTCATAGATATGTCATAATTTTTCTATTCTTGATTTGAATTTCTATTCGAATCACTATCATGCTAATTTGTTCATTTCTCCAATTTCTCTATAAATTGGATGATTTTCTTCAATCAAATCCCTAGCCGCTAATCCCTATCAGACTATTGAATTTATGCTTCTAGTACTCTTGAGCTTTTCATCAATGTCAATCTTGCTTTCAATTGTATGTGCACTTGTAGGTGAGATCCACAAATTCATTTGAAGAGGAAAGAAGAACAATGGAGCCGCATGGAAGGAGCATTCAAATCGTCATCCAGTTTGCATAATCTTTGCTTTTGAATGCTTTGTTTTTATGTCTCTATTGAATGTGTTTTAGGATAGGTTCATTGCAATGAGTGCTCTTATGATTGAGTTATCATGTCTAGTGTTTTGATATACTTGTTTGTGATGATTTCCTATTTCCTATGCTACAAGTAGTATGCTCTAGGCAGTGTGCCTTCCTGCATGTGCATTCCCCAATACCTTCACATTGAGTTCACCAAAAGAAATGATGATGCAACTACCTTCACATTGAGTTCACCAAAATGTAGAGGATGGGATTTGGTACCTTCAAAGTAATGAACTTTGAGGAACAAACCCACCTTCTCTCTATCTCACTTAAACTGGCGCTAAAGGTGAGCCAGGGGATGCAAAGTCCAAAACTAAACTAACACACTACAGATAAGACTTCCAAATGACTTTGCTAAGCCTTTGTCTTTGGGACAAACACATTAAACTAGGATAATACCATGACACACTACCATCTAGTACAAATAGGGTACAGGGACCATACAAAAGACACATACACGATCGTATGAATAAAAAAATGATATAGTAATAAGAAAAGTAAATGACATATAATGCAAGAAACTAGAATGAGATAGGAAAAGGTGGCTTGAAACTCATAAGTGGTCCATGATTGAAGTCTCTCACAAAATCAACATCTTTCCTCAACCGGAAACCTGCAGACAAGTAACAAAGGAAAATGTTGAGGGTTGTGTTTAGAGGTCTACCTTAGTTAGACCCCCATTTCAGTGTTTCCACCTCCACAAACAACCTAGGTGATAGAAATGATTGAGAAATATATGATAAAGATAAATGCAAACAATGAAGATAATAGATAAGATAGATAGGAATGATGGAAAAGCGAATACAAAAGAAGAGAGAACTCCCCTCCAAAACTCTAGAGAAAAAAACCAATGATTATCCAAGAAGTTGTGATAATGGTGGTCTTTGAATGCTAGAAAAACCTATTAAAGATTGAGGATTGAATGCCAAGAGCTCAAGAAGTCTCCAGAACGATTAAGAAGTCCCAATAAATTCTCAAAATGCATGAGATATAGCGACTACAAGGAATCTTGATGGCGGTGGATGCAGAAAGAGGCATTACGAACTCTTCTAGGCACATACATAATGCTCAAATTGCCACCTAAGGACTGACATATTCTTGAGACGCTAGCACAATGTGCAGATGTCTCCATAGCGTGCTAGAGTCCATCAGTCAATTGGTCAACATGCTCAATAACAACCAAGTTCTAAGTTGACAAGGCAATCCATGTGGACAAAAGGACAAACAAATGGTGAATTAATTCAATCAGTCTAAAGCAAAGACACTTGTATGACATGGAATTGCATGGGTGCAATTTACAATGTTACAAGTAGCCAAATTGGTAAAACAAATATTATTTTTACTTCACTAATATTATGGAAACACTAGCTATTGATGGAACATGCGTAGGAATACTCTTCATTTAAACCACATGACTCTAATCCAAAAGCATTAGAAAATGTGGAGGAGTAAAAGTTACTTGAACATGCTCATTTTCTGGGTAACTACAACCAAATTTCTAGAACCAACTTCTAGATCACTTTGATCACCTTGAATAAATGCACCATGATATTACAAACACATCCCAAAGAGTTTCATAGTCATTTCAATCAATGGTACTATCACTATTTAAAATGCTTTGACATGACAAGGCAATAACACAATCTCCAACCTTCCAAATGCCACAAGCATAAGAAATATGTTTGATACTTCATTGAAGATATTTGTCCAGCAATCTCCCTCAGATACAACATCCTTTTGATATAAATAACAGCGAATATGTCCAACAATTATGTTATTTATTTCTGAAAATTATTATTAGGATTGTGTTATGTTCACTTGGGTAAATGGTGGGCATGACACCTTACGGGAGATACTTCTGACATTTTTATGGACCAAAATCCCTCTAAAAAGGTGATTAAGATAGAAAAATGCCTTTCTTTAAAGAAATCTACAACAAATTTTAACACTTTACATTCTTACTGTGATATCTTCACTTGGTCTTTTGGCGATATGTTCGATGTTAATGAATCCATTGTGGTTCATAATATCATCCCATGCATCGAAGCCAAGACAATCAAACAAAATATTCATAAGATGAATGGAACAAGGTTTCCTTATTAGTCAAGACTAAGATAGAAAAGCTATTAAAAAATTGTTTTTACCCATCTTAATAACTTGTCACCTTGGATGTTCAATATAATTATTGTTAGTAAACATAATATCGTATTCATGTTTTTATTGACTTTCATGATCTTAATAAGGATTCTCTTAAGGATAATATTTTGTTACCCAATACTTACATGATTGTAGACTAGATTGTAAGTCATGCCTTGCTAACTTTCATGGATGACTTATGAAGTTGAAATAAGATCCTCATTAACCTATAAGATTAGTATAAACTCGCCTTCATAATTTTGAACCCAAGGCAAGACTTTGGGGGGGGGGGGGGGGGGTTTAATTATTCCATATAAATAATTAATGCAACACAGATCCAACACATGAACACCAAGATTCTCTACATGGAAAACCCAAACAGGGAAAAACCATGGTGAGCACCTTCCCACAAAATATATCCACTATGTATATCAGATTACAAAGAAAAGAGATCACTACTCTAGACTTGCACACAAAAACTAACTTCTCACGGGTTAAGATAAAAAGAGGACTTGCAAAACCTGAAGCTAACTACACTTAGGGAAAAACACAAAAAATTATATGAAAAGAAGGATCTCCTGATCATGAAGTTGTCCTTGAAGTCTGCATCAAGAAAACAACATCAACACATAACTTTAATCTTAACTACCAACACTCTATCTCAAATCTCTGTCATAGTCTTAGCACAACTTGCATAACATTCGAACATAATCTTCTTTTTTTCTTCACCAAACCTCATTGACTATCATCGCATCATACATCTACACTACATTCCTCATCACACACTTAACTCAATCACATGCATCCTTATATACAAGATAGATCATCAAAAACTTAAACCATGTCAACCTAAATTAATATACACTTTCTGAACCAAAAATACACACACTAATCCACTCCAAGAGAAAGAGGGGACCAAAACACATCTTTCAAAGATTAATTCACCAATTTCGAATCACTGGAACATAACTAACAACATATCCACAAGCTACACATCCGTATAAGTAGTTAATGGTAAAAAAATACTCTCCAATACAAATCTCAAATTTGGATATCCAAACGCTACAGTGAGCCCATAACATATCAAACATGCTTCTAGAAATCATATTCAGACATAGAATCTCACAACCAACAAAAATCAATGCCACAACACCCGAGGAACATAGATTTTTTTAGACCATAGAACCATCATATCCATGGTACCAAAACTATATCGAATGAAGATAACAACAACTCTCAACATCAACAATAGATTAAAGACCCAAACACTTCCAAGAACAACAAATAGAACAATTACAACATCAACAACACATCAAGATAACTCTGCACCATAGACATTCTCGACCAATCTGGAACTACAAGTTTGACATTAATGACAACCACACCAACACATCAATGCATATTTCCAACAATCCCCCCCTTTTTGATTGATGGAAACACTTGCTGACACCTACACCTCAAAGAATAATAATACTTTTCAATATCTCTTCAAATATATACATCACAATTTTGCACTCTCTCCCAATCTCAATCTTTAAATTTCTCAATCACTGCTCCTTTGCTAGAACCAACTCAATCTCTTTTCCTTTCCCATCAAGGAAAAAGGTCACAACAAAAATACACACACCACTGCCCTCCTTGAGAGTAGCCACAACATCAATCTAGAAAAAATAATAGGCATGAAAGCTCCCCTTGAAAAGTTGCATCCCCATAATGCACCTAGCTAGAAGAAGGAGGGGCAATGACCCCAATATTTTCCTAGAGAAAGTCAAATGTATCCTTCACCAATGCCTTACTGAAAATATCTATAAATTTATCTTTCATAGAAATGTATTCCAATTAAACTTCCTTCTTAGCAAGTTTCTCCCTTAAGTAATGATATCTGATTGAAATATGCTTTGTTCTTGAATGCATAATAGGATTCTTCGAAATGTTTATTGTACTTGTATTATCACACAAAATAGTAATTTCTTCATCATATGTTACCTTGATATCCTTAAGAGTCTATCTCATCCACATCACCCGCGTACAACAAAATGCCGCTGCAATGTACTCTACTTCAATAGTAGATAGGGAAACTGAGTCTTGTTTCTTATTGAACCAGGAAACCAAACTATCCCCCAAAAAGAATGCACCACCACTAGTACTATTTTGGTCATCAACACTTTCAACTCAATCTACATCAGTATAGGGTTTCAATATGAAATCTCCACCTTTTTTGTACCAAAGTCCAAAATCCATAGTACATTTCAAGTATCTGAAAATTCTTTTCATAGCTTTCTCATGTGTCACCTTCACATTCACCTAAAATCTAGCTACTACACAAACAACCTACATGATATCTAGTTTGGATGTAGTCAAATACAACAATCCACTAATAATAAATCTATACTTTTTTTTAAAACTTCCAGAGACTCATCATCTTTTCTCAACTTGCATCAAACAGTTAAAGGAGTTGTAATCAGCTTGCAATCATCAAAGCCAAACTTCTTCAACATTTCCTTCACATACTTGCTTTGAGAAATAAAAATTCCATCTTTTGATTGAATAATTTGCAACCCAAGAAAGAAAGACAACTCACCAATAATTGACATCTCAAATTCATTATGCATCTCCTTAGCAAATTATTTACGTAGATCATCATTTCCTCCATATATAATAACATCAACATAAACTATAACAATCAAGAACTTATCTCTGTCATTATTGTCTGTTGTGCCTTTCTTGAAATCCTATTGAAAAAAATACCTAATTTCTTGTATACTAAGCTCTAAGTTCCTTTCTAAGTCCATACAATGCCTTCTTCAGTCTACACACCATATTCGAATCTTCTATCAATCTGAAGCCATCCAGTTGTTCAATGTAAACTTCTTCTTCTAGATCTCCATTCAAAAATGTTGATAAACTTTAAAGTTCTTGCAAGCAAAAAATGCAAGAAACATGCAAATAGATTCCATCCTTGCTATTGGAGAAAAAGTTTCTTCAAAGTCTATACCTTCCACTTAACAATATCCTTTACATACTAATCTTTCTTTATTCCTTGTCACTTGTCCTTGCTCATTCAACTTATTTATGAATACCCGCTTAATTCTTATTACAATCTTATCCACAAATCTAGGTACTATTTCCCAAGTCTTATTCTTTTGAATCTAATTTAGTTCTTCTTCCATTGCCTTTACCCAACTTTTATCTTTTCTTGCCTCCCCATAAGTATTTAGATCAATCACTAATAGAAAATAGTAATTAGCTTAATCGTGAGCTTCTGCAATCTTTCTTCTTCTCTAAATGCCTTTTTAATTTATCTTCAATTATCTAATTCTCTAAATGATGCTTTTGAACATACTTGGCAGGAACTTTTTTTGAATCTTCCTATTCTTCTTCTTCTTGATTTTATTCCTTCTCTTTTCTTTCTCTTGGATCACTTATCTTGTTTGTAAGTACTAGAACAATCTCAACCTTCTATGCTAGAAAAAACTTACTCTCCTTTCCATCTTTAATGTAGTAAACATTTCCACTTGTTCTAACTCTTGCAGATATTTTACCAGTCTTCTCCTATCTAATCACACATTCGGTGCTACTAAACAAAACTTCAAACACTTTTCTACACATCTGGCTAACACTTAACAAACTATGTCTTAATTCTTCAATATAATAAACATCATCAGTCTTATTCTTACCATCAATAGAAATGCTTCCAATACCTCAAATAAATACACCATCTTCTCCAACAAACTTCATAGATCCTCCATCATATTTCTTGAGATTAATGAACCTGTCTTTATCACTGATCATATGATTTGAATATCTGGAGTCTATAATCCATGTATTCGGTTCTATCTTAGCATGCAATGTAGTCTTAACTAATTTCTCTTCTTTCGGTTTCTTGAAAACATTTTCCTTATCCTCAATTACTAGAAACAAAGGTTGTTCATTCTAGTCATTATCAACTTCATCTTCAAATGTATATTCTTCAATAGAATATAAGCCCTTATTCTCCTTTCTATTGAAATTGTGTCTTTTAAACTTGTTCTTTTTATCATCATTAACTAGTCTCTTATACTCTTCTCTATAAGTCTAGCTAGAAGCATAATATCCAATTCTACTACAAGAAAAACATTTTAGAGTTAACTTACCTCTGTATTTTCTAGTGCCTCACTGTAATCTTCTCACAAAATTTTCTTCATCTTTATCTAGATATCACTACATTCCAGATCATCAAGTCTTGGAACATTAAATGTTTCTTCTTTCTTTTCTCTCTTCTCTAGCTCCATTTCTTAAATCTCATAGGCTGCTAAGGTGCCAATAAGTTGGACAATGGTATACTTACTCTTATGATTACTTTCTTGAATAGCACTAGGATTTAGGAAAAGTGAACAAAATCTTGTGCACAATATCACATTCCTCTAAATTTATATCAGTAGATGTAATACCATCAGCAAGATCAATCACTCGATGACTATAGTTCTCAATGCTCTTATCTTCTAGCATTCTCAAGTACTCATACTTCTTCTTCAAATTCATTAGCCTAGCCTAATTTGTCTTCAAATCTCCTTCATATGCCAAACATAGCTTGTTCCACATAGATTTAGCTTCTTTCAAACCTTTTAACCTTCCAAACATTGAATCACTTATACAACTGAGAATTATAGCTCTGGACTTTGCATTAGCCTCCTTTAACTTTATCTCATCTAGAGTCTGAGCACCACCCTCCAGAGGTGTATATCTAGTCTAAATGATTTCCCAAATTCTATTCTATAATGTCTCTAAATGCGACTCCATTCTCTCCTTCCAGTATAGAAAAATTATACCATCAAAGATAGGAACTTTGTAATACATGTCCTACACCATACCAAATCTACTTTAAGCAGTTAAGATTACTCAAGAGGACCCTTTCTCTGATACCAATTGTTGAACCCTTAGCAAGATTGAGAGGGGGTGGTGAATCAGTCCAAATAAACAATTAATACAACAAATGAAAAATTAATCAATAACACACATCGAACACATGAACACCAAGATTTTCTACATGGAAAGCCCAAATAGGGAAAAACCACAATGAGCACCTACCCACAAAATATAGCCACTATGTACATTAGATTACAAAGAAAAGAGCTAAGTGCTTTGAACTTGCACACCAAGGCTAACTACTCATAGGGCAAGATACAAAGAGGACTTACAAAACCTAAAGCTAACTACACTCAAGGCAAGGTATAGAAAAGGATACAAAAAGAAGGATCTCCTAATCATGAAGTTGTCCTTGAACTCTACATCAAGTGACCAATATCGATATACAACTCTGACCTCAACTACCAACACTCTGTCTCAAATATTTGTCACAGTCTTAGCACAACTTGCATAACATTTGACCACAACTCTTCTTTCGCTCTTCACCGAACCTCACTAACTATCTTCACATCATACATCTACACTCCATGCCTCATCACACACTTAACTCGATCACATACATCCTTATCTATAAGATAGATCACCAAAAACTTAAACCAAGTTGACCTAAATCAAAATACACAAACTAAATCACTCCGGGAGAAAGAGGGCACCAAAAAACTATTGGTATTATGGATGACTTTGTCATGTGTTGCATTGGTTTTGTCATTGATGTCAACACTTGTCTTCTTGGAGGTCTACATTATGTTTATCAGTATGGTTAGTGACTTATGCACAGTCACCGGTATGTGTTCACCAGCAGCGATGATGACTTGTTATCATTTGGAAATCATTTGACTATGTTGAAGACATGCATTGGATCTTTGGATTTGGTGTTATGCTTATTGGTCTAATTAGGTTGATAGATTTGCCTTTACTGGTAGATAGGTCTAGGTTATGGACTGGTACATGATGTCTATTCCAGATCAGCATGACACGTTTTGGAAATGGTTTATTGATTGGATATTGTATTGAGCCGACATATTGTATTGCATAAAGACTTATTTATAATTGATTTAATTGTAATATCTTTAGTGAGCTAACCTATACATTTGGTCTTAGGTTTTGTATAAATAATTGTAAGATCTTATTGAAGATCAAATATGGTATGAGTGTGTTCAAATATTGAAGAGAAAAAAATAAGCAAATCCTTGTGCAAATCACGCAGACATTATTAGAAGGTTGAAGGAAGGTTAGGAAGGTGTTTGACACTCATGTTCAGAGCTTAAACCGGTACTAAATCCAACATTGTAGATGCTATTTTGAGAAGTACATTATCATTGGATTTAACCATCCAACTGTAGTCAGTGTGACTCCTATTTTATGATTGAGCAGTGAGCTCTAGGTGGTTGGCCTTTTTGCATGTGCAAACCCCATTTGTATACACTTACTATCTATAGTAGTATCATCTGATTGTGGGTAAGCTTTATCACCATGGTTTTTCCCCTTACCGGGTTTCCATGTCAAAATCTCTGTGTCATGTGTTGTGGATGTTGTTTCTCTTTATGTTTCATGCATTAAGTTACACTGGTACTGCTATAACTGTTAATCTGTCTCACCAGCATTTAATTTTGGTTTACCGACATTAAGTTTATGTTGGAATAATTTGCATTTGATCTATAATTTATTGATAACTAGTTCACAACTGATTCCCCCCCCTTCTCAATTGTCCTTCTCAGTTCCTGACAATTGGTATCAGAGCTAAGTCCTCTTTTTGCAGAAGCCTAATAGCTTGAGGAGATCCTATGACAACAAATATTTTTAGGAAGGACAGTCTGAAGCTTAATGGAACTAACTACTATATATGGAAGATCAGAATGGAAACACATCTGAACTGCATTGGAAGAGATATATGGGATGTTACAAAGAATGGCTATGCGGGTCCTACTCTGAATCAACCTCATCCACCAACATTGGCTAAGGACTTGGATATGATTACAAAGCAAGAGAAGCACTTCTGAGTGCATTATCAGATCAACAAATCATGGGATTATCAAACAGATCTACTGCTAAAGCTATTTGGGATAAGCTTGAAACACTGAATGAAGGATATACCACTATCAAAATTGCAAAACTGGAATGTTACCAGGTCAGGTATGAAAATTTAAAAATGGAAGAAGATGAAAGAATTTTTGCATTTATGGAAAGAGTTAATGAAATTGTTTTAGGAATACAATATTGTGGAGGATCCTTAAGTCAAGATGAAATTGTGTCTAAAGTTTTTAGAGCTTTGCCACTGGCTTACAAAATGAAAGTGTCTACTATTAATGAGTTGAGAACAATGCCTAATACTTTAGTTTCTAGAGATACTTTGGTTGGAAAACTTTAAACATTTGAACTTGAGGAATTTGGTCATGTTGCTATAGTCAAGACTGATTTATCTTTCAAAGCATCATCATCAGAATCAACATCATCATCATCTGACAAACTTATTGGAAAGCACTTTATGCAAAAGAACTTGAAGCACTATTTGCAAGGAAGATGCCTAAAGGTCCAACATGAAGTAAGTATGAAGGTAAAGCACCTTTCAAATATTTTAATTGCAATAAAGTTGGTCATATAGCTTCTAGATGTCCTGATAGACATGCAAGACTAAGGGAGGAAGAAAAAAGATCATATAAGCCTAACCTTGAATATCAGAGATACAGATTTAAGAAAAATAGAGATAAGTCATGTTACTATGTAGATGAAGGTGTTACAGATGATTCAGATGAAGATCCAATAGATAACAAATGGGCTTTTGTTACAATAAAAGAAGATCAACTGACACCTATTGTCAAACTAGTAGAGAAGGCACTAGCAACAAAAATTGAAGAGAATGATGAATGAATTATAGATAGTGGATGCTCGCATCATATGACTGGTGATAGAAGCAAATACTTATCATTTCAGGAAATTCATGGAGGTCTCTTAAGGTTTGGAGATGATAAAGCTTGTTTAATCAAAGGAAGAGGCACTATATCTTTGGATGGTAAGCACAATACTGACAATGTTTATTATGTAGAAGGTTTAAAGCATAATCTTTTGAATGTTGGTCAGTTAGTTGAGAAAGGATTTCAATTATAATTCAAGAATGGGAAATGTAAAATCATAAACAGAACTGGATTGGAGATTGCAACCGATAATCAGACTAAAGGTAATATCTTTCACTTGAATACTAGTGATAGAACATGTTTGATTGCACACATTGATGAAAGTTGGTTATGGCATAAAAGACACTATCATGTGAATTTTGATTGCATTGTAAAGACCAGTTCAACTAAGGCAGTAAGGGATTTACCTAAGATTGTGAAACCTCATAATCTGGTATGTAAGGAATGTCAAATGGGAAATCAAGTTAGAACAACATTTAAAAGCTCTACTAAGAAATCCAATAATATTCTTGATTTAATTCATACTGATTTATGTGGTCCAACAAGAACAAGAAGTCTACAAGGAGATAGATACTTTATGCTAACAATTGATGATTATTCTAGAATGTGTTGGGTTACTTTTCTTAGGGAGAAATTAGAAGCTTTTGAAAGATTCAAGATATACAAGGCAATGGTAGAGAATGAAACCAGAAAGAAAATCGAATGTTTGAGATCAAATCAAGGAGGAGAATTTACATCTAGAGAATTTAATGCATTCTGTGAAGTGAATGGAATGAAAAGACAACTATCAACACCCTAGACACCCTAGCAAAATAAACTTGTGGAAAGAAAGAATAGAACTATTCTGGATGTAGCAAGAACCATGTTCAAGGAAGAAAATCTACCTCATGTGTACTGGAGAGAAGCAGTGAATACATCAATTTATGAGGAGATTACCTCATGTGTATAGATGTTATAATAAAAGATTACTGAAAATCATTGAGAGTACTAATGTGAAGATAGATGAAAATTTTAGAGGAGATTCAAGATCTATAGAACTGACAGTTGAAATGATTATAAATGAAACAACACAGATTGCATCGGTACAAAGTGAAGATCCCGTCACATCGACATCATCATAAAACTCAACTGTGACTGAAGAACAACAACATGCAAGTGGAAATCAGAACAAAGCCAGGTATGTAAGATTGAATCATTCAAAGAATTAGATAATTGGAAACAAGAATTAAGGTGTTATGACTAGAGGAAGATTGGCGAATGAAGAGGTATGTTCAATTTCTCAAGCTGAACTAGCATCTATTATTGAACCATGTCAGGATGAACATTGGATAAAAGAAATGGAAGATGAATTAGAACAAATTGAAAAGAATAATACTTAGACATTAGTTCCCTGGCCTAAAGACAAAAATGTAATTGGAACTAAATGGGTATATAGAAATAAACTTAATGAGAATGGTGAAGTAATCAAGAACAAAGCAAGATTAGTTTGTAAAGGTTATTCATAGAAAGAAGGAATTGATTATAATGAAACCTTTGCACCAGTAGCCAAAATTGAGGCAGTTAGACTATTTCTTGCATTTACAACTCATAAGAACTATAAAGTTTATCAGATGGATGTAAAATGTGCATTTTTTAATGGAGATCTTGAGAAGGAAGTTTCCATTGAAGAGCTTGATGGATTTTCTTTGACAGATAATAAGGATATGGTTTGTAGGTTAAGGAAAGCTTTATATGGTTTGAAACAAGCTCCCAGAGCTTGGTATGCTAGACTCGATAAATATCTTTTGAAGCTTGGTTACACAAAAGGTAATGCTCATAACAATTTATATTACAAAATTACCAATGATGATATTTTGGTTATTGAAGTATTTGTGGATGATATCATTTTTGGAGGTGAAGATGGATTATGTAAAGACTTTTCTAACCAGATGCAAAAAGAATTTGAAATGTCTATGATTGGAGAGATAAAAAAATTTCTATGTTTGTAGATTTCACAAACAGATAAAGGTATATTCATATGTCAAACAAAGTACTTGAAGGAACTCTTGAAGAAATTTGGTATGGAAAATTTCAAATCGGTAAGTACTCCTATGACTACAACTAATAAATTGGCATTGAAGGATGATTCAGCTCCTATTAATCCGACAAGATACAAATCTATGATTGGAGGTTTACTATATTTGACACAAACTAGACCTGATATAATGAATGTAGTATGTATTGTTTCAATATTTCAAAGAAATCCTAAAGAAAATTATGAATCAACAGTTAAAAGGATTTTCTAGTACCTACAAGGCACAACAAATCTTGGTTTATGGTATCCTAAAGATGAAAATGTTGATTTATGTGCATACACCGATGCAAATTGGTCAGGAGATGTAGATGAAAGAAAGAGTACCACTAGCAGTGCATTCTTTCTTGGCAGAAGATTGATTTCATGGATAAGCAAGAAGCAGACTTGTACATCATTATCTACCACAGAATCAAAATATGTTGCAGCAACAACTAATTGTATTCAGGTATTATGGATCAAGAAAATGTTGAAGAATATAAAGGTAAAATGCAAAGAACCAATAATTATCTATTGTGATAATTCAACAGCAATTGATATATCAAAGAATCTAGTATTTCACTCTAAGACAAAGCATGTTTCTATTAAGTACAATTTTTTGAAAGAGAATGTTGAAGCAAATGAAGTGAGATTGGTTTATGTGAATACTAAAGAGCAAATTGCAGATATCTTTACAAAGCCTTTGCCTAAAGAAAGATTTGAGTATCTCAGAGAGTAGCTTAGGGTAATTTCCCCACCGACAGAGACTTAGATGTTGAATATTGGCATCAAACTGGCAGGGACAAATAGAAAAATATTTTTCCAGCTTTGATGAAGGAGAGCTACTGCTTAGGGGGAGTAGTTAGCTGAATGTTATGTTTTGAATTCTTAACTGCTTTGGCATTTGATGTCAAACTGGGAGAGCTATCTATGGAAAAACATTATACCTTAAGGGAGATATATACTCTTTGGATATATGTATTTTTGGTTTTGGTTTCTGTTTTTGTTACAAAACTTCATATTGATCTACCTTTGGGAGATTGTTGGTTTACTGGTTTTTGGCATTTTATTTTTGGCATTTAGATGTTTTTCCATCTAGTGTTGCCATCAATGCCAAAGGGGGAGATTGTTTGTATTATGGATGACTTCTTCATGTGTTGCATTGGTTTTGTCATTGATGTCAACACTTGTCTTCTTGGAGGTCTACATTATGTTCACTGGTATGGTTAGTGACTTATGCACAGTCACCAGTATGTGTTCACTAGCAGGTTATATTGTTCACCGGTAGCGATGATGACTTGTTATCATCTGGAGATAATTTGATCATGTCAAAGACATGGATTAGATGTTTGGATTTGATGTTATGCTTATTGGTCTAATCAGGTTGACAGATTTGCCTTTACCGACAGATAGGTCTAAGTTATGGACCGATACATGATATCTATTCCAGATCAACATGACACATTTTGGAAATGGTTTATTGATTCGATATTGTATTGAACTGACATATTGTATCACATCAAGACATATTTGTAATTGATTTAATTGTAATATATTTAATGAGCCGACCTATACATTTGGTCTTAGGTTTTGTATAAATGATTGTAAGATCTTGTTGAAGATCGGATATGGTATGAGTGTGTTCGAATATTGAAGAGCAAAAATAAGAAGATCCTTGTATGAATCAGACATAAATTATTTGAAGGTTGAAGGAAGGTTATGAAGGTGTTTGACACTCATGTTCAGAGCTTAAACCAATACTAAATCTAACATTGCAGATGCTATTTTGAGTAGTACATTATCTTTCGATTTAACAATCCAATTGTAGTCAGTGTGACTCATATTTTGTGATTGAGTAGTGAGGTCTAGGCGGTTGGCCTTTCTGCATGTGTAAACCCCATTTGTATACATTTACTATCTACAGTAGTATCATCTGATTGTGGGTAAGGTTTCCCATCGTGGATTTTCCCCTTACTGGGTTTTCACATCAAAATCTTTGTGTCATGTGTTGTGGATGTTGTTTCTCTTTATGTTTCATGCATTAAGTTACACCGGTACTGCTATAACTATTAATCTGTTTCACCGACATTTAAGTTTAATTTAATGGCATTAAGTTTAAGTTGTAATAATTTGCATTTGATCTATAATTTATTGATAGCTAGTTCACAACTGATTCCCACTCCCCCCCTCTCAGTTGTCCTTCCCGGTTCCTAACAAACATATCTTCCAAAGATCAACTCATCAATCTGCAATCACTAGAACATAACCAACAACATATCCACATGCTACACATTCCTATAAGCAATTAATAGTCAAAAAATACTCTCCGATACAAATAACTCAAATCCAAATCTCCGCACACTATGTTGAGACCCATAACATATCAAACACACTTCCATAAATCATATATAGACAAAAGGATAGGTCTAACATAGAATGTCACAACCAACAATGAACAATGCCACAACACCCAGAAAAACCAATGATATTTTTGGACAACAAAACCATCATATCCATGATACAAAAACTATATCTAATGAAGATAACAACAACACTCAACATCAACAACAGATTCTAGATCCAAACACTTCCAAAGAAACCAATAGAACAATTACAACATCAACAACACAACAAGATAAATCTGCACCATAGACATTGTAGACCAATCCAAAACAACAAGTTTAACATGAATGAAAACAACAACAACAACAACATATCAATACATACTTCCAACACATAACTTCTTGGGGTACTTTCTTGATGAAACCAACTTACAATTAAACATTCACCATTAAATAGAAAGAAAAAAAAAGAGACACATAATAAAATCCATAAATTAGATTAACTATTTCTCCTCATTCCCCCAACCATTCTCCTACTACAATGAAAAATAATCCTATTTTAATTACAATATGGAAATTTTCTCTTTTTGGTAGATTTAAAAAAATTACAAATTTTTCATTTTTGGTAATTTTCAAATGTATATGGATGACTATGAAAATTACTAATAATTGAAAGATAACTCAAGTGACACTAGAAGCATGTTGAGGTTTGGTCCAATCAAATATACTATATTGTTATCTTAAATAAGTCTTCAAGATGCTTCACATCATAAAATTTGAGCCCAAATAGACAACTTAGTCAAATGTTATGACCTTCGGAAGTCCTTGCATCATTCTCCTCTGGTTGAAAAGAGCACAACTCCTGTAAGTTCTTTTCCTCATACTTCTTCCACTTAGGTTGATTCAACTTCTTCAAGTCCCAATATGTAATCCATGTTCTTTTTCTTGGTGCCAATCCTTCCCACTATACCAAGTATCTATTGTATTCTCCTTACTAGTATGAATAGTCTTCTTATCTAAAATATGTTCAATCTTTTCCTTTTCCTACTCAAAATTGTCTGCTACCAATCCACTTCTTCGTTGTTGGCAACAATACAACAAACTGACAGGGGGGTGAATCAGTTTGCCCTCAAACTCTATACAACTTAAACTTAAATTCAGATCTTATAAAAAACATCATAAACATAAATCAACACCACATCAATAACACACATTACACCAAGATTGTTGACATGGAAAACCCGGTTAAGGGAAAAACCATGGTGGGTGTTACAAGTGCGGTTGTCATTGCACCAAAAGATCAACCTATCAATGCCTGATACAACCATTAGACTTAAAGAATCCATAAAATGGTTAAGCCATGTTACAAACCTGAGCACTGCACTATACAACCCGAGGAGACCAAGGGCGCACACCTGGCAACAATCCCCCCAGTGCAAGTGAGGGGTTTGAACTTGTGACCAAGCTTTGATACCACTTGCTACAAGTGTGGTTCTCATTACACCAAAAGATCGACCTGCTAATGCTTGATACAACCACTAAACTTATAGAATCAACAGCAGGTGGTTAAACCATGTCACAAACCCGAGCGCTACGCTGCACAACCCAAGGAGACTATGGGTGCACACTTTGCAATAGTGGGAACCTACCCACAATGAGATAATACCCTGTTAGGAGTAAATGTAAATATTACAATGGGGAATGCACATGCATTCAAGCACACTACTTAGAGCTCACTACTCAAATCACAAAACAAGAAGGGCTACAACTTTGAGGAAGACTCATTGTCCTACAAAAACATTTAGATTACATTTGGAGGATCATGAACTGATGAAACAACATCTCCACATGCCTAGTTATAGTTCCAGTTAAGCATAGTCTGATCTGCTCTGCTACACACTTCTCGTCACACTTCTAAAAAATCATAACACTTGTTCACACACTTATTCGATCATACACTTGCAAATAAAATGCTGATACATCTCACAAATGAATATTACATATATTTATACAAATCATCAACTTATATTTCAAGGTCGACTATACCCTCAACACAAATTAGAAAACAATAACCTCACATGCTACAATAATAAATGTTGACCAAAACAATGTCAGCTAAGACATAGTCTGGACCCAAATCAACATCACAACCAAGAAACTGTTACTACTTACTAAGATTGCCATTAGTCTTATGTTCAAATTTATTCTATATATTCTAGTCGGTCACTTCTACAGAATCTTTCAATCGGTAAGCACAATGCAGTCGGTTATAGAAGAAAGTAGTCTCATAGAGTAGTATACACTGAACACTCTACCGAGTAACACTCTATGTCTACCGAGTAGCAAGAATGATATACTGAGTGAAACGTGTTACCAGATTCACTGAACCTGGACATATATGGGAAACGTGTTACAAAGATCGAGGAACAAGTAACCGTTATCACATTGGAAATTGCAGTTAAAGATTGTGTATGATTTTGAGGTCATCTAACCAATGAAATATTTTGTATGGTTATTCATTTGAGAAATCATGTTTGTAAGATCAAAGCATGGACCAGATCACCGACATAAGAGATCTATTTATACAACATGAATTTAGGATTAGATATATGTGCAAGTATATATTTGCATGTGTGCGTGAAGCAAGACATACACAAAAAGGAAAATCATGAGATATCACAATGTGTTATGACTGTTATAGTTGACAGAGAAACACAGAGGTCACCAAGAAGGATTTCGGAGAACAGTCAAAGAACAGAGTAAACAGAAGGGTTTATCGAGTTACTTTATGGGTTACCGAGGTATGCTATCAGCAAGGTAATCTTATTTTGAGCACATAGAATCTGCTATAAAATTCCAGATGTAAAGTTGCAAATATTTGTAATGATTTATTGTAATATTTTGAAGTTGTAAGAGAAACCTTTAACAGGGTAAAAGACTCTAACAAAGTCTATAAATTCTAAAGCCTCTAACCAGGTTCAGCATTTAGAATAAGTCTTGAAAACTCCTTTAGCAAGGTAGATCTAATAGATCTTGATACTTCTAATAGGGTAAGCTATCAAAAATAGCTAAACATGTAGCTCTAACTGAGCAACCTTTATTATTGCAGTAGTGAAGTTGTGGGTATCATCCCCACCGCAGTTTTTCTCTCTAACCAAGAGTTTCTGTGTAACCAAAATATATGAGTTATGGAGTGAATCATGTATGATTGTTATTTATGTGTTTTAGCATTATATTATGTTACTGCACTATTCAGTTTATGCTTAACAGTACAGTTATTGTTGAAGAAAAGTTTTGAAGTACTGATTCACCCCTCTCCTCTCAATACATTAGCTTTCCATATTGGGCCTAACAATTGGTATTAGAGCTTGAATCTTGGAAAAGGGTTTAACAGCCTAAAGAGAAAGATCTTATCAATGGAAGGCTATAAACAATCTCGGAGAATTGTGTATCTATAAGAAGAATTGGATCATGCTAATCAAGTGATTGCAGACATGCAAAAAAAAATGCAAAAATCATTGAAAGTGAGAAGAAGATTATCTGATGATTTACAAGACTCTCAAGAGTTAGTGGAACAAATTGAGACATCATCTGAGAACAGTATGTCTGAAGAGATTGAAGAAATGATTGAAGTGTTGAAAGAAAAGAACAAAGCACTGACAGATCAGCTAAAAGCAATGAAAATAGAACATGAGCATTTCAGCACACAGACGACCAAAAATCTTGATGCATTGAGGACAGCCAAGGATAAAGTAAGAGATCTAGAAAGAGAGAAACAACAACTTGAAGCATTAGTATCTGAAAAGAATGATGAAATCATAAGATTGACTGGGATTCAACAAAATCTGTTAGATCAACTAGGTTATGCACATCATGAAGCAAATCTGAAAGATGATGAGAATCAAGCATTGAAACTTGAAGTATCAAGGCTGACCGATGAACTTGAAATGGAGAAGAAATCCAAAGAAACACTGAAGAAGAATTATGAAGCATCAAAGATGTTGGATGAGCAATTGAATACAAGAAGACCCAACAAAGATGCAGGACTCGGTTACAAAGGAAAAGACTCTACTGGGAAGGGAATTCATACTACCAAGAGAGGAGAATCATCAAAGCAAGCTGGAAATAAGAAGAATATGAAAGAAAAGAAGCCCATTTGCAACTACTGTGGAAATCAAGGTCATACTACCAACATGTGCCAAATCAGAAAAGGTAAGCAACTGAATGTCACTAAGTCTAATGGTTATTGTTACAATTGCAATAAATATGATCATACATTTAACCAATGTAGGACAAAGTCTGCTAGTAATTATAAGAAGGAAAAATTCAAAGGGTTTTGTAAAAACTGCAATAGATATGGACATAGTACCGAGAAGTGTTGGCTTAAGCAAAAGAACTATATGTGGTCTGCACACCGAGCAAATACTAGAAGCTACCGAACTCATAGAGAACTTAACCCACCATATGCTGCAGTACCATGGGATAACAATACAAGGATATGGTGTGAATGTTGTGGAAGATATGGACATATAAGTGCCAACTACTTTATAAGGTTTGGAATGAACAACCAAAGATCATGGAGAAATCCTAGTATGGCATGTTTTCATTGTCACAAAGTTGGGCACTTGGCTGGAGATTGCAGAGATCAACCTAGAGGAGACACTAAAGAAATAAAAGGCAAATTATAGATGATTTGGAAAAAGAAAGAAATTGTGTCAAATGAAGAAAGCACCTTACCTACTGAGTTAGGTGCACCTATTCCAAATTAATCGGTAAAGGTATGAAGGGACTGCACTCTCTCAAAGATCAAATCTTAATAGTTCCTATTTTATTATGTACTTAATTAAAAATATGCATAACTAAGATGTATTAGTAAGTTTGAAATTCTATCAAAGTCTTTTGAAGCACTATACAGGAAACCTGTCAAGTCGGTAACTACAAGAAGTCTGTCTAGTCGGTAAATGAAGGAAATCTAGCTACTCGGTTAAAGCGCAAAAAGAAAAGAAGGTTTAGTGGAACCGAGTGCATTTAATGTTTTTGACCTAACTTGCACGAAGCCTGATAAGGTATATTGTGTACTTAAAGCATTTACGTGGTCATTTTTACTCACCAAGTTTTCGAGAGAACAGAGCAAAGCGAATCTAAGGTGATCAAACCTCCTCCGAAGTGAAATTCAAGGTATTTACATCAATCTGAATGCATTGTTAAGCTTGTTTACCGATCATATCTGTTGAAGATTTCTGTTTCATATTTGTTAAGAGGAAAAGTGTCTATCGTTTGAAAGTTTTCAAACCCTAAGGATCTTTTGATAATTTCTATCTGAAATCTACAATGGCACCGAAGATCCAAGAACCCATTGTTGTTAAGAATGTTGAAAAGCCCTCACTAAAATACTCTCTAACTCCCAAAGTAGCATTAGAACCGGATGACAAAACTACATTTTCACTCATCCCGGATAGAGTTTTACTAGTTGAGGATGTCAAATTCTTCACCAAATGTCAAGTTGAAGAACTAGGTCATGTTGAAATCAAAGACACCTATGATGAATTGTGCACCGATGGGAAATTGGATAGCAAGTATGAGCACATTAAGATCAAGGGATTGACTGAAGCCCTAACCTATCCTCATGTCTTCAAGGCCCAGTGGGTCAAGCTTGTTCTGAGCAGAGTTCATGATGATTTCATGTGGCTAGAGGAGCAACCATTCAAAATCACCAAGGAAATCATTCATTTGATACCGGTTACCCTATTTATGATCATGCCCGAGCTCAAAAGATGATATCACAAAAGGAATTGATCACCTTAACCAGAGTAGAATCAGATTGTAGAGGATTGAAACTGAACAATGTCACTGATGCAAAGCTAAAGTTTGCCATTAGAGTAATAGGTTATTGTTTCTTCCAATCAGCAAGGGAAAATAGTGTACCTTGTGCAGCAGTTGACTTAGCATACAAAATTGTGAAAAAGGGAATGAAAATTGATCTTTGTGAAGTATTGCTGAAAAACCTATTTGAGAATGTAAACACCATTAGGAAGCCGAAGAAGAACAACTCGGCCAATACACTAAAGTTTGGATAACTGTTATTATGCATATTTTTTTATTTTAAAAAATTATTTCCAACAATTGGTAAAGTAGTTTGGGAGCTACACCGACCAGTCACCCATCAAATCAATGACTTTATCAAACATCTAGGTGACAACTTCAATGATATTATGGATGATTATTTCAGCAAGTTTCATGAGAAGATGCATAACAGGTATAGAATTCCACCACAGCTAGTGGAAAAATACAAAGATGACATATGTTTTGAAGTAGACATTGACTACTACTATGTGAATGTTGTGGAACCAAGAACTCAATCTTTGTCACCTATGGGTTATGAGGTTGACTTGGACATCACACAATAGTAGATAGATGCCTTTCTTACACTACCAAGGCATGCTATCGATCTGAGGTATGGAACATATGAAGAAGTGAAAGAGAAAGTAAAGATGAGCATTGTAGTACCAAAAGCTATAAGAAAAGCAACAAAGATGATTAAGACATTAACGAAGAAATTTGGAGAAGGTTCTTCCTCCACACCTATCAAAGGCACTATAGTAATCACTGAAGAGGAATCTGAAGCCCAAGAGGCTACTATTACACTAAGCATCGAGTTATCTAAAGGGAAAGTTTTGAAGAGGAAGAAACAAGACACATCAAAGGCATCACTGACTCCCTCAGTAAAGTGCCCAAACACAAGAGCATCTGCAGTGTCACCAAGTAAGAAACCAAAGACTTTTGTTGTTCCTAAGGTAACAAAGACTTACAAGAAATCTAGTTGGAGACTCATTTTGGCAAAATAGTCTAGTGACACCGAGTCTGAAGATGCTAACAAATTTCAGATTGTTAAGAGCAAGAAGGTAAATGTACATAGTGTTGAAATTTTTTATGCTAATGTGAAAGAATATGGTGGATTTGGATCATTCAGATATGTAAAATATGAATCCAGATCTAATGATCAAAAGAGACAAATAGAAGAAGCTATTATCTGCACACTATTGAAATTCTGATTGGCTCCATTGGAATTATCTAAGTCACTTCCAAATGAATTATATTTGCATATTGATAACAGGTGGAAATATGCAATGGACTCGAAGAAATAGATTAGAGAAAGAAGTTTGGTACATCTCTTTCCAGACATGTCGGTAGTTGAAATAAAAGAACATCTTACAACCTTCAACACAAAGTTCCTCATCAAACAAAGAGCCTTAAAACTGATGAATGGTCTATATATTGAAGTAGAAAATGAGACAAAAGAAAAGTGGCGGGAAATCTTTAGAATCAAGGATGCTGGTGAGCAAGCTACAGTTGAAATTGTTGATGTCACAGAGCAAGATCCCGATGTCGCTGAGCAAGACCCTGCTAACACCATAAAAATTGATGAAGACATCATGGACAATGAGGAACCTAAACAGGAAATGATAGCAGGCAATGCCTATGCAAAACTGGTACCCAGTGAGTCAGTTTTGGAACAAGTTCAGCCTTATCCTCCAGTCACTCATTCTGTTACAATTGAGGCCCCTCAAGATACTCAACAAGGTGCAGAGGTTCACAAGTCTATAGAAGGAGAAGCTACTCCTCAGGCCATCAGGGAACAAACCTCTTTAGATCCTCCTCACACTGAAAATGTTGCAACTGAGACCCCGAGCACTGAACCACCGAAGGACTCAACAAAGTCTAAAGAAACCGACAAAAGAGTTGCCTCCACTAAGCAACCTACTAAGGATCCACAAGCCTCCCAAGCTATTGTATTGGTTCAACCGACCAAATCTAAAGAAAAGAAGTTGAAAAAGCATAGTTTCAAGATAGATATATCGAAACCAATAGTGTTTCCCAATGTAGACATATCAAAATTAAAAGGGCAAGCACTCATTGAATTCGGTGAACTATGCAAAGCAAAGGCCGAACAAGAAAAACAAATGGCTATTCAAAAGAAAAATAAAGTACTTCAGAAGGTAAAGACACTATTATCAGATATGCTACCCGCAACTACAGTGTCAATAGATGCAGCCATCCATATTCAACTGGATGAACTCCTCAATCAGATAGAGACATCTAGAGTAGATGCATATGAATATTTGAGCAAGTTAAAGGACAAAGAGATCACTACAAAAATGATTGAAGAGGTACAGAAAGCTATTGCTCTTGGTAAAGTTAAACTTGTCAAATTTATTGCTGAGTTGTCCCCTCAACTCAAGCACATTCTTTATTTATTTTAGAAACTCTATACATTTTCTTTATTCATTAAAGATATCAAAAATAAAACAGAAGCAATTGAGAAAGAGATCACCAATCTCTAAACTAAGTTGACCACCGAGCCCAATTCTATTCAGAATTTTTATACAAGGTTACAACAACTCATGGCTCAACAATTGGAACTCAGGACTGAAGAGCACAAAATAAGGATGGACATTATGACTCTTCAAACCTTATTCATTCCACACTTGTCCTCTATTCAAGAATAGATCAAATGAGCCACTTACTGGTGTAGGAGCACCCTTCAAAGGGCTCCCACCATTTTTTTTGATTGTGTTCTTGCTTCTTTATGAAGCCATTGTATATAAAATAAAGAGCCATGTGCTCATTGGTCTTAGTTAGGGTCATAAGTCAAGATTGAGATTTTCTTGAAAATAGAGGGTATGTGTGTCTTTGAGGTGTTTAGGGGTCCTTCATAGCATGATGGTGTCCTTAGGTTAGCCCAATGTGGGTCTAGGAGTCAAGAAAAGCAACATTGAGAAAGTTGCTCAAAAGTTGCAAAAGTTGCATGACAACTTTTCCACCTAGTGGCCAAAATCCTTAGTTTGGCATGGACAACCCTAATATGGGAACATAGACCAAGGAGAGGGTATTATAAGTAGTTAAAAACCCTAAGAGAAGGGGTTGGATGTCAGTGGTTGTACAACCCAAGCAAAGTGACTTGACTGTGACTGCAATTTTGTTGCCAGTCGACACAAATGGAGTAAAGGAAGATTGTTAATGGATTGATTTTCATGAAAAACTATGTGGAGTGTCTTGTATGGTGTATTTACTTTCATTTTGAGCATTTAGATTAGGTTTTGATTTGTAAGTGAGGTGTGTTTGTAAATATTTTGTAAATTGCCTTCTCTTTGTCCAGTTTTGGACTGGTTTGTGTCAATGGGCTCATAACTCCATTCCCCATTGTGGAATCACCATGAAACCATGGGGAATGAGAGTAAAGACCCTGTACTATACTTAAAAGCAAGAAGGGCCCTTGAAAATGCAAGGAGGCTAGTTAAAGACCCACTCCTAGGCGAGACTGGACAGTGCCCGACTAGGAAGGGTTAAGTTGCAGAGGTCTTGGAGAGCAAGGAAGGTCAGAGGAGGAGGCACCCTTTGGAGGAGTTGTAGAGGGGTGAGTGAAGCACCATTAGTGTGAAGGAGGAGATTCCACCAATCCAGACAAGGTGGAAAGAGCACCAACCCTACACTGTGACCTTGGTAGGCCTAAAAACCCTCCTAAAAACCCTTAAAAACCTTAAAATCCACCTATGGCAGTGTACAGACACTTGGAGGCCTAAAACCTGAAAAATACTTGAGTCCTTGCCAAATGAATAGTATGTCTTTTAGGAAGTTTCACAAGCAAGTGTATCATTTGTAAGAGGGAGCCCTAAAGGACTGGGTAGGAGGCCTAATTGGTCACAATCTTTGTAGCCCTATTTTGTAGGCAAAACACAAAATAGTGAAATCGGTAAGGGGTTGAAAGCTTGAAACCTCTTGGGGGCACATGAATGGGTGGAAAAACCATGTATTAGACTTGACCTATCCTTGCTAGGACCTAGGAAGGTGTGGAGCAAGCCAAACCCTTATTAGCCTAAGTAAGGGTTCTTGAATCTCATGAGTAGGTGAGACCTTAGGAGTAGTTTTTCAACTTGTTGGTGGGTGGATTGGGCAAGGTCAGGGGATTCCACAAGCAGGGGAAGTCCTAGAGACCCTAGGGTGTCGTTAGAACACTTGGTGATCCAAGGAAAGGATCCAAGAGCATAGACTAGGCTAGTCTATCCCAAGCCCCATACCATCAGATTGGTATCAGAGCAAGTTAAAGGTTTGGTGGACCGTGTATGTCTCTGTATTCTAGTGAATCAGTAGGGGAAAGCACAATGGTCACTAATGCAGAGCTAGCTAGTGAGGTAGAAGAGCAGAAGGAGAAGAATAAAATCCTTGAAGAAGCTATGAGCGAGATAAGGGATAAGCTGCAGGAAGTGGTGGATCAGAGGACACAAGGACCTTAGGGTGAGGACATCAAGGATAAAGGCAAGAAAACTATAGACATAGATGACATTATACCTAAATGAGATCCCTTGTTCAATGAAGAACCATTTGTAAAGGCTATTAAGGCTTTGAACACCAAAGATTTTGAAGGATTGCCACATTTTAGTTAAAGGATGGACATAGACACTATCATGGAATGGATTGAGGGTATGGAGAACCACTTTGAGTGTGAGGGAGTGACAGAGGCTCAAAAGGTCAAGGTTGCCAAATCAAGACTAAGGGGAGCAGCTTTGACATAGTGGAAGTACTTGCAAGAAGAGAAAGTTAGCATGGGAAAGCTACCTATTGCCAATTGGAAGGCCATGGTGAGTAAGATCAAAGAGAACTACTTACCAGAGGATTATGAAGTCCAACTTCATAAGAAGAGATAGGGATTGAAGCAAAAAGACCTTGATGTGACCTCCTACACTGAAGAATTTCAAAAGCTTTGTCTTAGATCCAAAGTCCAAGAAGATGAATCTATTAAGGTGGCTAGGTATCTAAGCAGCCTAAAGTGGAACATTCAAGAGGAGATAAGCCTATGGACTCCTACTACTATTCAAAAATGTCATCAGCTTGCTGCCAAGGTGGAAGAGAGGAACAAAAGGAAAGGAGACTCCAATAACAGGGGTAGAGGTAGAGGTAGAGATCAAATGAGTCACCGAGGTGGATACCAAAGCAAGGTGAATGAATAAAGGAACCAAGGAGAAGCCAAATTGACTGAGCATAGCAGTGAAGCCAATCTTAGAGGGGGCCATTCTAGAGGAAGAGGTGCACAAGGGGGTCCAAGTAGGGGTAGAGGTACTGGCAGGGGTAACTCCTACTTTGCAACTATGAAATGTTACAATTATGGTCAATTGGGACACCCGACCTATATATGCCCTGACAAGGCTACATCTTAAAATAGTGGAAAGAGGGTTGCTTATGCACATGAAGACTCATCAAGTAGAAAGACACCTGAGGTGGACCATATTGAATCAAAGATTGGAGAAAATCTAATGTTCAATACGGTCTTGATAAGGCATCCGGTTAAGAGTGAACCTAAGCATAGGAGAGCATTGTTTAGGGTGAGATGCAAGATCCTTGGTAAAGTTTGCAAGGTGATAGTTGATTTAGGGTCAACTGATAACATAATATCAGAGGAGGCAACCAAGAAGTTGAAACTCACAAGGATACCCCACACTAACCCATATAAGGTGACATGGTTGAATCATGAGCAGAGTGTGCTAGTCAATGAACAAACTTGGGTAGAGTTCTCTATTGGAGGATACAAGGATAAGATCCTTTGTGATGTGTTACCCATGGATTCCTGTCACCTATTGCTAGGTAGACCCTGACAATTTGATAGGAAAGTGATCTATGATGGAGAGGAGAACTCCATTTCCTTCAAGAAGGACAGCAAGACCTTTAAGATTCAGTCTTTGATAGAGAATGAAGAGGGAACTTCCAGAACACCTACTGTCTTATTAGCTACTGGTAAAGAGTTCTTACACTTGCTACATGAGGAGGAGATAGTGAAGTGTGCCATCTTTGTGAATCCAAAGGAGGAAGAAGACAAGTTGCAGGCAGAGGTACCCAAGGAGGTGAAGCAAATGTTGCAAGAGTATAAGGACATAGTGAGTGATGGAACACCTGCAACACTCCCACCAAGAAGGTCTATAAGCCATCAAATAGACTTTGTTCTTGATGAATCCCTACCTAACAAAGCTGCATATAAGCTCACACCAGACCAAAAAATGGAGGTGGCAAGGCAAGTGTAGGAGTTATTGGAACAAGGACTGATCAAGAAGAGCATCAGCCCATGTGCAATCCCGATAGTGCTAGCATCAAAGAAGGGAGGCAAGTGGAGACTTTGCACTGATTCAAGGGCAATCAATAGGATCACCATAAGGTATAGGTTTCCTATTCCTAGAATAGAGAATTTGATGGACTATTCAGGAGGTGCTATGTATTTTACCAAGTTGGACCTTAAAAGTGGTTATCACCAGATTAGAATTAAGGAGGGAGATGAGTGGAAGACTGCTTTCAAGACCACAGAAGGATTGTATGAATGGCTTGTGATGCCATTTGGACTCACCAATGCCCCAAGCACCTTCATGAGGTTGATGAATAAGGTGTTAAAAGATTTCATAGGCAGGTTTGTGGTGGTGTACCTAGATGACATTCTCATCTATAGCAGAACCAAAGAGGAGCACCTTGAGCATTTGAGGTTAGTCTTAGAGAGGTTGCATGAGGAGAAGTTATCCATCAACCTAGAGAAGTGTGACTTCTTGAAGAAAGAGCTGGTCTACTTAGGATTTGTGGTGTCTAAGGGAACCTTGAATATAGATCAAAGCAAAGTGGAGGCAATCTTGAATTGGCCTGCACCTAGAACAGGGACTGAAGTTAGGAGTTTCCAAGGTTTAGCCCAATTCTATAGGAAGTTTGTGAGGAACTTCAGTGGCATATGTGCACCAGTCCTTGATACCATAAAAGGAGGCCTTAAAACTAAGTTTAAATGGATTAAGTAGGCTAACAAATCATTTCAATTATTGAAGCAAGAAGTAGCCACAAAACCTATCCTTCTCCTACCTACTTTTGACAAGCTATTCACATTGGAGTGTGATGCTAATGGAATTGTAGTAGGGGGTGTATTGAGTCAAGAGGGAAGACCTGTGGCATTTTTTAGTGAGAAGCTCAATGAAGCAAAGAAGAAGTACTCAACCTATGACCTAGAGTTGTATGCATTAGTGCAGTCTCTTAAAAAATGGAGGTATTACTTACTTCCAAAGGAATTTGTGGTGTTCACAAACAACCAGGCTTTGAGTTACATTAACACTCAAGAGAAGCTTAGCAATAGACATTTGAAATGGATGGAATACCTCCAATCCTTCACCTTCACCATCAAGCATAAGAAGGCGCAACTCAACAAGGTGGCAGATGCTTTAAGCAGGAAGTTGTTGACAATTCAAGAACTACAGTTGCAGAGCATAGGAATAAAAGGTTTCAAGGACCTCTATGAGGGAGATGAAGACTTCTCATCATATTAAAAGGTTTGCAAGGAGTTTGAGAACCATTTCCATGGTGAGTATGCAGATTACACTCTCCAAAATGGTCTCTTGTTCAAAGGTAATCAGTTGTGTGTGCCTAGAGGATCCATGAGGGAAAACCTCATCCAAGAAAAACAAAATGGTAATTTAAGTGGACACTTTGGAGTCAACAAAACCTTGGATCTAGTATAGAGGTACTACTATTGGCCAAAGTTGCCAAGAGATGTGAAAAGGTATGTGGAGCAATGTGGTGTATGCCAAAGAGAAAAAGGAGGATCAAGCAATGCTGGTCTCTATCAACCATTACTGGTCCAAAATAGGCCTTGGGAGTGTATAAGCATGGAATTTTTAGTAGGAATTCCCAAGACAAAGATAGGTATGGACAACATCTATGTGGTAGTAGATAGATTTTCCAAGATGAGCCATTTCATTCCATGTAAAACTACACATGATGCTAGCTATGTTGCACATCTCTTCTTTAAGGAGATTGTGAGGATTCATGGACTCCCTTTAAGCATTGTTTTAGATAGGGACAACAAGTTCATGGGCCATTTTTGGCAAACTTTATGGAGGACACTTGGAACTAATCTCTCATTTATCTTAGCTTACAATCCTCAAACTGATGGTCAAACTGAAGTCATCAATAGGGTGTTAGGCAACTTGTTGAGGTGTTTAACTAAGGAGTATGGGTAGACATGGGATCTAATCATTCCTCAAGCAGAGTATGCATATAATGATAGTGTGAATAGGACCACTAGAAAGAGTCCTTTTGAGGTTGTCTATGGTAGACATCCAAGAGGAGTGTGTGAACTCAGGGAACTTGGTTCCATGGACATGAAGAGTGACCAAGCAGAGGACTTCACTCAAACCATCAAGGAAGTCCAAGAGCAAGTCAAGAAAGCCATCCTTGAATCCACTCAAAAATTGAAGGCAAAAATGGATGAGAAAAGGAGAGAGGTTCAGTTCAAGGTGGGTGACTATGTGATGGTCCATTTGAGCAAAGCTAGAATGCAAAGTGGCAAGCCTACTAAACAACAAATGAAGAGGGTAGGACCTTGTAGAATTCTGGCAAAATATGGTGAGAACACTTATAAGGTGGAACTTACTTTAGACTTAGCCATTTCACCAATCTTCAATGTTGCTGATCTGATCATGTACAAGGGTGAGATAGAAGGGTAGACTGAGAACCAAGCCAAGGTGCTACAAGACTTGGATGTGAATGCCTTACCTCAAGTGGAGCAGCCTATAGCAGAGGAGATTTTGGAGTCAAGGGTGAAGAAGTCTACTAGACACCAGGTCTACATGGAGCACTTGGTTAAATGGGTAGGTCAACCTATGTTTGAAGCTACTTGGGTGGAGGAGAGCAAATTCAAGAAGCTTGGCATTGATCTAGCCCTTCTCACTCCCGTAATTTCTTAGCTTGTTGTAGAGGGGGAGTATGCTGCAAGAGCACCCTTCAAAGGGATCCCACAATTTTTTTTGATTGTGTTCTTGCTTCTTTATGAAGCCATTGTATATAAAATAAAGAGCCATGTGCTCATTGGTCTTAGTTAGGGTCCTAGTTGAGGTCTTAGGGTCATAAGTCAAGATTGAGATTTTCTTGAAAATAGAGGGTATGTGTGTCTTTGAGGCATTTAGGGGTCCTTCATAGCATGATGGTGTCCTTATCTTAGCCCAATGTGGGTCTAGGAGTCAAGAAAAGCAAAATTGAGAAAGTTGCTCAAAAGTTGCAAAAGTTGCATGACAACTTTTCCACCTAGTGGCCAAAATCATTAGTTTGGCATGGACAACCCTAATATGGGCACATAGACCAAGGAGAGGGTAGTATAAGTAGTTAAAAACCCTAAGAGAAGGGGTTGGATGTCAGTGGTTGTACAACCCAAGCAAAGTGACTTGACTGTGACTGCAATTTTGTTGCCAGTCGACACAAATGGAGTAAAGGAAGATTGTTAATGGATTGATTTTCATGCAAAACTATGTGGAGTGTCTTGTATGGTGTATTTAATTTCATTTTGAGAATTTATATTAGGTTTTTATTTGTAAGTGAGGTGTGTTTGTAAATATTTTGTAAATTGCCTTCTCTCTGTCCAGTTTTGGACTGGTTTGTGTCAATGGGCTCATAACTCCATTCCCCATTGTGGAATCACCATGAAACCATCGGGAATGAGAGTATAGACCCTATACTATACTTCAAAGCAAGCAGGGCCCTTGAAAATGCAAGGAGGCCATTTAAAGATCCACTCCTAGGCGAGACTGGACAGTGCCCGACTAGGAAGGGTTAAGTTGCAGAGGTCTTGGAGAGCAAGGAAGGTCAGAGGAGGAGGCACCCTTTGGAGGAGTTGTAGAGGGGTGAGCGAGGCACTATTGGTGTGAAGGAGGAGCTTCCACCAATCCAGACAAGGTGGCAAGAGCACCAACCCTACACTGTGACCCTGGCAGGCCTAAAAACCCTCCTAAAAACCCTTAAAAACCTTAAAATCCACCTATGGCAGTGTACGAACACTTGGAGGCCTAAAACCTAAAAAATCCTTGAGTCCTTTCCAAATGAATAGAAAGTCTTTTAGAAAGTTTCACAAGCAAGTGCATTGTTTTTAAGAGGGAGCCCTAAAGGACCGGGTAGGAGGCCTAATTGGTCACAATCCTTGTAGTCCTATTTTGTAGGCAAAACACAAAATAGTGAAATTGGTAAGGGGTTGAAAGCTTGAAACCTCTTGGGGACACATGAATGGGTGGAAAAACCATGTATTAGACCTAACCTATCCTTGCTAAGACCTAGGAAGGTGTGGAGCAAGCCAAACCCTTATTAGCCTAAGGGTTCTTGAATCTCATGAGTAGGTGAGACCTTAGGAGTAGTTTTTCAACTTGTTGGTGGGTGGATTGGGCAAGGTCAGGGGATTCCACAAGTAGGGGAAGTCCTAGAGACCCTAGGGTGTGGTTAGAACACTTGGTGATCCAAGGAAAGGATCCAAGAGCATAGACTACGCTAGTCTATCCCAAGCCCCATCCCATCACTTACCTATCTACTACAGAAGAGGGAAGCACATTAGATGGCTTAATTTCTCTATTGGCTGACTTTCAAGCACATAATTCTTTAATGGATAGTGTCAAGGATGCACTCTTTATCGCCCTCACCGAAGCAAAGACAAAGTATAAATCCATTTTTGACCAGTTGCCTCCACCACATGGTAACTAAGTCTTGGTGTTTGTCAAAAAGGGGGAGTGAGTATCATATCAAAGTATACAGGGGGAGTATACCAAGCCAAGTAGTGAATAGAGCAATAAGCAATGAACAAGAGTAGCACACAGAACATTGATCACCGAGCATGCAAAATCAAAGTTATGAATAGTATATTGATAAGGGGAGTATATCTGAATATACTATTTCATTGACAAATGAATATATTGTTAGTTTAGTCAAATTTTGCAAGTATATAGATTTTTGAGTTATAACTTTGAAAATAGTTTTTTTCAAACATCTCAACTAATGTCAAAAGGGGAGATTGTTACTACTTACTAAGATTGCCATTAGTCTTATGTTCAAAGTTATTCTATATATTCTAGTCGGTTACTTCTACCGAATCTTTTAGTTGGTAAGCATAGTGCAGTCAGTTATAGAAGAAAGTAGTCTCAGAGCATAGTATACACCGAACACTCTACCAAGTAACACTCTATGTCTACCGAGCAGCAAGAATGATATACCGAGTGAACACACACCAAGTGAAATGTGTTACCAGATTCACTGAACCTAGACATATATGGGAAACATGTTACAAAGATTGAGGAACAAGTAACCGTTATCACATTGGAAATTGCACTTAAAGATTGTGTATAATTTTGAGGTTATCTAACCAATGAAACATTTTGCATGGTTATTCATTCGAGAAATCATGTTTGTAAGATTGAAGCATGGACCAGATCACCGACATAAGAGATCTATTTATACAACATGAATTCAAGATTAGATATATGTGAAAGTATATATGTCCATGTGTGTGTGAAGCAAGACATATACAAAAAGGAAAATCATGAGATATCACAGTGTGTTATGACTGTTACAATTGATAGAGAAACACAGAGGGCACCAAGAAGGATTTCAGAGAACAGTCAAAGAACAGAGTAAACAAAAGGGTTTACCGATTTACTTTATGGGTTACCAAGGTATGTTATAAGAAAGGTAATCTTATTTTGAGCACATAGAATCTACTATAACATTCCAGATGTAAAGTTGCAGATATTTGTAATGATTTATTGTAATATTTTGAAGTTGTAAGAGAAACCTTTAACAGGGTAAAAGACTCTAACAATGTCTATAAATTTTAAAGCCTCTAACTAGGTGCAACATTTAGAATAAGTGTTGAAAAATCCTTTAGCAAGGTAGATCTAATAGATCTTGATACTCCTAACAGGGTAAACTATCAGAAATAGCTAAACATGTAGCTCTAACTGAGAAACCTTTATTATTGTAGTAGTGAAGTTGTGGGTATCATCTCCACCACAATTTTTCTCTCTAACCAAGAGTTTCTGCGTAACCAAAATATATGAGTTATGGAGTGAATCATGTATGATTGTTATTTATTTGTTTTAGCATTATATTATGTTACTGCACTATTCAGTTTATGCTTAACAGTAAAGTTATTGTTGAAGAAATTTTTTGAAGTACTGATTCACCCCTCCCCTCTCAGTACATTAGCTTTCCATATTGGGCCTAATAGAAGCACCACCAAGAATTATGCCTTGATCATCCACAACACACTACAATCACCAAGAATGTCTCATAACATAAAGAACACCATTGAATCAAGATAATGATCAATAAGGTGCACAATGATCAATGCAGATCATCAACACAAATAGGACTTGATCAAGAAACATACAAATATAATATGAATCACCACAAAAACAACTACAACATCACCACTTACTAGAATCTCCATCATCAATATACCAAACCTCAAGAACACACACTAAACTAACTGTCAAACAAAAAGATTCACTTGCGGACTTCCAAATCATGAACCATTTGAATTGAGGACACATATGAATGTCCCAAACACTCTGCCAAATTTGCAAACCAAGATAATGCAATTCCGGAGCAGAAACCAAAATACCAAATAACACAAAGAATTGAATAACCAACCATAATACCGGATCTCATAACTCAATCAAATCATCATGTAGACCACTGAAACTTCTATTGAATCAACTAGAGATGAGTATTTCTAAACTCGTTAAACCACAATAACTCAATGACAACACACTAGCCAAACCAACTCATCTAATTTTACTACAACACTGGAATACTTAAAAGAATATGTTTTTGATTAAGGAAAAAATAGGTTTTACAGGGACCCAAAACCACAGAGTTTACAATCTAGATAAAAATATTCAAACAAAGTTCACTAAGAAAGGAAAGCTGCATAATAGACAAAAAAGGACATCAGCTACGAACCAGAAGTCAGCAAAAAGCCAACACTGGAAAGACAAAGGTAACCTAAGGACTTTAAAGTATCAACAATCTCAGCTTCAAAGTTACTCATCTCTTGAGCCACCTTCTTCAACTCCTAGATCTCCTGAGACAAAGAATCCACTTTTCTCTTCAGATTGGCTCTAGTTCTCTTTGAGGGGCTGAAATCCTCTTTCTGGATTTTATCTTTGTCATCTTCCAAGTCCACAAACAGGGTCCCCTGCTATTTTTTTTTCTAGCTTATCCACCAAGGTGCTCATAGTAGTAGAAAAAATCTTCATAATTTTGTGGTGATGCTTCATGACGGTGTTCATTTTTTCTCGAATTTTACCAAATTCCCTTTTCAGATGCTCAATATTTTCTTGTTTTCCTTCTTCATCTTATCCATGAGCTCAACTATTCTTTGAAGGCACTCAACCATACATATTCTCTTCCTCTATCCACAAAACCCCATCAGCATTCTGAGGCACCCCTTTAGCTTCCATATCATCCAACTTACTAGAGACATCCCTATTCTTTAAGCTAAGGTTCTTTATCTCATGAAAAACCCACTTAATAACCCTGAAGAAGTCAACAACCCTGTTTCTTGCTATTGCCGATATATCATTAGGAAATTCTTGGCCAGGCTTGAAGTAGTGGTCTTCAAGTCTGAGATCTCCAGGCAATTTGGGCCTATTTTCTCTGTCAGTAGGAGGGTAAGAGGTATAGGAACCATCAATGGAATTAGGGGAAGCAAAGGAATCCACCAGAGAATCCTCAAAATAAGAAACCAACTTTTTCTTTGGGGAGGGGGGGGGGGGGCTTCTCCTTGTTTTTAGCTTTTTGAGTAGTGCCAATGAGGGTTTTCACAAAGGTAAGTTTTTTATCTGAAGGCTTACTCTGTGGGGTTTCTTCAACACATTCTTGGAGGAGGGAGACTCTTCCTCTTCCCAATCATTGTCCCATTCACCTTTGTCCTCAGACATACTAATATTAGCATTACCTCAGCTCGGTAGCATGCCTCGGTAATGTGAGAAATGCATCAATTTGCTGTTGTGTGATGTCAAAATCAATCTTGTAACCCATAGGTGACAAAGATTGAGTTCTTAGTTCCACAACATTCACATAATAGTAATCAGTGTCTACTTCAAAACATATGTCATTTTTGTATTTCTCCACTAGCTGGGGTGGAATTTGATACCTGTTATGCATTTTCTCTTGAAACTTATTAAAGTAATCATCCATAATATTATTGAAATTATCTCCTAGCTTCTTAATTAAGTCATTAATTTGATGGGTGATTGGTCAGTGTAGTTCCCAAACAACTTTACCGACTGATGGAAAAAAAATTTCAAAATAGAAAAACATGCATACAAGTAGTGATCCAAACTTTAGTGTATTAGCCGAGTTGTTCTTCTTCGGCTTCCTGATGGTGTTCAGGTTCTCAAACAATTTTTTCAGCAACACCTCACATAGATCAATTTTCATTCCCTTTTTCACAATTTTGTATGCTAGGTCTACTGTTGCACAGGGTACACTATTTTCCCTTGCTGATTGGAAAAAACAGTAACCTATTACTCTAATGGAAAATTTTAGTTCTTCATCTGTGAAATTGTTTAATTTTAGTCCTTTGCAATTAGATTCCACTTTGGTTAAACTGATCAATTCCTTCTGTGATATCATCTTTTGGGCTCAGGCATGATCATAAATGGGGTAACCGGTAATCAGATGAATGATTTCCTTGGTAATCTTAAATGGTTGCTCTTCTAGCCACATGAAATCATCGTGAACTCTGCTCAGAACAAACTTGACCCACTGGGGTTTGAACACACGGGGATAAGTTAGGGCTTTAGTTAATCCCTTGATCTTAATGTCCTCATACTTGCTATTTAATTTACCATCTGTGCACAATTCATTATAGGCGTCTTTGATTTCAACATGACCGAGTTCTTCAACATGACATTTGGTGAAGAATCTCACATCCTCGACTAATAATACTCTATCCGGGATGAGTGAGAATGCGGTTTTGTCATCTGGTTCAAATGCAACTTTGGGAGTTAAAGAGTATTTTAGTGAGGGATTTTCTACATTCTTAACAATGATTGGATCTTGGATCTTAGATGCCATTGTAGATTTCAGATAAAAGCTAACAAAGGATCCTTAGGGTTTCAGGATTTTCAAATGGCAGACACTTTATACTTAGCAGATAATAGAAATTTGATAAGATCGGTAAACCAGCTTAACAATGCATTGAGATTGATGTAAATACCTTGAATTTGCTTTGTAGGAGGTTTGATCGCCTTAGATTCACTTTTCTCTGCACTCTCAAAAACAAGGTAAGTAAAAATGACCACGAAAATACTTTAAGTACACAATATACCTTATCGGGCTCCGTGCGGGTTAGGTCAAAAACATTAAATGCACTAGGTTCCACTTAACTTTCTTTCCTTTTTCTGCTTTAACCGAGTAACATAACTTCCTTCATTCACCGACTAGATAGGTTTCCTGTATACACCGACTTGACAGGTTTCCTGTATAGTGCTCCAAAAGACTTTGATAGAATTTCAAACTTACTAATACATCTTAATTATGTAGATTTTGAATTAAGTACATAATAAAATAGGAACTGTTAAGATTTAACCTTGAGAGAATGCAGTCCCTTCATACCTTTACCGATTAATTTGGAATAGGTGCACCTAACTTAGTAGGTAAGGTGCTTTCTTCATTTGACACAATTTCCTTCTTTTTCCAAATCATCTTTAATTTGTCTTTTATTTCTTCAATGTCTTTTCTAGGTTGATCTCTGCAATCTCCAGATAAGTGTCCAACTTTGTGACAATGAAAACATGCCATACCAGGATTTCTCCATGATCTTCGGTTGTTCATTACAAACCTTATAAAACAGTTGGCACTTATATGTCCATATCTTCCACAACATTCACACCATATCCCTGTATTGTAATCCCATGGTACTGTAGAATACTATCAGTAAGGATTTGTGTGAGCTCGGTAACCTCTAGCATTTGCTCGGTGTGCAGACCACATATAGTTCTTTTGCTTAAACCATCATTTCATGGTACTATGTCCAAATCTATTGCAGTTTTTACAAAACCCTTTGAATTTTGCCTTTTGATAATTGTTAACAGACTTTGTCCTACATTGATTAGATGTGTGACCATATTTATTGCAATTGTAACAATAACCTTTGGACTTAGTGACATTCGGTTGCTTACCTTTTCTGATTTGGCACATGTTGGTAGTGTGACTTTGATTTTCATAGTAGTTGCAAATAGGCTTCTTTCTTTTGATGTTCTTCTTGTTTCTAGCTTGCTTTGATGATTCTCCTCTCTTGGTAGTATGAATTCCCTTCTCGGTAGAGTCTTTTCCTTTGTAACCGAGTCCTGCATCTTTGTGGGGTCTTCTTGTATTCAATTGCTCATCCAACATCTTTGATGCTACATAACTATTCTTCAATGTTTCTTTGGATTTCTTCTCTGTTTCAAGTTCATTGGTCAACCTTGATACTTCAAGTTTCAATGATTGATTCTCATCATCTTTCAGATTTGCTTCATGATGTGCATAACCTAGTTGATCTGACAAGTTTTGTCGAATTCCAGTCATCCTTGTGATTTCATCATTCTTATTAGATACTAAGACTTCAAGTTGTTGTTTCTCTCTTTCTAGATCTCTTACTTTATCCTCGGTTGTCCTCAATGCATCAAGATTTTCAGTCATCTCTATGCTGAAATATTCATGTTCTCTTTTCATTGCTTTTAGTTGATCAACTAGTGCTTTGTTCTTTTCTTTCAATACTCCAATCATTTCTTTAGTCTCTTTAGATATATTGTTCTTAGATGATGTCTCAATTTGTTCCACTAACTCTTGAGAGTCCTGCAAATCATCAGATAATCTTCTTCTTACTTTTAGAGATTTTTGCATTTGTCTTTTCATGTCTACAATCACTTGATTAGCATGATCCAACTCTTCTTGCAGATACACAATCCTCCGAGATTGTTTATAGCCTTCCATTGATAAGATCTTTCTCTTTAGGAAGTTAAACCCTTTTCCAAGATTGAAGCTCTGATACCAATTGTTAGGCCTAATATGGAAAGCTAATGTACTGAGAGGGGAGGGGTGAATCAGTACTTCAAAAAATTTCTTCAACAATAACTTTACTATTATGCATAAACTGAATAGTGCAGTAACATAATATAAAGCTAAAACAAATAGATAACAATCATACATGATTCACTCCATAACACATATATTTTGGTTACACAGAAACTCTTGGTTAGAGAGAAAAACTGCTGTGGGGATGGCACCCACAACTTCACTACTACAATAATAAAGGTTGCTCGGTTAGAGCTACATGTTTAGCTATTTCTAATAGCTTACCCTGTTGGACTATCAATATCTATTAGATCTACCTTGCTAAAGGATTTTACAACACTTAAACTAAATGCTGGACCTCGTTAAAGGCTTTACAATTTATAGACTTGATTAGAGTCTTTTACCCTGTTAAAGGTTTCTCTTACAACTTCAAAATATTACAATAAAATCATTACAAATATCTGCAACTCTACATCTGGAATGTTATAGCAGATTCTATGTGCTCAGAATAAGATTACCTTGCTTATAGCATACCTCAGTAACCCATATAGTAACTCGGTAAACCCTTCTATTTATTCTGTTCTTTGACTGTTCTCTGAAATCCTTCTCGGTGACCTTTGTGTCTCTGTAACAGTCATAACACTTAGTGCTTTCACATGTCTTGCTTTGTATATTTATATATCTTCCTTTCTGTCATGCTACATGTATATTTCTGATCTTAATCCACGTTGTATAAATAGATCTCTTATGTCGGTGATCCATTCATTGCTTTGATCTTACAAACATGTTTTATTGAATGAATAACGATGCAAAATATTTCATTGGTTAGATGACCTCAAAATCATACACAATCTTTAAGTGCAATTTCCAATGTGATAACGGTTAGATGTTCCTCGATCTTGTAACACATTTTCATATGTATGTCTAGCTTCAATGAATCTGGTAACACATTTCACTTGGTATATAACAATTCAGTGTGTCATCTTTGTTGCTCGGTAGACATGGAATGATACTCAGTAGATAGCTCGGTGTATACTGCGCTCTTAGACTACTCTCGTCTATAACCGACTAGAGTATATAGAATAACTTTGAACATAAAACTAATGGCAGCTTGATAAGTAGTAACAATCTCCCCTTTTGACATTAGTTGAGATGTCTGACAAAAACTACTTTCAAAGTTATAACTCAATAATCTATATACTTGCAAAATTTGACTATACTGACAGTATATACAATAGTCAATGAAATACTAAATCCAGATATACTCCCCTTATCGATATACTATACAAAACTCTGATTTTGCATGCTCGGTGATCAATGTTCTGTGTGCTGCACTTGTTCTTTGCTTATTGTTCTGTTCACTGCTCGGTACACTGCTCTTGGATATTCTGCTTGCTCTGCTCGGTATACTCCCCTTGTATACTATACTCCTTTTGTTTGATATTATACTTTGATGCTTTGAATACTATATCACTCCCCCTTTTTGACAAACATCAAGACTTAGTTACCATTTGGTGGAGGCAACTGGTCAAAAATGGATTTGTACTTGGTCCGTGCTTCGGTGAGAACGATAGAGAGGGCATCCTTTACACTGTCCATTAAAGAATTTTGTGCTTGAATATCAGCCAATAATGATATTAAGCCATCTAGAGTGCTTCCCTCTTGAGTAGTAGATAAGGAGGTGGTGTTATACATGAGGAAACTAAGATAACTTCCAATTGTATAAGTACTCCCATAGATTAGATATTGTATTCACATAATACATTACTTACATCAGAATGATGTTTGGAGTTGCAAAGAAAATGGGGAAGGTCATAAATGTGTGTGCACTTAACACTTTTAAACTTGGAAAATGTCAGTCAATTCTGAGTGTTTAATAGTTTTAAGCTTAGAAGTGTAAGCTTAGTGTGTATGATTTAAGCCATTCCATGAACTCTAAATATAATAAGTAGTAATATCTCAATGAAGTTTGAACCTTGGTGACAAGAATAATGTCACATTTAAACCGTCACTTTATTTCTATTGGTCATCAAACTCCTAGATTAAGGCTGCAGTTGTATAGATAGGAATTCTTAAAATATTTCAGTGGTTATTGATGAAATTTTCCATTAGTTTTTGTTAGAGTTATCTTTTATTAGCTAATAGTTATTTATTTAATTATTAATCGATTATACTCTATGCTTAAGCTAAACTTAGGAATCTTATAATTCTTTAGGGTTTTCACCTTTAGGGTTTCGAGTATCATTTTATAAGGATTCTCTCTTTGTATTTTTATAACAACTGTAATTATTGAATTGCATTCTTGTTGCACAATCGATATGACTCCTCTTTTCTGGATCTCTGAATTCTGGCCTCCATAAATTTTTTGCTTCTCTCCTTCTGTGACAAATTTGCATGCAGGTGATCTTTGGGAGCTATATAGTTGATTTTTCCTCAAATCCAATATGGTATCAGAGCTCAAGATCTGCATGCCCCTATTCTTTTTGTGAGAGATTTTAGGCTTTATTCTTCAGATTTGTGTATTCTGGGGGTAGTTGATTTTTTGGTACATTTTGGCGCCTAAAGGACCTCACGATTGGATTTAGGAGGCTGATTTGATGAATTTTGATATATAATTCAACTATTTTTGGTGACAGGGGCATCTAGGGCATGATTCTTTATTGGCACATTTTTCGAGCAACAAAAGTCTGTACAACTGTACCTACAAATGTGTCTGAAAATTTTACCCTCTTTATGCCCTACAAGAGGGATTTTTTTCTTTTGGCCATAACTTGGTCATACAAAGGCTCTTTTTCAAAAACCTTATATCGTCGAAAATCTCTTTCTGAGCTCTATCCAGATCTGGAGGTTTGAATTTTTTATTTTGATTTTTAATGATGGTTTTTGCTGTCGAAGTCAGAAGTTCCTTTTTGCACTTCGGGAGACATAACTTGAGCATCCAACCTCCATTTTTCAAAAACTTTATATCGTTGGAAATCTTGTTCTGTGTTCTTTCCATTAATATGAGTTTTCTTTCCAAATTCTGCTCCACGTATATTTTATTCAATTTTTTTAATTTTTGGCACTTTGGTGAATATCTTGGATGTTTCGAGTCTCGGGATCTCTTTCTCTGAGTAAGATGTCTCATTTTTTGCTGTTCTTTCTATTTCCATTCTTCTGTCTCTTTTGATCATTGTAGCATTTTATTTATTCAAGCACACTGAGATAAAGTGCCATTGTACATTGTATACTTGTGATCTTGCACATCTTGTGCCTTATTGTACATGCACTACATTATAAAGTGCCATGGGGGGTTGATGTTTGCCTTTGTTTTCCATCTACCTTTTTCACGTGAGTGTTCTTTCCATGACATTAGCCTCATGATGTGTGTCAAGTGAATGTTCCTTCCATGACACTATGTACTTTCTCTGCACCGTCGATGTTCCTAGTTCTTTGTCATGCAGTTCTTGTTGGCCGTTATTTTCAGTGTACCTGTCCCTCTCCCTTTTCAGCATTATGGGGAGGTTTATCCTATTGTTCTAATGCTTCCTTGGTTAGACTGATCATCTCTTTAGGATTTTGTGTTTCATGCCATCTATATCTTCAAGTTCAGTTGTTTTCCTTTGTTTGCCATCTGATTCAAGTAGTGTCATTTGAGGGCACTCATGCTGATTATAGTCTTCTCTACCTAGTCATGTTCTATTTCAGTGGAGGTTCTTCAAATCAATAGTTAATCTTCGACAATATTTGCTGCTAATTCATGGTTCAGTGGTGTTCTTGATTTTTTTTGTCCCTATCTTCTAGAACACTCTTGTTTGGAGGCTTCTTAGTCCTTCACTTGAGCTTTCATCTCTTCTTGGAGAGGAGTTTTGTTCCCACAGGGTTTTCTCTTTTTTGTCCACTTTACAAAGATTTTATTGTACTTGGGTACCTCATTAGGCCTAGTTTCCGAGACCCATTGTTGCTTTCCTGCATTTTTTACATGCTTTTTTAGTCCTCAATTGTTTTTATCTACTCCCTAAGTTCATCTTAAGGGGGGGTGTTAGAGTTATCTTTTATTAGCTAATAATTATTTATTTAATTATTAGTCTATTATACTCTATGATTAAGCTAAACTTAGGAATCTTATAATTCTTTAGGGTTTTCACCTTTAGGGTTTCGAGTATCCTTTTATAAGGATTCTCTCTTTGTATTTTCATAACAACTGTTATTATTGAATTTCATTTTTGTTGCACAATCAATATGACTCCTATTTTCTAGATCTCTGAATTCTGGCCTCCATAGCTTTTTTGCTTCTCTCCTTTTGTGACAGGTTTGCATGCAGGTGATCTTTAAGAGCTGTAGAGTTGATTTTTCCTCAACTCCAATATTTTTCATAAGCATGGATTTTATGGATTCTTAATAATGGGTGATATTAAAATTTTAAAATCTCAGATTTCAAGAAAGTTGGTCTCATGATTATTTAGTAGCCATATGAAATGCTAAATTTACAATTATGTTGTTAAATCATTTTTTATTTTGTGCAAGATTTAAATTTTTTAGATGAGTGACACGTGATAGCTAAACATTAGGAAGAACTTTCAGTCCCACTCCAAAGACACAGAAATGGCTATTTAGCCGTTAGGATGCACCCATACATAAGTTATGGTCTATGAGGGCAACTTATGCATTGGTGCATTACACTGAAAATTAGGGACTCTAATCTCTTGCACAAGATTATATTTTATCATCAGACAAAATTTTATTCTTGGAATATCTCTCCCTAATTCTGAAGTTAAACCCTTACATGAATTACACCAAATTTTTGATCTACAATTTTTTTTGGTTTTAATTTATTGCGCAACTCCTTTTTTAATCGAAACGTCATAAGTATTGTGGCATATTTATTTTTAATTTTTTGTTTTTTTTACTGTATTTACTTTTTTCTTAATTTAATTGTAGTAGTTTTTGTTTGATATCCTAATTAATTTATATAAATAAGATAATAGATACTGATAAATTGGTTGGCATGCATGTCTAAAAATGATAGTTAAATATATTATATATTTATAAAGGTAAAATATGTATAGTTTAAAATTCAAATATAATTATGTGATGAAATTTACTTCTCCTAAACTAGACATTATTTAACTAATTTAAGGTGAAATGCTCAATTTGGATGTTAAGATGATGTATAAAAAATCTGTCATTGACGTAAAACTTTGTTAGATGAACTAATTTGTAAATATGGTTTTGTCCCAAATTTATAAATTATCATGTCATAATTGTCTCAACTGTTTGACACTAGATCGAGTTTCTCATCTCACTTTTTTCCTCAAGGTTACATCATACGATTTTAAGTTAATATTCTATTAACTTATCTTTATCAATTTGATCTATTTACATATTAAAATTAGTCAATTATTATTCTCCTCTTGCAACTGAAATATCTACCACAACTTGTTCAAGGGCATTCTTTTAAATCTCTTCTTCTAGTTGTTTTACTTTGTATCTTCCCCTTTACTCTATAATATATTTCTTGTAGAAAATACTTAATTAGATTCCCCAATGGATGATAACTTCTTATGATGTAATCAAGTACAACTATTCCAAGATATCTTTTTTCATTTTTCATTAGATGCTATCAAATATAACTACTTTGAAATTATGAAGACATACCTACTATGAATAATGACCTATATAGTAGTTGAGAACCCATGAGTACCTCTTCTTTCTTTGAGGCTTGTTCTTGTTATGGTGCTAGAGACACTCCTTGTCATAACCATCTTTCGACCTTGATATGACTTTCTATTATTATTATTATTATTATTATTATTAGATGGAAAAGATAAATTGAAATGAGGTTGAAGTTTTAAATAAAAAAAATAAAATTTAGGTGGAAACACACACATGAGGTCATAATTTATTTGAAAATTTATTTATTTTCTCAATAGTCTAATTGAGCACACGGTGTAGGAGAAATAAGAAGATTCTAGAAAAGAAATTTTAAATTCAAAATATTAAAGAATGATATTTACATTTAACAAATATATGACATAAGAGTTACAAAATTATTGTATGACAAGAATAATTCTATTCATGGCAGTTTTATGGCAAAGGAGTTACAAAATGCATTTTGATAAAATGGAGGAAAATTCAAATTCAAATTCAAATTTCTTGCAACAACCATTTTTGCATGAAATTAATTTAGAAATTACCTATTTTCTCTATATGTTAATTTAGCACATGCTGTAGGAGGAAATGAGAAGTTTCTAGAAGTGAATTTAAAATTCCATCTTCTTGCATGTAACTCCCCCACTATGTCAACGATAAATTTTGCATGAAGTCAATTTTGGAAAATAATCTCTATTTTCAATTAATTTTTTTGATAGTGGGAATGGTGCACCTATTCTATATAATGTATGCTAAACTTTCGAAGAAGGGAGTTCATTTTTTGGTTTAGATGAAAAAAAATCTAATTTCTTGAATTATTGCAAATTCTTGTTAGTAGTAGTAAAATTTTGTAGTCACATTGTACGATAAGATTTTCAAGCTTTTGAAGAGATCTTATGAAGCTACAAGGAAGGAGTGAAGAAGGGTAGCTGGGAGATTGGAGGCATTTCAATGACAAGTGAATTGTTCGATCCAGGTTCCTTCTTGTCTACTCTCATGTTTGGAAATGAATTTTTATGTAGTTGAAGAAAAATTAGAATTCTATTCACTTGTATGCTTTACCTACTGTAAATTTATGTAGAATTTGATAGAGAAGTTTTATATGCAAATAGGACATAAAATTTGAATAATTGCCATTAATTAGTAGACTCCTTTTTAGAATGCAAATGAGAATATCATTTAAGCTCTTTTTTTTCCATTCACATTGATTTTTATTTTTTTACAAAAAATTAGATTTCAAGGAATAAGAGTGAAATATATTAGGAACAAATTATCCTCTTTTGCCGAAGTAAATCAAGGAAAAAAAATTAGATTTTTTTTAAAGAATAGAATAACATGTGTTTGATTATCTCTGTGAAAGATCTTTTCTCAAAACAAAACAAAACATTTTTATCTTTTTCTAAATAAACATATCAAAAATTATTTATCTTTCTTTGTGATATTTTGTCTCTAAGATTGAATTTGTGAAAATGTGCCCCTCTGTGAAAAATTGAATCTCAAAAAAAAAAAAAGATATATATGTTTAGTGTACAAAATCCACTTCTCTGTGAGTGCATATCTCCAATCCATTTATCTTAGAGGATATCCATATTGTGATTTTATGCATCACTATGGTTATCTTTCTCTATGTCAATACTACCCTCTGTGAATATTTGCCTATGTATATCTCTGTGAGGAAATTAGCTCTACGAGAAATCCTTTCACAAATCTATATTCAGTTTATTTAATTGTCTCTGAGAATAAATGTTTATTCTTTTGTATATTTTATTCTTCAAAGAAATTTATCTTCGTATGATTATTTATCTTTCAGAAATCTATTCGTCTGTGTATTTTATTCCTCAAAGCAATTTATCCTCCTGTGAATTATTTTTCTTTCAAAAATTAATCCTTTGTGTGTATATATATATATTTTTCCTCAGAATAATTTTCTTCCCCTTGCTTGTTTGGCTCTAATTTATCCTCTATGTAATTAAACTAGATGAGTTTTAAAACATTAGATTTTATTCACACACACACACACACACACACACACACACACACACACACACACACACACACACACACACACACACACACATATATTCTTTGTAAAATTCTTATTTGGAAAGTTTATTTGCATTATCTAATTAGGGTTGTAAATATATTCACTAAAAAAAATAGATATTTTATTCAGAGAAATATATTTATATATATATATATATATATATATATATATATATATATATATATATGGAAATAGACTTAAAATAATTATAAATTAATAAAATAAAGAAAAACATTTCTTTAATTATAAATAAATAATAAAGTATATATATAATATATATCGAGTTTAGTTTCCAGTAGAGAAATGATATAATGTGAAATCTGGATGTAGACAATTGCCAGCGTTTCGTTTATTTTATTAATTCTATCACAGTAAGATTCATGCAATTAAATGGACCAGATGAATCTATGATAAAAAGGTCATTCATTAGTTATGGTTTGCAATAAATTGAAGCACTAAAACCATAATACCTCTATGTCCTTTCGTCGTTGTCAACAATTTTTCCATCTGCTCCAACATCACATCTGTAATAGACAAATAAATTATAACCATATTATAAAGTTTTCAAAAAATAAAAGAATTAATTAAATATCATAATATAAAAAAAAAAAAGCAAGATGAAGATGATCTTAAAAAAAAAAGGAAAAGAAAAAAAAGAAAGAAACTTATTTTTCTTTTATAGTAAAAACATCCTGAGATAGTAATGTCACCTGCAGTAATGTTAAGGTTATTAAATGATAGTAATTAAAAGTTTTAGGCTTTCTAAATTTTAATCTCCACTTAAATAGGAATTTTCTAATTGGATTTCCTATATCATCAAAAATAAGGGAAAGAGATCCAATATAAAGGTACATGAAAGATTTACATGGCTTTTGCTTGGAGTGGAAAAAGTCAGTATTCTTTTACTTAAAACATACTTTAATCTTTTAGCTATTATAAATTATTATTTTTATGATCATTTTAATGTTATATATTATCTTTTGATTCATGTATTATTAAATGTATAATTGTAAGAAAATAGTTAACTTCTTTTTAAAAGGTTTTGGAAAAAAATTGAATTGGAGGTCGACATGGCTTGTAACTATTAGTTCAATATTAATTATTATAATACAATTATGTTATATTAGTATACAAGTTCATATATGTCTAATATTTTTAAATAATGCCTTAGCAAACAAGAAGAAAATGTCATGTTAGAACTTGCATGGTATAAAAGTAAATATATTAATTTTGGGTGCAACAAATTTAAAACCTCATATAATAATAATACTATCATTTTTTTTAATTTTTTTTTTAATTAATTAATTTATTTATTTTTAAACATCTATCTTACTTATATGTTTCATTGTAAATTTTATGGTGATTTCCACTCACATGTATGTACAACATAATACCTACATGTGAAACTTGAGAAAAAACCCAATGTCTCATCTTAGATATAAGTAAATAATTGCTCATTATCCTAATTACTACTATGGAAGAAATATAAGGAATAGTTAGTTATCTCTTTATAATCTTGCAAAGGTTTTGGTATTAGTTCAAAAGCATCCAGAAGTAGATTGATTAGAATTATTTAGGTACTTTATTTGTTAACTATCAAGTATTTAGACTCTTTTCTAATCTTATTTTTTTTCAAACAATTAGTAATTAAAAATAATGTGAGCTTTTTGTTAAATAGTTTTTCCCCTTCAAACAAGTAAATATTAAATTTATCTCCAAAATATTATTATTTGATAACTTAATACCTCTCAAGTATTAGGATTCTTGTAGATTATCATTGTAGAGAATGATTAAGGATATAAATTATTGTTACTCCAAGTGGGATAATTAGTTGGTTTATCAATAACTTGGTTATTTTCAAGCTTACTTTAAAATAGTTTTTCCTTCAAATAGATAAGTGCTAAATTCATTTCCAAAGTCTCACTACTTAATCATTTAATCTTCTTTAAGCAATTTTGTACCTTCCAAGCATTAAGATTCATATTTCAAGAATAATGGTTGTTTCAAAATAATTATATTATACGAGTAGATCGAATCTTTTTCATAAGTTATATTTTACAAGTATCATAGTTTCCAAACAAATAGTACTCTCATGTATTTAGTTCAAGTTTTAGAGTTTTAATTACTATCATAGTTTTCTTTCATGATAATACCACTCCAAAGTAGTTGATTTTTTTATGTTCCTTTATTTACATATAATTTATACGTTAGTTTTAATCTCAAGTGATAATTCCTCGCGAATAATAGTTTCTTTTCATAGTTTGTATTAATGTATTGCTTCATTTAAGATTCATGAATTCAAAGTTAAATTAGTAGTTAGGCAACTAAACAAGAGGATTTGAAACAAAAAACTAGCAATGTTCGGTATCTATGGTGCCTCTAGGTCACGCTTATGGGTAATGTCATCATGTTGAACTACTGCACTTAACGCCTAATAAAGCTGCAACAATGGCGTCTGTGGCATCATCCCTCTAAATCACCGAGGAGAAATAAGGGTCATTTGGAAGTAAAAATCCAAGGGGTAGGTAATCCCCCTTGGATCGATAATCTAAAAAGATAAATCCTAAATGAATTTGCATCCACTCAGTTAAACCTTAGAAAACCCCATTAGGGTTTGGTTGTGTGTTATGAACTAGAAATTTATTTTATCTTGATGATTTCAATGGATGATAACAAATTAAGGGTGACATATTTAATAGGAAATAGGACTTATTTGTTTTAGGCCACAAGCAAAAGGCCATCTTGAGCCTTTTTGCTATAGAGCTACCATCGTGGGTAGCAAACAAAGAGAAACTGTTTGGGACATTGACCCTAGAAATGGTTGCGTACCCATCAAACAATTTACATTAAACCATAGTTAGAAACAAGAACTACATACTTTACGCCTTGATCTTGTGTCAAAATGGGTATGTAGGCAGTCTAGGGACAGAGTTGTCCCTTGTACTCAGGTATTCAGGGATGGGGATTAGGATTTGGTTATGGGTGAGTAGTTGGTTCTCAAAGCTCCTTGGCCTTTTAATCAAATGGTGTAAATACTAATTGAAAGGTTAAAATTAATTCAATGCATACTCAGAAGGAATCCTATATGGATTCACTTGACTTCCCGAGGCTTTAGGCTGAATTCTAAGGCGGAACTCAAGCTTGTTTATGTAATTATTTTTAAACTCCTAAGGACGGCAATCTCGGTGCACTCCTAGCAGGGGAGTTTAGTCTTTAGAGAGTGGCTCAGGACCTAGATGGTCCCGATGAATCTAAAGTCTCTAGCTAGAGCATATCCTATTCTTATGAATAGATGCCTTACCTGTTTGGGTAGATGCCTATCTCGAATTGGATAGATGAAACCTCCTGTCTCATATGGACATATTCCTAACCCGTATGGTTAGATGCCTAACCCATATGGTTAGATGCCTAGTCCCATATGGATAGATGCCTAACCCATATGGTTAGATGCCTAACCCATATGGTTAGATGCCTAACCCATATGGTTAGATGCCCATTCCGGTTGGATGGATGCCTATCCTATCTGGATAGATGTACCTAAGTATGTGATTGAATCAAATGCAATTGAGAATAAGTAAGAATAAGAAATCAATATTTTTATATAAAAAAAAACATCAGTTGAAATTTTGGGTTAAGTGTAGTGGGTTATTACACTCCTTAATTTTCTTTTATTTTAGCTCCTTTACATCTTTTATTGAGCCCATGGTGACTTCTATAGTTTATTCCTTTTTATCTTCTATAACTTGTGCTAATGCTTACCCTTTCATCTATAAAAAGGACAAGCCAATTCTCTTTTAGAATTTCCTTTCGCTATGAGAATATTTCTTCTGATTTCCCTTTTTTTAATGTTCATTTATAAGTGGTCCTATTTTTCTTTCCTGGTTGGTAGTTCTACCTTTATCCTAATTTTTCATTTCGTAGTGGTGGTGTTGCCATTTTTCTCCTTATATTGCCTATATATATACTTTATTGATCTCTTCCTCTCCTAGTTTATAATGATCCTTGTAACCCCTTATTTGAAACCCTATGTATCTATATTTAAATATTTTGTATGATTAAAGTCATGTTTTATTTATTTATGTTAGAGTTATCTTTTTTTATCTAATAATTATTTATTTAATTATTAGTCTATTATACTCTACGCTTAAGCTAAACTTAGGAATCTTATAATTCTAAGGTTTTCACCTTTAGGATTTTGAGTATCCTTTTATAAGGATTCTCTCTTTGTATTTTCATAACAATTGTAATTATTGAATTGCATTCTTTTTGCACAATAATATGACTCCTCTTTTCTGGATCTTTGAATTCTGGCCTCCATAGCTTTTTTGCTTCTCTCCTTCTGTGATAGGTTTGCATGCAGGTGATATTTGGAAGTTATAGAGTTAATTTTTCCTCAACTCTTATATTGTATCAGAGCTCTAGATCTGCATGCCCCTATTCTCTTCATGAGAGATTTTGGGCCTTGTTCTTCAGATCTATGTATTCGGGGGTTTGTGCAGTTGCTTTTTTCCATTTCTAGGGGTAGCTTATTTTTGGGTACATTTTGGTGCCAAAAGGACCTCACGGTTGGATTTAGGAGGCTGATTCCATGAATTTTGATACAGAATTTGATATATTTTGGTGTTAGGTGTTCGGGAGGCAAAATAAAATTTAGGCTCTAGGTTGTACGACCTATTAGGATAAATGGTGAACAACTGAGAGGGGAGGGGGGTTGAATCAGTTGTTAATATATTATAACTTTTAATTCACAATACAACCTTAAACAAATCAAGTACCAGTAAAGAACATACAAATGCCGATAGGAACAAATACCTATAAATAATACAACTTTAACAATTAACTAGATAATCAATGCCAAGAAACCATACCACATAACACCATGATTTGTACGTGGAAAATCTAGAAAGGGAAAAACCACAGTGGGAAGCCTACCCACAGTCAGATGATACTTATGCAGAAAGTTTGTGTTACAATAAGGGGCCCACACTTGGAGAAAGGCACACTACCTAGAGCATACTGCTCATTACAAAAGAGTCTCACTAACTATAGAGAGGCTACAAACATCTCAAGATAAATGGACAACAATCCAATAGAGTGAACTGCTAGAAATAGCATCTACCATGGCTGATTATAGTCTCGGTTAAGCTTAGTGTCGAAGGACTAAATCATCTTTTGAATCCAATTCAATCACCAATGTTCGACCAACTCCTCTAATTGAATTATATTACAATATTCATACATTAAATTCCTCAACCATGACCTTTTCAATAACCATGATACTTTACAAAGATTTTCTACCTCTTATTTATACAAACCCTAAGGCCTAAACTCATTAGGTCGGGCACCTAAAGATATTACAATAAGATCATTACATAATTTCATATTACAATGATATGTCATGTCCACTTAAGACAAAAACAATAATAACAAATCCATAAATAATCTCGAGGCATCCTGGTAACGTGTAGAGTACATGTTAGCATGATACCGGTCCATAACCTAGATAGGTACTAGACCTATTCTGGGTCCACCGCGCCAAAGAAATGTCTTCACATAGTTGAAGCACGATCAAAGAACATCTCCAGTGTCCTAAAATCTATGAAGAAGTTGCACCAACACCAACTATGCATCCTGTCATGATTCCTAAATGAAAGCTCTGTCGGTAAAGCCTTAAACCAGTGCTGGTAAGGGTTTACTAGAGTGTATGATAGCATTCTATTACCAAGCCAATACCAACTGACCAAAACATGCTCATGGAGCATATAACACATGAAATCAAACATACTTTACTGCTCCAAACATGATGGAAGTGTCCAATAGAGAGTCTCTTCTGCTGGTAACACTAGATCTTCTACTGGTAACCAAAACTTGTCTACTGGTAACCAACCATAATAGCTAGTGTTGACATCAATGACAAAACATCAAATCCAACACATAATCAATTCATCCATAATGCCAAAAATCTCCACCTTTGGCATTGATGGCAACACTAGATGTGAAAAAAACATCTAAGTACCAAGAAATGCCAAACAAGTCTCCCCCTGTGGAAGACAACCAACAATCAATAGCTCTCCCCCTGTGAATGATATCTCTGTAAGGTTCTGAATAATTTTTCACATTACTACCACTCCCCCTTTCTGAATCTAAAAGTTGACTACTCCCCCTGAGTAGTAGCGCCACTCATCAGTGCCAAAATGAATAGTATCTCTGATAATACATGTTAGACTGATGACAAACTTCATCAATCAAGTATCTGCCAGAGGGGTAGAAACCCCTAACCTGTCTCTCAAATACTCAAATGATTCCTTAGATAATGGTTTAGTGAATATCTCTACAATATGTTCTTTAGTATTCACATAAACCAATTTGACTTCCTTTGCTTCAACCTTGTCCTTTAGAAAGTTATACTTTATTGAAATATGCTTAGTCTTAGAGTGAAATACCAGATTCTTAGACATGTCAATAGCTACAGAGTTATCACAATAGATAACTACTAGTTCACTATAATTTACCTTGATATCCTTCAACATTTTCTTCATCCACAAGACTTGAGTGCAATTAGTTGTTATTGCAACATACTCAGCTTCTACAGTAGATAAATAAATGCATGATTATTGTTTGCTGATCCATGGAACCAGTTTCTTTCCAAGAAAGAAAGCTCCACCATAAGTGCTCTTCCTTTCATTAGTATCACCTACCCAATCCGAGTTAGTATATGCACATAAAGTGAAATCATCATTTCTGGAATACCATAAACCATATTCTATTGTTCCTTGCTAATACCAAAATATTGTCTTTATTACACATTCATGATTTTCTTTAGGATTACTGTGATATCTTGAAACAATACTTACTGCATTCATAATATCAGGTCTAGTCTGAGTTAGATATAAAAGACCACCAATCATAGACTTCTACCTTGTCGGTTTTACCAGTGTAGAAGTATCCTTGATAGATAATTTCTCACTTGTAGCCATAGGAGTACTTACCAGTTTGGAATTCTCCATACCAAACTTCTTCACCAATTCCCTCAGATACTTAGTTTTATAGATAAAAATCCCTTTGTGAGTTTAAGTAATCTGCAAACCTAAGAAAAATTTCATCTCACCAATCATGGACATTTCAAATTCATTATTCATGTTGTTAGCAAATTCCATGCACAGTTTATCTTCTCCTCCAAAATGATATTATCAACAAAAACTTCAATAATCAGAATATGATTATCAGTAATCTTATAATATAGATTATGATCAGCACCGCCTTTAGTAAAACCAAGCTTCAAAAGATATTTATCCAACCTTGCATAACAAGCTCTAGGAGCCTGTTTCAAACCATATAAAGCTTTCTTCAATCTGCAAACCATATATTTATCATCTGTCAGTGAAAATCCATCAGGTTGCTCAACGTAAACTTCTTCCTCAAGCTCACCATTCAAAACTACACATTTAACATCCATTTGATAAACTTTATAGCTTTTACAAGTTGCATAAGCAATAAATAGTCGAACAACTTCAATTCTAGCTGCAGGTGCAAATGTCTCACCATAATCAATTCCTTCCATTTGAGAATATCCTTTACAAACCAATCTAGCCTTGTTCCTTATAACTTGACCATCATCATTCAGTTTATTCCTAAAAACCCATTTAGTTCCAATAACATTCTTATTTTTAGGTCGGGGAACTAAAGACCAAGTTTCATTCTTCTCTATTTGATCTAATTCATCTTCCATAGCCTTTAACCAATGTTTATCCTTACAAGCTTCAATAACAGTTGCCAGTTCAACTTGAGAAATAAGACATACCTCTTCATTTGCCAATTTTCTTCTTGTCATAACTCCCTTATTTCTATCTCCAATAATTTGATCTCCAGAATGATTTAATCTTACATACCTTGGTGTCTTTTGAACTTCAGGTTCACTACCTTGATCATTAGTCACAGTTGAATTTTCTGATTGTGCCGATGTAATTGTGTCAGCTTCCTGTACTGGCTGAGGAATTTCTGGTTCAGTTATGATCATTTCCACTGCCGGTTCCCTGTCATATGATATAGAATGATTTCTCTACTATTCATCCACTTTCACATTAGCACTCTCCATAATTTTCTGCAATCTTTTGTTATAACATCTATATGCTTTGCTCTGAATTGAATAACTAATAAATATCCCTTCATCACATCTAGGATCAAACTTTCCTATTGAATCATCCCTTTGGATATAGCATTTAATTCCAAAAATTTTGAAATACTTAATAGTAGGTGTATGTCCAAACCATAGTTTATAAGGGGTCTTACTGGTTTCACCTTTGATGTGAACTCTGTTGAATGTGTAGACTGTTGTAGTCACTTCTTCTCTCCAGTAGATATGAAGTAATTTGGCTTCCATCATCATAGATCTACTTGCATCGAAAATGGTTATGTTATTTCTTTCAACTACTCCATTCTGCTGAAGAGTCCTAGGTGCATATAGCTATCTCCTCATTCCATTTGTCTCACAATAACTATTAAATTCATGAGAAGTGAACCCACCACCATGATCTGATCTTAGACATTTGATTTTCAATCGAGTTTCAGTTTCAACCTTCGCTTTAAAGATCTTGAATTTCTCAAAAGATTAAAACTTATCACTTAGAAAAGTCACCCATATCATTCTAGAATAGTCATCAATAATCATCATAAAATACCTATCACCTTGAAAGCTTATAGTCCTTGCTTGACCACATAAGTCAGTGTGAATCAAATCAAGTATATCATTATATTTATCATGTTTGCTCTCAAAATAACGTCTGACTTGCTTACCCAATTGACATTCCCTACATACCGGATTATGAGGCTTCATAATCTTAGGTATATCTCTAACTGCCTTAGTTGAATTGATCTTAACAATAAAATAAAAATTAACATGACACAACCTCTTATGCCATAGCCAACTCTCATCAATATGAGAAATCGAGCATGTCTTATTACCAGTGTTCAAGTAAAAGATATTACTTCCTATCTGAATACCAGTTGCAATCTCCAAACCAGTCTTGTTAATGATTTTGCATTTTCCATCTTTAAACTGAATTTGAAATCCCTTATCAACCAATTGATCAACACTCAAAAGATTATGCTTCAAACCTTCCACATAATAGACATTATCAGTGTTATGCTTTCCATCCAAAGAAATAATACCTCTACCTTTGATCATACATTCCTTGTCATCTCCAAATATGACTTGACTATCATTGTATTCTTGCAGGGACAAACATTTCCCTTTATCTCTAGTCATATGATGTGAGCATCCACTATCAATTACCCATTCATCCTTATCTTCAAATTTTGCTGCCAGGGCTCTTTCTTCATTCTTGATATCCGGTTCTGGTTCATCTTCCTTCAAAGCATAGAACACCCATTCCTTTCCATTTCTAGTTCCACTAGCTGAGTCTTCTGCTGGTTCATCTCTAGAGTCATCAGTTACTCCTTCCTCATCTACTATGTGGCATTGTTTTCTCTTCCCGAATCTATATCTATTTGGGTTAAGCTTAAAAGATTTCTTAACTCTTTCCTCAAACCTTGCATTCCTTTTAGGACATCTAGATGCAAAATGACCAATCTTATTACATGAAAAACATTTAAAAGGTGCTTTTCCTTCATACTTACTTCCAGTTGGTCCTTTAGGTACTCTTCTAGAAAGTAAGGCTTCAAGTTGCTCAAGTTCTTCATCTTATTTCCTCATGTCTTCCAATTATTTTGCATATAGGGCTTCCAGTCACTTTTGCCGGTAGATGTTGATGATGATGCATGAAAACAAGGTTCAAACTTTACAGCTCCAGAAGATCCAAATTCTTCAAGCTCAAAAGAAGATAATTTTCCAATCAGAATATCTCTATTAATTGAAGTGTTTTCCATTGTTCTTAACTCATTAATTGTAGTTGCCTTCATCTTGTAAGCCAGTGGAAGGGATATCAAGACTTTGGAAACTATTTCATCTTCACTTAGAAATCCTCCACAACATTGAATTCCCATAACAATCTCATTTGCTTTTTCCATAAACACAACAATTCTTTCATTATCTTCCATTTTCAAGTTTTCATATCTAACCCGGTAACCATCAAGTTTAGCAATTTTGACAGTGGGGTCACCTTAATTTAGATTTTGGAATTTGTCCCACATAACCTTAGCCGATGATTTGTCAGTCAATCTCATAATCTGCTGATCAGTAAGTGCACACAAGAGGGCTTCTCTAGCTCTGTAATCATTTTCAATATTCTTATCCAGGTCTGCAGGAGTAGGATTGCCAGATGCTAGATCATAAGGTGTCTAACCTTTCTCAGTGACCTCCCAAATATCCTTGCCAAGACATCTAAGATGAGTCTCCATTTGAATTTTCCATATCCCATAATTTGTTCCATCAAGCTTAGGGATTTCTACTCTAAAAATAGTTGCTGGTGGATTAGAATTGTTAGTTGCCATAGGATCTACCTCAAGTGGTTAAGCTTCTGCAAGAGAGGACCAAATCTTTGATACCAATTGTTAGGATAACCGGTGAACAACTGAGGGGGGGGGGGGGGTGAATCAATTGTTAACAGATTATAACTTTTAATCCATAATACAACCTTAAACAAATCAAGTACCGGTAAAGCACATACAAATGCCGGTAGAAAAAGATACCGGTAAACAATACAACTTTAACAATTAACTAGATAATCAATGCCAAGCAACCATACCACATAACACCATGATTTATACGTGAAAAACCTGGAAAGGGAAAAAACATGGTGGGAAGCCTACCCACAGTCAGATGATACTTCTCCAGAAAGTATGTATTACAATGAGGGGCCTGCACTTGCAGGAAGACACACTACCTAGAGTGTACTACTCATTACAAGAGAGTCTCAGTGACTATAGAGAGGCTACAACCATCTCAAAATAAATGGACAACAATCCAATAGAGTGAACTGCTAGAAATAGCATCTACCATGCCTGATTACAGTCCTGATTAAGCTCAATGCCGGAGGACTAAATTCTCTTCTAAATCCAATTCGATCACCAATGATCGACCAACTCCTTTGCCTGAATGATATTACAATATTAATACATTACATTCCTCGACCATGACCTTTTCAATAACCATGATACTTTACAAAGAGTTTCAACCTCTTATTTATACAAACCCTAAGTCCTAAAGCGATTAGGTCAGCCACCTAAAGATATTACAATAAGATCATTACATAATTCCATAATTCCATATTACAATGATATGTCATGTCGGCTTAAGACCAAAACAATAATAAAAAATACATAAATCATCTCGAGGCATCCCAGTAACATGTAGAGTACACGTTAGCATGATACCGGTCCATAGCCTAGATAGGTACCAGACCTATTCTGGGTCCACCACGCCAAAGGAATGTCTTCAAATATTTGAAGCATGATCAAAGAACATCTTCAACGTCCTGAAATCCATGAGGAAGCTACACCGACACCAACTATACATCCTGTCATGATTCCTCAATGAAAGCTCTACTGGTAAAGCCTTAAACTAGTGTTGGTAAGGGTTTACCAGACTGTATGATAGCATTCGATTACCAAGCCAATACCAACTGACCAAAAAATTCTCATGGAGCATATAACACATGAAATCAAACATACTTTACTGATCCAAACATGCTAAAAGTGTCCAACAGATAGTCTCTTCTACCGGTAACACTAGACCTTCTACCAGTACCAAAACTTGTCTGTCCATAACCAACCATAACAGCTAGTGTTGACATCAATGACAAAACATCAATGCAACACATAATCAATTCATTCATAATGCCAACATGGCCTCAGGAATGTAGATCGAGGTAAATTTGTTTTCCAATTTCCTTTTATTAAAATTTGGCAAAACATTATTAAAAAGGTTTTTGTTTAAAAAAAACAACTTCGGAGGCGATATTTTTTTTAAAAAGGGGAAATTTTTTTGGGTACCCGCAGGATACAACCCTACGAGTCCCTTGTTCCCTATCATGCAAGCGTGGTCCCTAGGCTACGATGTCTGCAAGATCGTACAACCTTTGTAGGCCTATACGACTTGCATAGGCCGTGATCCCTGCCCCGTACTCTGCAGACCCTGCCCGCCGATCGTCTGCCTTCCATCGCCACCCTCGACCCTCGTGCCTTCCGGCCTCCCCCCCTAACCCACTATGCCTTCCACCCTCCCACCCTCGGACCATCGCTGCCGCCAACCATGAAAGGAGCCTCGCTGCTCAGAGCACCACCACCTCAGCGCCGCCGTCGACCTCTACCCCTTTTTCGATCCCTTGCATCTTTTCGATGACTTGGTTTTTTCTGGCAGGGAGACTTTTCCAGCCACCAGATTCTTTTTCTGACGGTTTTTACTTGAAGGTTGGTTTTTTGGTGGTGATGGCCATATGGCCATCAAATTTATGCTTGTAGTCAAATCACATAAGCACTATGTAGGCAGCCTTTAGGCCCCTTCTGGGCCCATCCGGTGCACCTTTATTTTTTTGGCCATATCTTAGTCTCACAAAGGCAGTTTTTAACAAATCACATATCGTCGGAAATCTCTTTCCGAGGTCTATCCAGATCTAGAGGTTTGAATTTTTCATTTTGCTTTTTTGATGGTTTTTTTTCTGTCAAAGCCAGAGGTTCATTTTTGCACTCCAAGAGACATAAGTTGAGCATCCAAACTCCATTTTTTGAAAATTTTATATCGTTGGAAAGCTTATTTTGTTTAATTTACAGTCATATGAGTTTTCTTTCTATATTATTCTCTAGGTACATTTTATTCAATTTTTTGCTTTTTCGGCACTCTAGTGAATATCTTGGATGTTTCAGGTCCCAGGATCTCTTTCTTTGAGTAGGATGTATCATCTTTGGTTGTTCTTTCTATGTTTCTAGCCTTCTGGCTCTTCTGATCATTGTAGACATTTTTTTTGTAAGAATTTTCTTTATGCAAATGTAGTGAGATAAAGTGCCACTATGCATTGTATACTTGGGATTTTGCACATCTTGTGTCTTATTGTACATGCATTATATTATAAAGTGCCATGGGGGGGTTGATGTTTTCCTTTGCTTTCCATCTACCGTTATCACGTGAGTGTTCCTTCCAGAACATTTGCCTCATGATGTGTGTCAAGTGAGTGTTCCTTCCATGACACTATGCACTTTCTCTGCACTTTCGATGTTCCTGGTTCTTCGTCATGCAATTCTTGTTGGCATTCAATTTCAATGTACCCATCATCTCTCCCTTATCAGCATTATGGGGGGGTTTCTCTTGTTGTTCTACTACTTTCTTGGTTCGATTGATCAGCTCTTCAGACTTTGGTGTTTTATGCCATTTGCATCTTCGAGTTCAGTTGTTTGCATTTGTTTGCCATCTGATTTGAGTAGTGTCATTTGAGGGCACTCATACAGATTATAGTCTTCTCTACCTGGTCATGTTCTATTTCAGTGGAGGTTCCTTAGATCAGCAGTTACTCTTCAATAGTGTTTGCAACTTCTTCATGCTTCAATGGTGTTCTTCATGATCCTCCTTTGTTCCTATTTTCTAGGACATTCTCTTGTTTGGAGGCTTCTTCAGACCTTCACTAGTCTTCATCTCTTTTTGGAGAAGAGTTTTTTTCCCATGTGGTTTTCTCTATTTCTCTGCCTTACAGAGACTCTTTTGTACTTGGGTACTTGTAACCTCATCAGGCCTAGTTGCCAAGACCCATTGTTGCTTTCATGCATTTTTAACATGCCTTTTTAGTCCTTTGTTATCTTTTAGCTACTCCCTAAGTTCATCTTAAGTGGGGGTGTTAAGAGTTATCTTTTATTAGCTAATAATTATTTATTTAATTATTAGTCTATTATACTCTATGCTTAAGCTAAACTTACGAATCTTATAATTCTTTAGGGTTTTCACCTTTAGGGTTTCAAGTATCCTTTTATAAGGATTCTCTCTTTGTATTTTCATAATGTAATTATAATTATTGAATTGCATTCTTGTTGCACAATCAATATGACTCCTCTTTTCTCTATCTTTGAATTCTTACCTCCATAGCTTTTTTGCTTCTCTCCTTCTATGACAGGTTTGCATGCAGGAGATCTTTGGGAGTTGTAGAGTTGATTTTTCCTCAACTCCTATAAACCAAGGACTTCTATTTCCACTATAAATTTTAAATCCTTTGTATAAATCCACTATTGATGGGATCCCCTAACCTTTGTCTAATTTCTCTTGATTCACCCTATTCATTTTATTTTCTACATTTTTATAAATAGGTACAAACTATTTTTCTTTTAGGTCTTTAGGTAGTGCTAGAATACTTATTATATGCTACCCTCTACCATTTAATCAGTGAATTCATGTTGGAGTCTTGATACCCATGAGTTATGTAGACATACCACTGCACTACATACACAAAATTAGAATCTAACACAAATGTGATATCCTTCTAATACTTTAAAAATGTATAATATGAAGATGTTTAGTCTCCATTTTGCATCTCCACCTTAAAGTTATTGATAGACCCAAAATATATCTCTTAAATGATATTTCTTGTTAATAGTTCTTCATATGTTTGTTAATTTATGAAGGCATGGTGCTATCATTTGACCATACACAAACCCCATATGTTACTAGCTATCTCAAGATGTAAATAATAAGGTCATTGATTAGTGATCCAAACCTCAATTGTATAGATTTATTATTTCTAGTATAGATTCCCCATTAGATAATCCCATATTACCTTATCAAAATCAAACTCCATTTAGTTGAGAATCAATTCATTTATGGTGATAATGACAATACTATTTGAAGAGGGAAAAATAGATTTGAAAGGTAAACTGATCAAAACATAATGAAATAAACATGCAGAATGCTAAAATATCATAAAAAGACCATTTCACCTTGCTATTTTACCTTCTCCTTCGGATTGAGCTTGATGAAGTGAAGGTGCCCCTTGATAATGCTCCACTTGATGTGCTCCTTTGATTGTTGGATGTGGATGGCTCTCCAATATTGTGCACAAATGATAAGGATGAATGATAAGGATGAGATGATCAAGTTGCCAAGATGATTTCCTGGGCTCAAAAGGGCGGCATAAGCTTACTGAATTTCAAGATGTTTTGAATGAAGGGATGGAACCCTATTTTATAGGAAGAGGAGAGGAAAACGGATGGCTAGGATGAATTCGAGATGAAGGGCTAAGATTTACTTGTGAGGTCACACAAGGTCCAAGAGAGGGTGTGGAGACCAAGAAATATGCCTTAAAGGCATTTCGTATCTCCACACTCTACAAGATGCATTGGAGGAATTAAAAATTTTCCAAAAATGGATATTATGGGGATTAGAAGAATAAAAAGGAATTAAAAATTCCTTGGGAGAGCGAAATGCCTAGAGGAATGTGAGATTTCGAAAATCTTACATTCATCTAGAAAAAGAGCATTTAAAGCTAGTGGCTGGATGAAAGGACAAAGAGTTGACTTTGTGGCTAATCATGATGATTAGCCATTAACGACTCATTAGGAGGGGAATTAGAGGAAATGTTAGGTGGGATTTATATTTGTAGGAGAATTTGACTAAAAGAATAATGTTAAGTGAGTTTAGGGAGTTTCTAGAAGAATTTATTAGGTTAATGATGAATTAAGAAGATGATTTGTAGGAATCATGTAGGTTAACTAATTAATTGAAATTAATTAGCTAAGAGGAAGATTTGTGAGGATTTGATTTTTTAGAAGAATAAAGTAAGGGATTGATTTATTAAATAAATCAATCATATGCTATAGTGACAATATTAATTATATTTAATTAATATTGAGAAGAATTTTAATTAACATAATTAATTAATTAATTATGTGAGGAATTAAAAAATAATTAAAATAATTATTTTTAAGTGTCTACATTTTGCCCCTCTTTGAAGCGAAGTGTGATGACGCATTGATTCAAAGAATAATCTTGTTCTGATGTTGATATTGGTTTGATAGGATGCCCCGGCTCTTGGTTTATAGATTACGGTATGGTGATGCCCCCTCGGGAGATCAATTGAGGTATTTGATCTTTGGAGTTTTGCGAAATTGATATCCCGATAGATTTGATTTGATTCGATTGGTAAGATCTAGATTCAGTCTGGTTTCAAGAAGAATTCATCCTATATAAGACAAAGATGATCAAAGTGTCTGGTTTCAGGAAGGATTCATCCTGTATAAGACATGATTAGAATCAGAATTGATTATGTGAGGAAACAAAAGTAAAATAGAAGAAGAAAAATTAGGGTGGAAGGGATAAATGAGGAAGATATATGAAGTATTTGGAAAGAATGGAAAGAAGAATAAGAGATGCGAGACCACGGAGGAAAATGGGGGCAATTGAGAACTCCTTGGGATTATGGAGTTTAGGATTTGATGGAATGATGTTGAGATTTTGTGTACAACAAATGTGGAGAGCCAACCTAGTTTGATGTTTCCTTGAGTAACTTGCACCACTGCTTATAGAAATCAAGATGCCATGAGAAACCCAGGGCATGGACTGACTCTATAGACAAACGGGAATTTCTTGCACACAACAATGCAAGTGTTAAGAAACACTAATACAAAGTTGTGGGTTTGTGCAAGGAAACCCTCAAACACACTGATACCTCTTGTATACGAGAAGGTAAGTGTTGATAAACACTAGTACCAAGTCGCCGGTTTATACAAGAAGGATCCAAAACATGCCATACTATGAAACATGCCCCAGTATGCACCTATCATAACATACCTGGATATGGAAGAACCCAGGCAGTCATAAATAGTGGCATTTGTAGGGCAAAAGATGCAAACCTATATGAAAAAATCTAACAAAATCTAACAAGTCTCTTCCTTGCGACCAAATGATACCTCTTGCCAAGAGTAGAACTAGGATGGACTTGGGATTGTTTCTCAAGACTTCTTGAAGCTTATACAGAGGCATGAAAGCTCAGTTTCACTAGGACATTTCTTGTTCATGACTTAGGTGAAGACTCATCATCATACGCATGTTTTATTGGGAGGCAGAAAAGAAGGAATGTTGTGCATGGGTGGGCTGGATGGCAGATGATTTGTAGTATCGACCTGATAGACAGTGGATCTGGTTATTTACCTTGGCAACTGCATAGCGGTTTTCACCAAGATACTTGCCCATAGCACCACGAATTGTTTTTCTTTCTTTTTTCTTTCTTTTTTCTTCTTTTTTATTTTTTTTTTATTTTTTTGTATCATAAGGTGCCTGTTTGCCAGGTTTGCACCAAAGTGACAATTTTTTCAGGATCTTTTTATTTTTTTCATTTTTTAATTTTTTTTGACAATTTAAGACTTTCTGAGGACTAAGCATAAAACCTTTTGAGGTGCATGATATTCATCGGATCATCCAAAGGATTGCCTTCACGAGTAGCCAACTGATAAGCTCCTGATCCATATTTCGTTGTGATTACATATGGTCCAAGCCAGTTAGGCTCGAACTTGCCTTTCTTTTCTCGTTCTTGTAGATTTTTCTAATTCTCCATGAGGACAAGATCACCAACTTGGAATTCTTGGGTTCTGACTTTTTTATGATAACTCATGCGTAGACGGTTTTGATATACCCGGAGACGATTCAAGGCCTTGAGGTGCCTTTCATCTAACAATTCTAGCTCTTGTAAGCAGGCAATTCTGTATTCTTCCTCTGGTAGGATGTTTTGCAGTGATACCTTTAGAGAGGGGATCTTGATCTCAAGGGGAAGGATAGCTTTAGAACCAAATACTAGGGAATAAGGAGTGGCGCCTGTGGGGGTGTGGATGGAGGTGCGGTAGGCTCACAATGTAGGATGGATTTGGAGGTGCCAATCACGGCCCACTTCATTGACTATCTTTTTGAGGATTTTTATTAGGGTTTTATTAGAAGCCTCAGCTTGGCCATTGCCTTGGGGATAATATGGAGTGGAGAAGCGGTGTTGGATGTTGAATTTTTGGCAAAGTTCTTTGACATCGTGGTTTTTAAATTATTTACCATTATCTGTGATGATAACTTTTGGGATGCCATATTGGCAGATTAGGTAGTTCAAGATGAATTTGGATATTTGCTTGCCGATGGTGAAAGTAAGAGGGATAGCCACTACCCACTTGGTGAAGTATTCGGTGGCGGTGATACTGAATTTATGTCCGTTGGAAGATGAAGGGTGGATTTTCCCAATGAGATCGAGCCCCCATTGTGAGAAGGGCCATGGTGTAATGAATGGCTGCAATTCTTGTGACGGTGCATGAATCTTGTCACCATGTTGCTGGCAAGGGATGCATTTCTTCACATAGTTGTATGCATCTTCTTCCATTTTAGGCCAATAGTATCCTATTCTCAAAAGTTTTTTAGCCAATGTGAGTCCACTTGAGTGTGCCCCACAGATGCCCTCATGTACTTCGTGTAATGCCCATTCGGCTTCTTATTTATTTAAACACCTTAGGAGGGAACCATCAAAATGCCTTATGAACAAGGTGTCTGCAAGGATGGTGTAATGGGCACATCAGCAGATGAAAGTTTGTTGTTGGGTTTTGGTGAGATGTGGGGGAATGGTGTTGTCTTTGAGGAAAGCGAAGGTTTCTTGGTACCAAGGGGACTCTGGACCAATGAGAACACACACCATTTCAGATTCTGGTAGGTCGTATGCCGGTATAAACAATTGCTCGACCAAGAACTCACACTTCTGACTATGTGCTGGCATTTGAAGGAGGGAGCCAATGGTGGCCATTGCATCTGCAGCCCTATTGTTTGTTCGTGGGATTTGATCAAACTATATTGCCGTAAAATGTTGCTTAAGATCTTCAACCATGGTACGGTAGGGAAGGAGTTTATCATCTTTTGTCTAGTATTCATCATTGACTTGTTTTATGACGAGCTGGGAATCACCATAGACTTGTAATTCCTTTATTTTCCAATGAATAGCCAAGCGTAAACTTGTGATGAGGGCCTCGTATTCTGCTATGTTATTAGTACATGCAAAGGCTATCTTGTATGATTTGGGGATGCCATCTCCTTGAGGTGTGACCAATAATATTCCTGCCCCCGATCCATTTTGAGTGTAGGAGCCATCAAAATACAATTTCTATGTGGAGGATGTGGTAACAGTCATAATGAACTCATCTGGTAATTCTATGAGAAGAGGATGGTCGCCTGGAAGTGGAGCTTCAACCAGTTGATCTGCAATGACTTGTCCCTTGATTGCCTTTCTGTCCACATATTCAATGTCAAAATCGCTTAAGAGCATGACCCATTTAGCCGTTCTACCAATGAGAGCAGCCTTTGACAGGAGATATTTAAGTGGATCAATTTTAGCAATTAATTTTGTCTTGTTGTTTAGCATATAGTGTCGTAGTTTCTGTGTGCTGAATACTAATGCCAAACATGCTCTTTCAATGGGGGTGTAGTTGAGTTCATATCCTACTAGCGTTCGACTGATGTAGTAAATGGCGTGTTCCTTCCCTTGATCATTTGTTTGTGCCAGCAATGCCCCCAATGCCACTGTAGTAGCACATATGTAAAAAATGAGGGGTTTTCCAGGGGTAGGTGGCATCAAAACTGGAGGTGATGCTAGATATTCTTTTAATTTTTCAAAGGCCTTTTGACAGAGGCAATCCCATTTGAATTTCGTGTCTTTACGTAACAAATGTGCAAATGGATGGCACTTGTCAGCTAGCTGTGAAATGAAATGCCTGACAGACTGGAGTTTTCCCTGGAGACTGCATAGTTGTCTGAGAGTTTTTGGCAGAGGCATTTCCATAATAGCTTTTACTTTTGCAGGATCAACCTCAATGCGTCTGCGGGAAACAATGAATCCTAGTGGTTTTCTCGATGTGATGCCAAACACACACTTTTTAGGATTTAGGCACAACTTGTATTTTTCCAATCTTTCGAAGATCTGTTTTAGAATAGGGATGTGCTCTTGTCTTGTCTTAGATTTGCCTAGCAGATCATCCACATAGTCCTCCATAATTTTGTGCAAGAGGTCATGAAAAATTGTTGTCATTGCCCGTTGATATGTAGCTCCAGCATTTTTAAGGCCAAAAGGGATGACCCGGTAACAGAAAGTACCCCATGGTGTTGTGAATGCGGTTTTATGCTGATCCTCATCTGCTATCCTGATTTGGTTGTATCCAGAAAACACATCCATTAGTGATAGCATTTCATGTCCTGCTGTAAGATCCACAATCATATGTATGTTTGGGAGTGGGAAATCATCTTTAGGACAAGCTATATTTAGATCTCAAAAATCTGTGCAAATGCGGATGCCCCCAGCAGGTTTGCCGACAGGCACAATGTTGGAGACCCATTCAGCGTAGTTTATGGGTTTGATAAATTCTGCGTCTAACAACTTTTGAAGTTCCGCCTTGACCAAGAGAGCAATATGCGGGTGCATTTTGCGGAGTTTTTGTTTTACAGGTTTTGCATCTGGGCGGACGGCGAGATTGTGAACCACCAAGGTAGGATCCAACCCTGGCATATCGGAATAGGACCATGCAAAATTGATTTTAACCTCTGTAAGGAAGTTGATGAAGTCTTGTTTCTCGATTTCGGTGAGGGATTTGGCAATGAGCACATTTTTTGGAATGACTTCAGTGCCCATGCTGATGCTGTCTGTTTCTTCTATCAACAAATTTGATTTGTCCTGTGGAAGGTAACCAATGGTAGGGAGGTCAAATCCCTCATCATCAAGTGCCTTTTCCAGGTTTTCACTTTTAGATATGCCCTTTGTTTTTATTTCTTGTTCATCCAAAGGCGCCTCAGGGAGGTTTTCACCTAGGAAATCATATCTTTTTATTTTATTATCTTTTTTGTGGATAAGGGCATTGACTTGACTACCAAAGTATCCCATTTTGTGTAGTTGAATACCCTCAATTCTATTACCATCTTCCATATTTTGTGTTGTTAGGAGAGCAATGAGAGCATTATCATCGACGCAGATATCTAAATTGGGTTTGTCTCATTGGCCCCAGTCAATGAGTTCAGGATGGACAAGATGTAGCTCATGTGAAGTGGGAGGGGTTACGGGGGTGATGGTATTGATGTAAGCATCGAAGAAGGTATCTTTCTCATATTCATAAGGCATTTCATGGAATTCCTCTTCGTCAATGCTTTCGATATCCAAAGAAGGACTAGAAGGGGCACCAACGATAGTAATCTTAGGCACCGGGGTGTACCCCAAGCCTCTGTTGTATCTGTAGGAGATAGGATTTATGGGTGCTTTTCTTCCTTTCTCCTCTAGTCCCAGACCGTGTCCTTTGTAACCCATTTTTTCAACTATGGCAAATGCTTTTGGATACATTTCTTTGGATATTCTTGTTGGATCATCGTCCTCTTCCTGGTACAGCCATGAAGAGGTATCTGCTTCGAGGTTCTCGTTATCAAGTGGGCCCCATTGCTGGAAGGTGGTGCTTTGGCATTGCATGACTGGTTTCGGGTCCTTTTTTAGCTCTTTTGGTTTGCCAAATGACTTAGGAGAGAGAGGGAGGTTTCCTATTAATAAGACGTCCTCCAATTTGTATTCTCCACAGCCATTATCCAAGATCTTGATTTGATTATTTGGTTGGGATGATGTGGAGGCAACATTTGATGTGTCAGATGGAAGCATTGGCAAAGGTCTATTTAGTGGGCAATGATACAGATGCTTCCCCTCTAATAGTTTGCAATATTGAAAAGGTTGGGGATCACCTTTGATAGTGACCACTCTTCCATTATAGGGGGATTTGATGCATTGGTGATAGGTGGAGGGTACGGCCTGCAAGGAATGAATCCATGGCCTCTCGAGGAGAATGTTGTAGGGGAGATCAAGATCTAGTACTTTGCAAGGGGTTTCAATTGTAATGGGGCCCACTTGAAGAGGTAAGGTGATCACGCCCTTTGAAATTCTTTCTGCATCATCATATACCTTTATTGTGATCCTTCCTGATGTGTCTATCAGATCCTCAGAAAGTCCCAATTGTTTTATCAATTTGTATGTACACAGATTAAGCCCAGATCAACCATCTATCAGGATACGTTTGACCTTGTGCTTGTGGATGAGAGCTTCGATGTGCAAAGGTTTGTTATGGTCCTCATCTGCGGGAGCATCTTTGGAGTTAAATACAATGTGTTGCTGGGCAACAAGGTTTCCAATGAGGGTTTGAAATTGGGTGGCATTGATGTTATCAGGAACGCGTGATTGGAGAAGGGCTTGTTCCAAAATTTCTTTATGGACTGGAGAAGTTTTGAGAAGTTCCAAAATGGAGATCTGCGCGGGTGTCTTCCCAAGTTGATCAAGGAGGTCATATCGGCGGGTGGAAGACATGGGTGGAGGGTTTGGTGGGGGAGGAACTCCTTGGATGGTGACTCTTCCTCGGCATGTAGTTGCATTTCAGTTATTCTGGAAATGGGAGGTGGAAGGCGTGGCACCTTGAATGACTATTCTAGCCGGGTTTGGTCTGCTTTGGGAAGAAGGAGGATTAACTCCTTGGATGGTTATGAAATTTACATGATTATCTGCAGGTTCAATGCGACTTACTAAAAAATCAAAACCGGTTACGTGATTAGCATAGTCATAATCCATTACGTTAGATGATGAGCCTTTTCCTTTATCATGCTTTGGGAAGGGTTCTTGGTACATTTTGAGTTTGTCATTGTTATTACCAGGTTTTGCATTTGCTACCTCAATCTCACCTCTATCAATGAGATCTTGTATGTAGATCTTCAGTTTCATACACTTTCGTGTATCATGTCCCTTGATACGATGGTATTCACAATACTCATTTTCATTATACCATCTTGGTTTAGGTTGATTGGGATCAAACGGGCGAGTGATTGGAAAAACCACTATACCTGCTTGGACAAGTTTTTGAAACACCACTTCAATAGGCTCTGCAAGAGGAGTGAAATCTCTTGGAGTCCTGTTATTCGATCGGGGTGGTCGTCCTTGGATTGAGACATTGTTGTGAGGTTTTTGAGATTGATTTGAATTATTTTGATTGTTGAATTGATGAATATTGGTGGTGGATTTTGGGGGAGTGGCCACGGTTTGGACCCGCTTCACATCAGTTACACCATCATTGACCATGTTTTTATTTTTAGCCCAGAATTTTGGCTTGTCGTTATGATAAGAGGAAGAACTTTGTGATGACTTCTGGTAATGTTTCAAGGTTCCTTCCTCCAACAAGACACGTTTGAGGGCGAGGCCCTTATCGGTCAATTTTTGGAAGGATTTGATACATTGAGATATTAAAGGTCTTGAAAGTTCAGGCACCAAGTTCTTTTGAAATAGTTCAATTTGATGTTGTTCTGGCATGTCCCACTGGAATTTTTTGATAAGATTTCGCCATCTTTGTAGGAAATTGGCGAAGGTTTCTCTAGGCCTTTGTTTTGTATTACATAGGTCCATCACAGAAACATCATTACCCATGTTGTATGCATAGTGGGCCACAAATTTTTCTGCCAAGTCTTGAAAAGAGACAATGGAACCTCGTGGTAAAGATGAGAACCATGCCAGGGCATCTCGCATGAGACTCTTGGGAAAGAGTCTGCGAAGATAAAGGTCACTATAGGAGACTTCTTGGCATAAGATGTGGAATTCGCGGACATGGTCGCGGGGGTCTCCTTTGCCTTCATACTTGGTGAATTTAGGGATCTCAAATCCCAGGGGATATAGTGCAACTGATATATATGGGTCATAAGGACAAGGGAAAAACTCTTTGAATGAGTAAGCTTTCCTTTTATTAGTCTTTTCTTTCATGTTTTTTATAATATTCTTCATGTCTTGAATTTCCTTGATGAGGTCTTGTTGTGGACTTTGATATTGATGAATTGTATCTGCCCCAAGAATTGGATGAACTAAAGAAGGTGCACCACCACCAATATATTGATATGATGAGGAAGTGGGAACGTGGGATGTGATGACCAATGTTGCTGGGGTTTGTGTGATAGTTGGTTGCGATCCACCAACTATTGTGACAGGATTGAATGCGGTCTGGATTAAATTTGCGACATTGTTGGGAGAAAGGGAAGTTTGTGGAATAGAAATATGTGGTTGAATAGAAGGAGGTGGTATAGAAGTTTGTTGGAGAATGGATGAGATTGGATTTGATAGTGGTATGGATGGTAAGGAGGAAGAAGGCGGGATGGAGATCGTGGTGGGAGGTGTCGCGGGTGGCATTGATTGGGCTTGGATGATTGATGGGGCTGCAATTGATTGAGTTTGAATAGTAGGTGTAGCACTTTGTGTGGGAGTGAGGTCTCCTTGTGGTTGTTGGACGAGAGTGGATCTATTAAATTCAGGTGGAAGTTGAGCTCCATGTTCAAGAAGAGTTTTTAGAAGTGCAGTAGGATTGTGTTGAATAAACTTTTCTATCATCTCTTGGTTATAAGAATCCGCTAGGAAAGTTTGCACTTCTGGACAAAGTTCATCTTGGTTAACCATGTCAAGATTTTGGCTTTGATCTTGATCGCTTGGTTGCCCACTTTGTGTATGATCTTGCGTGGGATCTTCATATAGGACACCAATGTCTGGCATGCCATATTGTTGATCAGCCATCTTTTTCTTTTGGGATTGAGTTGCGACCATACACGATATTTGTGATGAAAAGACTTAGGAAAAATGTGATGAAATGACTTAGAAAATTTGTGATGGAAGGATTTTAGAAACTTGTGATGAAAGGACTTAAGAAATTTGAGAATGAAAGGACTTAAGAAATTTGTGATGAAAGGACTTAAGAAATTTGAGGATGAAAGGACTTAAGAAATTTGTGATGAAAGGACTTAAGAAATTTGAGGATGAAAAGAATTAAGAAATTTGTGATGAAAGGACTTAAGAAATTTTTGATGAAAGGACTTAAGAAATTTGAGGATGAAAGGACTTAAGAAATTTGTGGATGAAAGAACTTAAGAAATTTGTGATGAAAGGACTTAAGAAATTTGAGGATGAAAAGAATTAAGAAATTTGTGATGAAAGGACTTAAGAAATTTGTGGATGAAAGGACTTAAGAAATTTGTGATGAAAGGACTTAAGAAATTTGTGATGAAAGGACTTAAGAAATTTGAGGATGATTGATGAAGAAGGTATGATAGTGATGGTTTAGAAGAAAACTTGATGACTAGGTTGTCTTTGGCATGAACATGAAGGATCTATTTAAATGGCAAGTTGTATGAAGGGATATGACCACCCTGATTTGGATGATAGTAGGTGTTTCAAAGGACAAAATTGAATGTTGACGTAGAGGATAAACTCTTAGCTTCTCTCTTAGGCTTATGAAAAATGGGATGGACGGAGTTTTGATGCAATTTTGAACTTGGTGTGGGTAATAACTTGGACAATTTGTTTGTGTCTTGACAAATATTTTTGCAAAGTTTTTTGGGGATAGTGATATGTTTTTAGTCTACTCTTGGCAAGTATGTATCAAACAAAGCAAACACAATGATTAAATGCATATTATCTCAAAGACATTCATGCTCATATACAACATTCTTAAGGCTGGCAAGGACAATAGTCATTGAATCCCAATTGGTTTCCCATCTACGCTTACCCAGAGTAGACACTTAGATGCTTGACCCCATTGGCTCCCCTCCACGACACTCACTTCTCGGGGCTGCCAAGCATCAATTCCCATGAAAAATCCTCATGGCGAACTTTGTGTCTCTACTAAGGGCCATAAGAATATGGGCTGCTACAGAGGTCCGACCTCCTGCACCAGTGACTAGAGGGTTTTTGGCCACTATGAACAAGGTGTTTAGTAAGTCTTCCCGTTAGGAGCTACCCTTCGAAGTTGCGCAAGCGCAATTGAGACCTATAGCCCAACGAAGCACCAAGAACTTAGTAGTCACGCAAGCATGATTGAGATCTCTAGGATCCTACTAAGCACCCAATGTGAGAGTGAACTCTCATATAGCCCAAACCATTAACCCTTTCGTAGTCAATGGCCTATTTATTATAGTGAGTTGGGAACCCCAGGTTCGGGTGTACTCACTTGGGTCGTTCCCCTCCTACCTTCTCAAAGAGCAAGTTGGGAGGGCAGGCCCGCTAGAGATAAACATACAGTCAAACAAGAAAAGGTTGGAGGGTTTGGATTTCTGATCATCTAGTAAGATGAGAGCATACTTTCCTACCTTTACACTTTTCTTAAAGACACATAAGACAATGGTTCATTCCATTTTAATTAATATCTAGGTGCCTAATTTAAATAAATGCACAATATTTGGTTGAATCAGCTAGGCAACCTGCAAAACCACTTGATTAGTAGTTTGAAAAATGGAGTCTTCAAAAGGCGTCCTACAAAACAACTTGATTAGTAGTTTGGAAAAATAGTCTTCAACAAGCATCCTGCAAAAAAAAATCAACAAAATGACAAAATATTAATTTTTATTTTTATTTTTTGGGAATAAATAGAAAAACATGAATAAAAACTTTTTTACTAATGACAAATGTGGATTTGAAGAAAGCTTTGATGGGTAAATGGGGTTTGACTAGGTTTTTACCTCTTTCTAAGGGATATGCAAGCGAAAAAATGGGGATTTTGGAGGAGAGATGAAGGAATGGGAAAATTTGTCCAAGAGGGACAAAGAAGCAAAAGTTGAAGATGGATAATATGGGAAATATTTGGAGGTGATTGGATGAAAAGGGAAGAAGTTATGGCAAACCCTAAAAATAGAGAAATATGGGATTTTGGGCTTCAAAAAGTGGGTTTTTGAGATAAGGCCTCCAAGGAAGAAAATGTGGAAATGGCAATGTAGAGAATATGGTGAAGTTTGAAGGGAAATGGAGTCAAAATAAAGAAGATATGGCAAAAAAATAGAAGATGTGGTTTTTTTTTTAACCCTAGATTTAACGGAACAGAAACCCTAAATTTAACAGAACAGAAACCCTAAATTTAACAAAATAGAAACCCTAGATTTAACAGAGCAAACAAAAACCCTAGATTTAATAGAGCAAATTGTCGCACTAAACAAAATAAAATAAAAATGTGAAAGGTCTGGATTTCTGATTGTCTAGATAGACAAGAGCATACTCTCCTACTTTCACACTTTCCTGCAGGCAGACAGATTAGATTTAAATAGAGTAGATAACAGGAAATAAATAAATTAAATGCAGACTACAGTTAGCGCCTAAAATTTTTAGATAGATTAACAAAGCAAACAGTAGCACTATACAGATAGAAAAGTGTTAAAGGTCTGGATTTCTGATTGTCTAGATAGACAAGAGCATACTCTCCTATTTTCACACTTTCTTGCGGTCAGAGCATACAATCGTGCTAAACAGAATAGAAAAGTGAAAAGTCTGGATTTCTGATTGTCTATATAGATAAGAGCATACTCTCCTACTTTCGCACAAATTATACTAAAACAGAACAGACAACAAATCAAATAACAAATCAGATAACAGAGCTGTCGTGCTACAACAGAAACAGAAAAAAAAGAAAGAAACAGAATAGAATAAGGAGGAGCTATCGCGCAGAAATGCAGAGCCACGATTCTGGAACCTGCGAAAAAGATATATATATATATATATATATATATATATATATATATATATATATATATATATATATATATATATATATATATATATATATATATTTTTATTTTTTTTTCTGCAGTCGCGCTATTCTGGAACCTGCGTCTCCCAACTCACAAAAACCTTAAATAAAAAATAATAACATTAGTTCTCAGGGATGTGAGTCCCACCGGGCGTGCCAAAATGAAGAGGGAAAAATAGATTTGAAAGGTAAACTGATCAAAACATAACGAAATAAACATGCAGAATGCTAAAATATCATAAAAAGACCATTTCACCTTGCTATTTTACCTTCTCCTTCGGATTGAGCTTGATGAAGTGAAGGTGCCCCTTGATAATGCTCCACTTGATGTGCTCCTTTGATTGTTGGATGTGGATGACTCTCCAATATTGTGCACAAATGATAAGGATGAATGATAAGGATGAGATGATCAAGTTGCCAAGATGATTTCCTGGGCTCAAAAGAGCAGCATAAGCTTACTGAATTTCAAGATGTTTTGAATGAAGGGATGGAACCCTATTTTATAGGAAGAGGAGAGGAAAACGGATGGCTAGGATGAATTCGAGATGAAGGGCTAAGATTTACTTGTGAGGTCACACAAGGTCCAAGAGAGGGTGTGGAAACCAAGAAATATGCCTTAAAGGTATTTCGTATCTCCACACTCTACAAGATGCATTGGAGGAATTCAAAATTCTCCAAAAACGGATATTGTGGGGATTAGAAGAATAAAAAGGAATTAAAAATTCTTTGGGAGAGGGAAATACCTAGAGGAATGTGAGATTTCAAAAATCTTACATTCATCTAGAAAAAGAGCATTTAAAGCTAGTGGCTGGATGAAAGGACAAAGAGTTGACTTTGTGGCTAATCATGATGATTAGCCATTAACGACTCATTAGGAGGGGAATTAGAGGAAATGTTAGGTGGGATTTATATTTGTAGGAGAATTTGACTAAAAGAATAATGTAAAGTGAGTTTAGGGAGTTTCTAGAAGAATTTATTAGGTTAATGATGAATTAAGAAGATGATTTGTAGGAATCATGTAGGTTAACTAATTAATTGAAATTAATTAGCTAAGAGGAAGATTTGTGAGGATTTGATTTTTTAGAAGAATAAAGTAAGGGATTGATTTATTAAATAAATCAATCATATGCTATAGTGACAATATTAATTATATTTAATTAATATTGAGAAGAATTTTAATTAACATAATTAATTAATTAATTATGTGAGGAATTAAAAAATAATTAAAATAAATATTTTTAAGTGTCTACACTATTCATTGAGCTCATTACTTTTATGTAGTAAATTTTGTTTGTTATCCCTATTGTCACATGATACATGGTAATATTTAATTTAATATAACTATATATTTTTTTAAACATCATATTTTGAATGAGTGAACTCCATAAACTACTTGATTTTAATCTTCTCCTTCATTTAAAAATATCTGTACTATATAGACCAATTACTATCGTGATTGTTTCTTTGGTGATTTAGTAAGGTTGGTCTAGATTGTTGGTATTTTGATGATTATGTTGTGATTGTCATTGATGGACACACACTTGCCATGAGATCACTTTATGAATGTATGAATTATGCTCAATCGGTAATTGTTCCAAACCGGTATCATGTTGTAGTCTTTAGACTATTGATGTTATGCAGAAAGTGTTTACCGATCTCAAGCAGTATAAAGACCCAAGTGACATAGAGAGATCAAGCGGTTTAAGGATCTCAAGCAGAGTGGAGCAAAGGAGCCAGAAGCGACAATTATCTTTTTCCTAGTCTTCAATTTTTGTCAACCGGAAATCTATTTGATCCGGTATTATTCTGAGTTACCAACCAGTAACCGAAAAAGTTGTATAAACCGATAATACTCTGTGATGAGTTACCAACCGGTATATTTTTGTGATGAGTTACCATCCACTGACACTTTGGCGGTGACTTTGTGTTGTGTTACCAAATGTGTCTAGATACAATGAACCTAGGAACTTGCAATGTAATCCTATTGGACCGACATGAAATCGGATTCCTTTTAAGGACATCATGTCTAGGGTTTTGTATGTGTATGTATGAGTGTAGCTGTTAGGTTTTGGTGGTCGTTGAAGCTCTTGTATGTGCGATCTTAACTGAGAAGATCAAGTCTGTGTACTGCAACAGAGTGTGGATTTACTGAAGAGTGAAGTAATACTGAAGAGCATTATCTATGAGCTACAATGGATCTAATCAAGCAGACTGTGCCATTTGCTAGATCATTCACTTGTTGATTACTCACATCTTTGACAAGTCAGAAACCCTTAACCAGGTAGGCCCAGAAAAGCCTTTGTAAATTCTCTAACAAGGTGGTTCACATCTGTGGATCTAAAATCCTCTCACAAGGTAGTCTTTAATTGGACTTATCTCTTAACAGAGATTGAGATTCCTAATAGGATCTATTCTGGTAAAGAACATTGTATGACCTTAACCGGTTTGGTTACTATTCTACAGATGGTTACTATTCTGCAGATAGTTACTTGTGAGTTTCATCTCACCGTGGTTTTTCCCATTTGGGTTTCCATGTCAAAATCTCTTGTGTTATGGTGATTGTGCTTCTATGGGTGAATACCTTATTTTCTATTTGGTTTGTATGTGTGTTAACTAGTCTATTTGTTAAACTGTTTTACCAGTTTACTGCTAGACTATTAAAGTGTTTAAGTATAGTATTTTTTGGTATACTAATTCACCCTCCCTCTTAGTATTCATCAATTGGTATCAAAACCAACCTTTCTATAAGTATAACCACTTGGAAAGAGATATGGGGGAATACACTATGAGGGAACTTACTCATTGGCTCACTCAGATTGAGAAAGCCTATGATGAACTTAAGGTCAAATATAAAGCCTGTCAAGCAAAAAGAAGAGAGAATGCTGAAAAACTGATGGAGCTAACTGAAAATAGTTCTTTTGATGAAGCGGACATGGAATCCCTAGTCCAAGAAGTTGAAAAACTGAATGAGTCCAATTTTAACCTAAGAAGGGAACTTGAAGGACTAACTATCAGAATGTGTCAAGAGCTTGAGAACCGGCGGAAAGCTGAAGATCTGGTAAAAGACAAAGATCATGAGATCTCTAAGATGAAGCAAGAGATCAGTGCACTTACCACTCATCTTCTTGAAAATAAAATGGAAAAGGAAGGAATCCAAAGTGAACTACACATGGATGTTTTTGAGAATGCAACCTTGAAGGAATCCAATGCTGCTGTTACCAAAGAACTTATTGAGTCAAAGGAAATACTTGCCAAATTCAATAAGAGCACTATCAAGCTAGAGTAGAAGCTTGAGTCAGCTAAACCAGTAAAGAATACCAATGGACTTTGTTTTTCTAAATATGAGGAAGGTGAGACCTCTGGAACAAAAAGTGGAGCACCAAAGAAACAACCAGCATCAAAGGATAAAGGTAAGCAAAAGTTCAAACCTATTTGCTTTAATTGTCTCAAGGAAGGACACACTGCTAATGTATGTAGATGTAAGGCTTACAATAATTTTCCTTATTTTCTAAATGATAAGCCTAGACCCAATAGATTCAATGGTAATTGTTATGCATGCAACAAGTTCGGGCATAGAGCATTTGAATGCAGGTCTATCGTGCACAATACCAGAAGGTATCCTAAAAGGAGTCAAGGAGTTTTCCTGAACCCTCTAGGAACTGGAATCCAAACTGGTTTAATACCTATAATCATCAGTCAGGTAGCAATGGCTATCAAGTGGCAATCGGATGGAGAGAAAACTATTGGATTTGTCATGGTCATGGTCACATTGTTGTAACATGCAGAAGGAAGAATGGAAACATGAATAATGGACCTTGGAAAGCACCTGGAATGGTTTGCTATCATTTCAACAAACCGGGTCATACAACAATATTCTGCAGAACAAGAAATAGTATATTGGATGATATACTAGTCAATCCGAAAGGAAAGATTGATGTTGAAATTGTTCAAGCAGATATGAAGAAAACTTGGAAGAAGAAGCTAGAAGAAGTGATTCAAGTAGAACCGGTTTTTGCACCTAGTGTGGAAGTCATTGAACCAGCAAACTAAGTATTAGAAAAGCTTAGGGGGAGTGAATGATGAAATATCTCAAACCCTCAGTTTACACTGGTAGAAGACCTCAACCACTATGTGATACTTGTCAGTTGGCAGAAGACTGGAAACAGTAAAAGGAAAATTAGGGTTTATGCCCTAATAGTGGAGCATTTATTATGGTAGGTGAAGAACTTGTTTATAAGAATTTTTCAAAGTCATTTTTCACTTATCAGTTCATGAGTGAAGAAGTTTTCAAGCACAGAGTGAAGAAAAGTGATTTGGATTGCAATTCAAAGAATTTATCAAAATCCCGAAGAAGAATCAGAAGCAAACATTTGTTGGTGAAGTATAGAACACAAACCAGTATTTCAGCAACCAAAGGAGTGTGTAGCAAAGTTTAAATTGTGAGCCCTAAATTTTGACTTACGAAGGTATGTTTCAAAATTCTCTATTTATCATGGCTTCTGCATCACATGCTAGTTCTAGTGCTTCTGTTGATTCTATAGACTTCATTCAACAAAAGGCAAAATACAATGCCCTATCTCAAATACCCGCTAGTGTTATAGCAGAGGTAGGCATTTCTGATTACATTGAATGTAAGATTGAAGATCTAGGATCTCTGATGATCCATGCTCAGTTGAGTTTGTTTTGTGGGAAGGACAAAAAGATTAAACTGAAATTCAGCATTCTAGAAAAGAAGAAACTTCACAATGCTGTCTATTTCCTTGAAGAATTTTTAGATGATCACATCCGTATTATTCTAAGAAGAGTACACCATGATAAAATGTACTTAGAGTGGACACATGATATTACACCAGAAGAAATTCATGCCATCACCAATTTTTGCAACGTTGGTGAATTGCTAGCCCTAAGGAAGATTAGCAAGACATAAATGACTAAGCTCATTAGTTCAGTGAGCGATTCACGAGGAATGATTGTCAATTCCATCAAGGATGATATGGTCAAATATACGTGTATGGTGATAGGATACTAGATGTTCCATGCCAACAGAATCAACTCTATCTTTGTTGCAGCAGTAAATGCCGCCTATAGGATGATCAAGGAAGATGCATCATTTGATCTGTGTACTGGTATGCAAAGACAACTTCTGTTGAACCTCAAGTCGATCAAACAAGACAATGGCCTGAGATTTAAGTTTGGACAACTATTGGTTGGGTTGTTCTTCTACTTCCAAGGCTATTTTCCAGGAGTAGGTGATATTCAGTGGTCTGCTGACCAATCGGTGACAAAGCAAATCAAGAAAAGCCTACAAGCACTAGGAACCGGTTATCCGGAAATGCTGAACAAATACTTTGATGAGTTTAGATGCAAAATGAACCAAAGGGTGAGAATATTAGGTGATATCATCAAGAAATATGAAGATGACATCTGCTTCACCATCGGAGTTGATGAGTGCATAATGGAGGCGGTTGAGCCTAGACAGGAAGAAGTGGAACCGATGGGATATGAGGTAATTTATGACATGCTAGATGGGTATGCCTCTACCCTAATCTCCTCGCCCCTTTATCCAAAGGCAAAGAGAACTGACACCTATTTGGAAAGGGTTACACCGGTTGAAGAACCGTCAACAAAGAAGGGAAAGGCAGTGCCTTCATCATTGACACCAGTTACCACAGCAAGTCCCAAAGTGACCAAGCGGTCACCAGTAAAGAAGAAACCGGAAGCAGAACCCGCCAAAGTCTTTGAGAGGAAGTGGAAGACAAAAAGCAATACACCATACTCAGAGGACACTGTCTCTGAAGAATAGGGTAAGAAGACTAGGCAAACAAGGAAAAAGACAAAGAATGAATTGGCAACATCGGCACCGGTAAATATTGATATTTCCTCTTACAAACCTTTGAAACATTGTCAAAGAACAATTAAGAATATTAGAAGAAAAGTACTTGGTGATTTGAAAGAGTGCTTTGATGATTTTAATGATGATGAAAAGAAGGAAGTTGAACAGGAAGTTATCAATTATTTATGTATTAATGATTGGTGGCCATCAGAAATTAAATCTAAGACACCTGATTCTTTGTATAATTATTTAGATAACAAGTGGCACATTGCCATAGAAAAGGAACAAGAAATAAGAGAGGAAGTATTTGCACAATACTTTCCTAATGTGCCCAAAATAGAGCTATATGAAGTGGTGGAGAGATATAAGGGCCTCTTCTTCATGAGAAGAAGAAGACTCCTGTTGCTAGAAGGAAAAGTTTCAGAAGTGGTCAAAGATACCCACTCCCTTGCTCAATCAGCTTTAAGATTGCATCAAGTGGCTGAAGCCAACAAAAAGGCTGAGCAAGAATCAGAAATCACTCAACCAAATGAAGTATATGACAGTGAAGGAGAACCGGTCACTACTCAATTGGACCCGATTGATGTTGATGCCTTGAATAGAGAAAATGTTACTCTGGATGCACCAATAGAAATAGAAGGTTAGGAGAAATAGGAGAAAGACAAGAGAAAACAGGCAAAAAAAGAGAAGAAGAAACAGGAGGAAGAAAATAGAAAACAGGCAGAAATAGAAAAGAAGAAAAAGGAAGAAGAGAAGAAAAAAGTGGAAGAGGAGAGAAAAGAGGAAGAAAAGAGAAAAGAAGAGGAGAATAAGAAACAAGAAGAAGAGAAGAAGAAGAAGGAAGCGGAACAGGAAAAGGAGAAGAAAAAGGAAGAGGAGAAGAAAAAGGAAGAGGAGAAGAGAAAGGAGCAAAGAGAAGAAGAAGCGGGAAGAGGAGAAGAAGAAGAAGGATGAAGATGAAGAGAAGCGGAAAGAAGAGGAGAAAAAGAAGGCAGAAGAGGACAAGAAAAGAGCTAAAGAGAAAGAGGGAGCAACACAGAGCACTCAGATGGAGACCCCAAAGGCAACCGGTAGTCAAGCCAAACTGGCTGACATTACTAGTCCCATTGACCTCCAATGTGCTAATGAATCAGAGCTACTACAAAGCATTAAGCTTGCTCAAGAAGGCCTAGAAGTAATAAGGAGGAAGAAAGAGCAAGATGTGATCCAAGCTCCAATGGACACTCTTACCGATTTGATACCCGGTACCAGCCTCCCTAGTACCGATTCCTCTCTTGCACAATTAAAGCTCCTATGCATAGTTGTAGAAGATCAGGTGCAAATCCTGGAAGAGGTTGCAGAAGCAAATGCCAAGAAGGAGCATCAAAAGGCTCTAGACACTTCCTTGGTGAAAAAGTTAACAGAGCTTCGGTCTGATCTATAGAAGGCACAAAAGGACATTAGAGATGCAATGGATGAGGGAAAATTATTGCTAAGTAAGATATGTCAACCTCATTTATTCTCTGATGATGTGCTTGCTCAGAAAGCCAAACTACAATCTGATATGCAGTCATTTATAAGCACCTTCAAGATGCCATATGATTCCTTCTCCACATATGGACAAACCGCTCACCGGTTTCAACTCCAGTCTGCAAGAATAGAGGCAAAGATAAGCAAATAGACACATAATTTGTAGGAACTTCAACTGGTCCTACTACCAAGACTACAAATTCTTTAGAAGTTCTATCTAAATCTGAATGCCCTAACGGTCACTCAGGAGATGAGTACCTTGGATGCCATGGAAGAGCAAGTCTATCAGATGCAAATAGAGAATGAGGTTGCTACCTCATTGCTTGAATCATGGTCTTTATCCATGAAGACATTTATGCAGGACTTTAAATCAGTTTTTGACAAGTTTCACTCTTTATTGTCATAAACTCTTTAAATCAGTTTTTAATGCTAATGGAACAGGGGTTTTTCAGCTGTACTTTGTCATTGTTGGCAAAGGGGGAGTAGTATTTTGTATTTAAAATTTTGATGGGGGAGTAGTATTTTGTATTTAAATTTTGATGCATGCTATGTATACTTTCATGTTTATCTTTGTAAGGAAGTAGTATACATTATATTTTCTGCAAAAGGGATAGTGTATATGCTTACGGGGAGTAGTTTTGATTATGGCATAATTTTGTTGTAAAACACTTAGATGTCAAAATTTTTCCTAAGTGTTTCCATTAATGCCAAAGGTGGAGATTGTTGGCATTTTGATGATTATGTTGTGATTGTCATTGATGGACACACACTTGCTATGAGATCACTTTGTGAATGTATGAATTATGCTCAACCGGTAATTGTTCCAAACCAGTATCATGTTGTAGTCTTTAGACTATTGATGTTATGTAGAAAGTGTTTATCAATCTCAAGTAGTATAAAGACCCAAGCGACATAGAGAGATCAAGCGGTTTAAGGATCTCAAGCAGAGTGGAGCAAAGGAGCTAGAAGCGGCAATTATATTTTTCACAGTCTTCAATTTTTGTCAACCAAAAATCTGTTTGAACCGTTATTACTCTGATTTACCAACCGATAACCAGAAAAGTTGTATAAACCGGTAATACTCTGTGATGAGTTACCAACCGGTATATTTTTGTGATGAGTTACCATCCATCGACACTTTGATGGTGATTTTGTGTCGTGTTACCAAATGTGTCTAGATACAGTGAACCTAGGAACTTGCAATGTAATCCTATTGGACCGACATGAAATCAGATTCCTTTTAAGGACATCATGTCTAGGGTTTTGTATGTGTATGTATGAGTGTAGCTGTTAGGTTTTAGTGGTCGTTGAAGCTCTTTTATGTGCAATCTTAACTGAGAAGATCAAGTCTGTGTACTGTAATAGAGTGTGGATTTACTGAAGAGTGAAGTAATGCTGAAGAGCATTAGCTATGAGCTACAATGGATCTAATCAAGCAAACTGTGCCATTTGCTAGATCATTCACTTGTTGATTACTCACATCTTTGACAAGTCAGAAACCCTTAACTGGGTAGGCCTAGAAAAGCCTTTGTAAATCCTCTAACAAGGTGGTTCACATATGTGGATCTAAAATCCTCTCACAAGGTAGTCTTTAACCAGACTTATCTCATAATAGAGATTGAGATTCCTAATAGGATCTGTTCTAGTAAAGAACATTGTATGACCTTAACCGGTCTGGTTACTATTATGCAGATAGTTACTTGTGAGTTTCATCTCACCATGGTTTTTCCCATTTGGGTTTGCACGTCAAAATATCTTGTGTTATGGTGATTGTGCTTCTATGGGTGAATGCTTTATTTTCTATTTGGTTTGAATGTGTGTTAACCGGTTTGTTTGTTAAACTATTTTACCGGTTTACTGCTAGACTATTAAAGTGTTTAAGTACATTATTTTTTGGTATACTAATTCACCCCCCCCCCCCTTTCTTATTATTCATCATAGATATATGAAATTTATATTTGTACAACTCAAAATTATCCTTAGCCATAATTTTTATTTGTGAAAATTTACATAGATATTTAATTTTATCTTTTGAAATCTTATATTATGGAAAATATCATATTTAACCTATGGTTTTGTTGACTTTTAACAAGAGACAATTTGTATCTTCACATTTTTAATGATATATCTCCAACAAAATTATTTGTATGTATTCCAGATACCCTTCATGTTTAATACATAGGGAATGATGTTGGATAAAGCCTCAAATCCATTTCTACCATGTCACCTTGAATAGGTAGGTTTTTTGTTTTTTTGTTTTTGTTGGGGGGGGGGGGGGTTGTTGGTTATGCTACATCAATTAGTGAAGGAGTTGTCTTTTTTAGTTGGGGTTTCTTATTTTCACTATCAATAGTCTATTTTTCAAACAATCTCAATGCTATTAATCACTTATCTCAACAATCATTTAACACTTCTTACACAACATTGCTTTACTCAATTCAACATATTGATCTTCAAATGTTAGATTCAAATGAATTCACTTTATCTATAGATCTTTATTATAAAATAATGTTTCTCACAAAATATTTACTTCTAACTCCAATCCATGGCTGCATTTTAATTTTCCATGTCATATTAGGTCATCTTCAATAGTTTAATTCTCAATATGCTATGCTTTGTTTATTTAATTAATGGGAGAAATAATAGTAGAATAATTAAATAAATAATAAATATTTATTTAATTGATTGAGGACATTTTTAAGTGTACAAAAAATATTTCGGATTCCACAAATACTATTAGCTCCACTTTTGACTATTAGGAACACATTGAGAAAGATGTTGAGAAAATTAAGCAAGTGGCTAGTACTACTAAAGATCAAAAGAAGATGGAAACAATATTGATAATCTCAAAGGCAATCAAGTGAATTTTTATAAAAATATGTAGTAGATAATTACTTACTACAAATAATTGGTTAAGAAAACTTTCACTACTCTTCAAAGTATTTTCAGAGAAACTAGAGGAAAGCAAATGTAAATACAAGTTCAAGGAAACTACTCCTTAATAGCACCCTATCATCACTTACTCTAGCTCCAAGAAGAAAGGTAAATATAAAGTAACTAGCTTTACTATCTCTCCTTCCATCCCTATTGAATACAAGAGTAAGATTTCTAAATAATTGTCTTTTGAGGACAAGCTAGATTTACTAAACAAAGAGTTGTAGGCTATCAAAGGCATGAAGTTGCTAGGTGACTCATAGCTTGTTCTCTAGCCATTGGCTAGTCTTCCTTGGTTTTTTTTATTTTTATTTTTTTATAACTATTTTGTAAATTTTTATTTTCTCTTATCCTACTTATGATGAGACTCATCTCTATTGCCTCCTTGGCTACCCTGTAAAGATTTGGACCCTCTTGAATTAATCTAATAAAAAAAAAAGATAATAAACTATTTCACCATCATCTATAAAAGCCAAGTATCAATTCACTATTTTATCTAGCTATCTAAGCTTCTTTATATTTTTTATTTTGTAAATAAGCTTAGATTTTCTCTAATCATCCCACTACACTTTGGTTTGATAATTAGAGTTTAAACACAATTTTTATATATTGAACTTTACTTTTTTCTATGTAATAGAGGTCATTTGAACCTAAGTACCCAATTAAGCCCATTCAAAATTTTCTCCTTAATTTTCACTAAAGGGTGAGTTGGTTTGGGAGGGTGTAGAACTTAAATAGTTCACTTTTAGGTACTTTTAATGCCTATTTAATTAGGTTATTTTATTACATATTTCCTTTTTATGTCCCATTTCATATGAAAATGACAAGTGTCATAATCGTATGTTAGCCTAATATCCATTTTCATATATTAAAGGGTTCTTTTCTATACATTACTCATCTTTAATATATTATATCATTATTTCCATATAGTATTTTTATTACTTCTCTCATATGTGGATTTTATTTTATTTTGTAGATTGTTCTTTCTCCCATAAGTTCTTAAACATGTAAAATACTTACAATATAAAATTAATCACTTATATAAGGAAACAACCAATGGTGAAGAATCATTGAATATATATATATATAGTAAAAGGTAATCACAATTTAAAAATCTAATAAAATTAAATTTTTCATTTTTTTTCTAATAGATTTTGATAATTGTTCCAAAAGGCTCAATTTTTCATATGTAATGAGGATGTTAGTAAATATTTGGGATCTTGGATTTAAAACTAAATATTGCATTTTATATAATCAATTACATAATCTAAAGAATCACTTAAGATAGTTTGATACTGTATACACCTAAAAATGGTCTGAAGATAATCAATTAAATAAGTAATTATTTAATTAACCCCCTTTCCCAATTTAATTGAATTCATTAGCAATTTGATTAAATTCTCCCATTCATATACTTATTAATAAATCTAAGGATTTCTTTAATAGGTTCATTTCAATAGTCCCCTTTGATTCATTCCTTCTAATCCCTTAATTAATTATAACAAATCAAATTATGAGTTGTTGAAAATTAATTAGCCTTTTCCTATTATTTGAAGTTTTAAATTCAAATTACCCACATGCCTCCTAACTTCTAACCACCTCCTAATCATCCTCTAACCTCAACCATTCCACCTAACCCTAGGTTTAACTAACCCTATCCTATCTTGCACATCCTAACCTCCTTATCCTAACCTCCTATGGTGTGGATATTCTCCCCTTGAGACACATGGCACTTTTGCCACATGTCTCCTCCCTTGTACACTTGCCCTCTCATCAACAAGGCTCCTTGACACTTGTCACCATAGAGATGATAAGTGTCCCTTCCTCCAACCTTTTCTCCAACTTCCTCAATCTTGGCCCTTGATATCTTCAGATCAGATCTAGACCGTCGATTCCTTCCACCCCAGCTTTGGCCTTAGAATTCCTATAAATATGTCCCATTTTGGAGCAATAAGGATCCTATCTCATATCAATTTAGGCATTGCTACAATAGGCATATCCATTCTAGCATATCATTTAAGAATTGTTATCATAGGCAATTGCATCTTAGATCTAGTTTAATTTGATCATATTCTAGCATAATTGTTGAATCATGTAACTTAATCAATCTCTATTATAGCTTAATTGCATCATCATCATGGCTTAATCATGCATATCATTAGCTTAATTAGCCTCTTGGATCAATCTAGCATAATCAATCTCATCTAGCTTGCATATCATATCATTTTAAATCCTCTGTCTAGGTGTAGTCAAGTCACTGGGATTGCTTATCTAGATCTGTGAGCAAATCCACACTCGCATCTCTTAGGAGGCAATAGGTCGCTTTGTCATGGTTTATCTTTTGTTTTATTTCAATTTTCCAACCATGCTTGTAATGATCTATTGAGTGTTTGTGTTGCAGCTGCAGGTACCCTACTTCACATGCATGACAGATAATGTTTTTGGTATGTTCCTCAATGTTCTTGGTCATTTTGTTAGCGTTTCTGGTCAGTATAGCAACGTTCTTAGTCAATTTTTTAGTATTTTTGGTCAGTATAGTAGCATTTCTGGTCAGTATAGCAGCGTTTCTGATTAGTTTGTCAACATTTTTGGTCCATATAGCAACGTTTCTGATCAGTAAAACAACATTTGTGGTCAGTTTGTCAGCATTTCTGGTCAGTATAATAGCATTTCTGGTCAGTATAGCAGCGTTCTCGGTTAGTTTGTCAACATTTTCGATCAGTTTGTCAGCATTTTTGGTCCATATAGGACTGATTCTGGTCAGTAGAGCAGCATTCTCGGTAAGTTTAGCAGTGTTTCTAGTCATTTTGTTCGCTTTTCCAATAAGCTGCACCAAAATCAAAAAACAAAAACAACCTATTTCTCAGATAGACAAACATAGAGACTAGGTCATCTTCTCGGGTCACTCAGTTAGGTTATCTTTTGTTCAAATAGATTCAAAGAGAGAAACACTAAGGTTCTCAAGTGTTCATCTCTAACAAGTTTAATATCTAACATCTCAAAGTGCAACATCACAGCTTCTTTGATAAACTGATCATTCAAAACACAATTTCTCATTAGGATCTATCATCCTCTATCATGAAACTACAACGTTTGATCAGGATAACCTTGTCCCACATCGTAGGATATATCATTCCTATTGGAAATTTTTTTATCAAAATCATTATCATTGCACTCCAAACTAAGATCAAAAAACTTACAAATCTACAAATACTTGAATTATGTTTTCATGTCATATCACTCTATCATATCTAGGTTGATAGTTGGTCACTTATCGAAACACCTTTTAGACAATCGAATTCCTGCACAAAATTCAACACACGTGTATCCCCATTTTAACTAGAGTGCAGAGGCATAAGACCAAAGAAACATAAATAGAAACATTCGAAATAGCTAAAGAGCATAGAAACATGGAATACCAAAGCAAAATAAAGGAAGAAGACATAATAGGTCAACATATTAGAGAAATCAAACAAGTCTAAAATCAAAGTCCAACTATGTCAAAGCATCATAAGGATTCAAATGCATCTCCAAATAAAGGTGGCTCTTTTATGCAACTCTTAAAGAGATCCCTAAAGGATTTTGTTGAGGAAGATCAAAATCGCGCACCTATGTCTAGCAATGACTCATCCCTACACCTCTTAAAAACTTGCAAGAACCTTCCATAGCATCCTCATCAAACAATACACCCAAGGATGAAGTTCCGCAAGGGATATCCATAATAAGTATAAGCAAATTGACTCTCCAAAGGCATCTATTCCCACACCTCTTAAAAACTTGCAAGAACCTTCCATAGCATCCTCATCAAACAATACACCCAAGGATGAAGTTCCCCAAGGGATATCCATAATAGCCATCAAACCTATTTTAGAGGATCCTATTCAAATCCCATCTCCTTTCTATCTAAGCATTGATTCCTTGCAACATCCCCATAACGCTCCCTTGCAAATTGAAGTCCTCATTCATAGAACGCTCATTAAATGTGTCCTAATAGATGGGGGAGCTAGCTTAAACATTTGATTATTGAGTCTTGTTTGTGCTCTAGGTTATTCAGAAGATGCAGTTGATCCCTAGAAAAAATCACATTCAAAGCATATGATGAGAAAGAGCATTTCTCTAAAGGAATTGTGATACTACCCATCAAAGTGGGACCTTTGCAGAAAGAGATAGCATGCCAAGTTCTAGACTTCAAATTACCATACAACATACTCTTGGGGAAATCAAGGATACATGACATATAGGCTATTCCATCAACATGTCATCGGTGCCTAAAATTTCCATACAATGGGTAGTAAATCACGATCTCAGCTGACTCATATCCATTACTGTGTTGTAGTAATCTAAAACCAGCTCAAGAGGTCATTGTTCCACATAACAGAGAGGCACCATCTTCAAGCACACAATCCAAGGAACAATCATTTACATCAATTTTGTCAAGCATAGAAAAAAAAATGCAGCTAAGAGATTGAGGGAATGGAGAATATTTGCTATCATGGAAAAACAAATAGGAGAAACTTGAAATTGAAACGGATGAAGAAGATGTAGGTGTCGATATAGCTCACACATATGCAGGACAAATGTTAGGAACCAACCCACTTGAATCAGAATCACATTCGGTTGACTTGGACTTAATTGAGGACGATTAGGAGCTACTTTCAATAGGTCATTCTGACTAGAGTATCATTCTAGACATTGAAATGCATATTGAAAGCTTTGACATCTCTACCCTGACCCCTAATATCTTTGAAACAATTCAAATTGAGGATTATTTACCCTTAATCCATCCTGAACTTATGGACTGGGAAAATGAAAGAATACCACCATTGATACCTTTCCTAATGATCATTTCATATCCTTATATACTAATGCAATTGAATCCACAACAACTTTCACCAGGGATTTCGCTAATGTATCTTCGAGTCAAGTGGGTGCCAAATCTCCTAGTCGCAAAAATGAAAATAAAGAAAACAATATCAGGGCCAATGTTGAAAACCATTTACTGGCAACATTAGACTGAGAAAAAGTAAAAATAAAGGACACATCTAACAATGAAAACCTCCTCGAGGTGCCGAAATATGGGAGATTTGACACCTTACCTGAATTTTATCAAGAGAGGTCATCTATCCTGATAGAATCGACAGAGGCAGTTAACATTGGCACAACTGATCTATATCCAGTAACTTCTCTATTAGAACTAGAAAGGAAAAAATATTTGGAACTCTTCAAAAGGAGGCAAATCAAAAGATGGTCATATGCAAACATTCCAGGGTTGGATCTAGATCTTATAATACATGACCCGAATATCAGTCTAGGAGAAGGCATCAATAATGGAACATAACATGGATGAAGAGCAAGCAATCCTATTCATCATACCACAAGGTCATACAATTCTAAAAGTGTACAAATTAAGCTTTCCATGCACCAATAATATAACAAAATATGAAGCTTTGGTCACAAGAATCAAAATGGCCATAGAATGGAACATTACACAACTTCAAGTCTTTGGAGACTCTCAGCTCGTCATCAATCAAATCAATGACGATTATCAAACAAAGGATGAAAAGATAATGCCTTATAAGAAGATGGTTGATGATGTCAAGAAATACTTTGTCGAAATAAATTTTCAACAAATTCCGAGGAATAACAACAAAGTAGCAGATTCCATGGCAACACTTTCTTCTCTACTTTAGACACAAGAAAATCAAGAGCGTTACAAATTCCAGGTGGAAGAGTTATTTTACCCTGCACATGATTGTCTTGATTCCCAAATTATCTGTCACCTTGTTGGACATGAATCCTCCTACTATGGCCAAATTTACACATACCTAAAAGATAATATCCTCCCTCCTGACTTGTCAAAGAACCAAAAGAGAAACTTTATTTGCCAATTCTCCCATTATACTCTTGTCGCAGGTCCCCTTTTTAAATGAGGTCTAGACGGTACTCTTTTAAGATGTCTCGACTAAGAAGAATATGAGAAGACCTTAAATGAAGTCCATAACAACATTTGTGGCACTCATTCAAGTGGTCTTATCCTTTTGAAAAAAATTATACACTGGGGCTATTATTGGCCAACTATGGAATGAGATTCTTTTTAGATAGCTAAAACATGAAAACAATGTCAGATCCATGGAAATTTAATTCATACACCAGCATAAGAAATTCATGATTTGGCAACATCTTGGCCTTTCTACCAATGGGGTCTTGATCTAGTAGGAAAGATAAACCCTTCTTCATCCAATGGTCGCAAATTCATCCTTTTAGCTACAAAATATTTTACAAAAATGGATTGTGGCGGTACTTCTCACAAATATCATAGGAAAACAAATTTCTGCATTTATCTTCAACTACATCATATGTCGTTATGACATATCCATGACCATTATCATTGATAATGGGCGATCATTCAAGAACTAGGATGAACAAGAACTATGTGAAAAGTTTAAGATCCAATATAGATTTTCCATATCCTACTATCCACAAGGGAATGGGCAAGTAAAATCATCAAATAAAACAACTATTTTGAAAATCCTCAAAAGGACAGTGAATGATTCTTGTAGAGATTGGTATATTCAATTGTACCCTGCTCTATGGGAATACCGTACCAGTATCCGTACACCAACAGGTGCCACACCTTTCTCTCTTGTCTATGGATCAGAAGCAATACTACTAATAGAAGTAGAGATACCCTCTCTATGAGTATCAATAAAAGGTCTTATCCCAGATGAAGAACACCGAGTATCTAGATTGCAAGAGTTAGAATTGATGCATGAATGAAGACAAAATGCCTTTGATCATTTAAAGGTATACCAGCAAAGAATGTTCTGAAGTTATAATCACAAGGTCAAACCACGAGTCTTTCAAGTTGGGGAACTAGTACTAAAGGAAAATCCACAAGACCAGTTAGATCGAGAAAAGAAAGGGAAGTTTGAACCAAACTGGCTAGGTCTGTTTGTGGTCACAATAGTATTTGGGTTAGGAGCATATCAGCTATCAACGCAAGATGGGGATCAACTTGAGGAACCCATCAATAGCATGCATCTGAAGAAGTTTTTTGTCCGAAAAAGTAGAAAATCCAAAAATAGTGAAAAAGCAGAAAAATCCAAAAACCGTGAAAAAGCAGAAAAATCCAAAAACAATGAAAAAGCAGAAAAATCCAAAAAAAGTAAAAAAAATAGAAAATACTAAAATAGTGAAAACAGTGAAAAATAAAATAAAAATCAAATATTAGAAAAAGTGCAATAAAAACAGACGGTGAAAACCTAGTAAATAGACATTATCTATCAGCTAGGTCTTCCATCTATTGGTTCATGCATCCTTCTTCTTACATTCATTTCCATCAGCATTGTTCATATCCATAATAAAGCCTTTATATATACACAGGCATCACATGTGTTTTCTCGCCATGGTTTGGATCATTGGGTATATCATACTGAATTTGTTTCTAGGCTTGGGGCAAAATCCTGCATTGAGTTGGGGGCAAAAGTTTCGATCATTTTGAGCTTAATCAAATAGGTAGAACAACAGTTAAGAAACACTTGTCAAGCAAAAATGAAGATGCATCCAACGTTGCACACAAGATCAAATTGTCAACCATCAACTATCAAATATCAGTCTAAACATGACAAACACATATCAATGGATGATATCTTTTGACTAATGATTTTAACATAATGTTTCAACTTATCTATCTTGACTTTCACTATCATGATTTCTGAGTGACTCCAGGGTGTCTCTGACTAGAGGAACAAGGAAGGAACATGATATTTTCTTGTCTACTGTTTGTAAATTAATCATGAATATGTGCAAATTTGTCTCAGGACATGATCATCAGAGTATTATCGAAGACATTTCAGATTGGCATATAGAAATGGTTAATACTGCTTGTTTTATGCAAGCAACACTCAGGTCATCTTGGTTCAATTATACCTCGATGCTTGTGCTAACTTGCAATATCAAAATCCAGGAAAGTAGTGCTCAGGTCATCATGGTTTAAATATACCATCGATGTTTGCACTCACTTCCCACACTTTAAAAATCTCAATGATGACAAAATGCAATAACCCAATGACTGGTATGATCGTATCTTTGTACTTGCATTTGCATTTATCTTGCATTTCATTCTTTCATGGGATCACAAAAGCTCATCTTATCCAAGGCCAAATTTGTCGTAGGAATCATCAATGTATCATCATAGGTGTATACACAATCAGAACGATGGCTCCCCTCTCTACAAATATTGTCGAACCAAAGTGAATCTTATGCTACTCCCTCAAATATGCCAACATTAACTTATTTGAATCTTCTTGCAACAAGATATCAACAAAATGTCAGTTCTTTATCCAATCAATCTTATCAATTCTATCAATCGATCTTATCTGATCTATTCTATCATATCTTATACAGGATGTATCTTTCTTGGAACCAGACGTTCTAATCAAGTCTTATACAAGATATATCATTCCTAAAACTAGATGCTTTGATCATCTTTGTCTTATACAGGAGGGGTCATTCCTGAAACCAGACTAAATCTCGATCTTATCAATCTAATCAATCTGATCAATTCAATAAAACTTTATCAATCATACAATCAAGAACCACATCAAAGTGATCGAAGAACTCACACTTTCATCAATCAACGCTACGGAAGTCAAATCATTTATAATTGGGAAATCAATTTTGTAACGATCCAAACACTCCGAAGGTCATTATCTCAATTGATCTCCCGAGGGGGTATCATCGTACCAGAATTTATCAATCAATGTTTGGGGCATCCTATTGAACCAATATCACATCACCATCATAAAAATTAAGATTATTCTTTGAGTGAACACGTCATCACACTTCGCTTCAAAGAGGGGCAAAATGTATACACCTAAAAATGGTCTGAAGATAATTAATTAAATAAGCAATTATTTAACTAATCCCCCTTCCCAATTTAATTGAAATCATTAGCTATTTGATCAAATTCTCCCATTCATCTACCTATTAATAAATCTAAATATTTATTTAATAGGTCCATTTCAATAGTCCCCTTTGATTCACTCCTTCTAATCCCTTAATTAATTAAAACAAATCAATTTATGAGTTGTTGAAAGTTAATTAGCATTTTCCTATTATTTGAAATTTTAAATTCAAATTACCCACACGCCTCCTAACTTCTAACCACCTCCTAATAATCCTCTAGCTGATAGTTCTGATGCTTAATATAAGTACAGATCCAATAGCCAACAAGATGAGAGGGGGGGGTGAATCATAAAAACTTAATCATCCATTAGAACATCAGATTCAACCTTGGTAACATATATATCACTCATATAACCAAAAACTGTCAAACATGCAAACTCAAAAGCATATGAACAATATAAACCTCATAACACGAGATTTAACGTGGAAACCCAAATAGGGAAAAACCACTGTGGGATTTCGGACCCACTAAGAAATATACTCTTCTAGAGTATGCTCGGTTAAAAGCAAATCCTGTTAAAGATTACAAACACATTGCTAGATGTGACCCGGTTAAAGGATTTCCCTTAGATCTATTAGGATCTTCACTTTGTTAGAAGTGACCTTGTCAAAGGATTTCAAACACTCAATAAGAATGTCACCTTGCTAGAGGATTTACATATAAGACTGTTAAGTCCACTCGGTTAAGAGATTTTCTACTACTTTTCAAAATAACAGTAATAAAGATATGTCTGCAACTTCACATCTAAAAATGCTAAAGCAGATTCTTATTTGTTCAATACAATCAATTCATAGGACTTATCTTGTCCCTCTGCTGGGCTCTATACTCTATTATTCTAATAGGTCTTCAAGCTTCGGTGCTTGGTAATCACTTTGTAGCATCCCTGTGCATACACTTGCCCGCATGCATTGTTTATCAATAGTTTCCTATTTATAAACAATCTTCTAATCGCTTAATCTCATTGATCACATTTCCCATGATCAATCATAGCCATCAGATCTTCAATCTTGTCTATGTTCAATGCATTCTTCGATCTGAAAACATTTTACCTCGCCTTGGAACTTGCATTTTCACCTTGGAACTTGTGTTAGGGTATTGCAGTTCAATTTGAGCTGTAGAACTTCCTGCTGATCTTCCTTTACCATAGATTCTTTAACAATCTTCATACACGACTTACTAATCATTTAATTCGCTCCAGCTCATCAGCTTCCTTCATTAAATATCACATGTAAACATTTAATGCATTCTATTATAGCTTGGTTGTAACTTGGTAAATACTAAACTTCACTTGGTAGACATTTTGCCTTCATTAACCGATAGCGATAACCTTAGGGTTTACCGACTAGGTTCCTTAGGGTTTATCGACTAGGTTCTTTGCTTAGTAACATAGTGTAGTATTAACCTTTACATTTTACAACATATGTATGATGTTCAAACAATCTAAAACATCATGATCTCATCATTGTTTGACTCGGTAGTAGTTTCCCATTGAATAACTTATCCCCTTATTCATCATATTCTTTCCTGTCTTTTACCGACTTCTTTATAATCTTCATATCATATTGAATTGGAAAATCAATTTCTTGACATCAATGACAAAATAATAATATCAAGATAGTAAAACATCTTTAATCGGTTATGTCCATAATCATCAACAACCTTCTTAATATCCTTATTGAAATGTCAACTATCTTTCATTGTCTGTTATAATGTAATATTGCCAACAATCTCCGCCTTTGGTATTGATGGCAAAACCTATTGATTTGACCTTTAAAAGATTCGGATTGCTGTGATTCTAAAATGCGAAAATGCTCTCCCCCATACATTTGACTTCTCCTATTTTCTTAGTCTTTATTTCAATCTGTAGTCTTCTCTCAGTCTTCTCCCATATATTAGTCTTCTCAGGTCTTCTCCCCCTTTGGTAGGTCTTCTCCCCCTTTGACAAAAATGCCAAAAAGAAAAGAACTAAAACATAATTTCTTTCTGTAAGAAGTTATTTCCTACTGTTGTGTATCAACTGAGTCTCGGTCAGAGCATTTGTCTTCAATTCCTATTTCCTGTAACATTCTCTGTATTATTAATCCTAGTACACTTTTAGAAAACATTGTAAAGTGTATAACTCCAGCATCAACTCCCCAAAAGATATTCAATAGAGTCATTGAATTGATGCTTTCACCGAACTCGGTCAGTGAGTAGAAGATAGGGGTAGGACCCCTAACTTACTTCTGAGATATTCAAAAGTGTCCTTTGGTAGTGGCTTGGTGAAGATATCTTCTATTTGCTCCTTTGTGCTAACATATTCTAACACCACTTTCTTCTCTTGAGCTTCTTCTCTAAGATAATGATATTTGATAGATATGTGCTTTGTCTTAGAGTGCATAACAGGATTATTTGAAATATTAATGGCACTAGTATTGTGACAGAATATAGTTACTGGCTCGGTAACTTTCTCATTTATACCTTCCAACAGTTGTTTGATCCATGCAATATTGGTGCAATTTAGTGCTGCAGCAACATATTCAGCTTCGGCTGTTGACTGAGAAACACATCCTTGTTTCTTGCTAAGCCAACTCACTAGTCTTTCTCCTAAAAAGAAAGCTCCTCCACTTGTGCTTTTCCTGTCATCAATGTTGCCTGCCCAATCAGCATCAGTATAAACTTTTAAATCAAAATCATTTCCTTTCTGATATACTAAGCCATAATCTTCAGTGCCTTTCAAGTATCTGAAAATTCTTTTGATTGTCGTCATGTGTGTTTCCTTAGGATCTGCAGAAAATCTTGCAACAATACCTACTGCATGTGCTATATCTGGCCTGCTATGAACAACATATTGCAACTTTCCAATCATAGATCGGTAAAGTGTCTCATCAACAGATGCAGATTCATCATTCTTTGATAGTTTGCAGTTGGTAGTCATAGGAGTATTTACTAGTTTTGAATCCTCCATTCCAAATTTCTTCAAGATTTCCTTTATGTACTTGGATTGAGTAATGAAAATCTCATTTTTCATTTGTAGTATCTGTAAACCTATAAAATACTTTATTTCACCAATTAATGACATCTCAAATTCTTTGCTCATTTCATTTCCATAGTTCTTGCATAAAGAGTCATTTCCACAAAATATAATATCATCAACAAATATGGCTGAGATTAGTATTCCATTTTCATCATTCTTCATGTACATGTTGTTGTTCTCACTTGTCCTTATAAAACCAATCTTAATCAAATAAGAGTGCAATCTCTCATACCATGCTCTAGATGCTTGTTTCAAACCATATAAAGCTTTGTTCAATTTACATACCTGATCTTTATTATTGTCTTCAACAAATCCTTCAGGTTGTTCAATGAAAACTTCTTCTTCTAATATACCATTCAGAAATGCAGATTTGACATCCATTTGATATACCTTGAAGTTCTTAAAAGTAGCATATGCCAACAATGTTCTTACTCCTTCAAGTCTAGCTACAGGTGCAAAAGTCTCACCACAATCAATTCCTTCTTCTTGGCCATAACCTTTGCAAACTAATCTTGCTTTATTCCGAATGACCTCCCCTTTTTCATTTAGTTTGTTTCTTAAGATCCACTTTGTACCGATTACATTTTTGTCCTTCAGTCTTGGGACCAGTGTCCATGTGTCACTCTTCTTGATTTGATCAATCTCTTCTGTCATAGCATTTATCCAATCTTCACTGTTAAATGCCTCTTTCACTATTCTTGGTTCAAATTCAGATATCAAACATGTGTTCTGTCTCAGTTTGTTCCTTGTCATCACTGGATCATTCTTATCTCATATAATCTGACTTGGTGCATGATGTCTTCTGACATACTTGGCTAATACAGGCTCGGTAGGCTCTGTATGATCTTCTTCATCACTCGGTTTTCTTCATTTTCTTCATTTTCTTCAATGGTTTTCTCGGTAGGACTTCTCGGTTGCATATAGACAAATCCATCATAGTCTTCTGGTTCTTTGGAATTTCCTTCATCATTTCTTTCTGCAATTCATCAATTTTCACATTTTTGCACTTTCTACTATTTTGTTAGATGATTTGATCAGACATTTAAATGCTTTGCTTCTAGAAGAATATCCTAGAAATGTTCCTTCTTCACTTTTCTGATCAAACTTGCCATTTCTATCATGTTTATGAACATAGCATTTACTTCCAAAGATTTTAAAATAACTTACATTAGGTTTCTTGCCATACCAGATTTCATAAAGTGTCTTCAAAGTACCTTTCTTCAATTGAACTCGGTTCAAGGTGTAAACAACTGTGCTTATTGCTTCTCTCCAAAATGTTTGTGGAACTTTCTTTTCAATCATCAGTGTTCTAGCACAATCCACAATAGATCTGTTTCTTCTTTTAGCTATTCCATTATGTTGTGGAGTTCTCAGTGCAGAGACTTGTCTTTTTATACCATGATCATTGCAAAATAGGTTGAACTCATCAGAAGTAAACTCTCCTCCTCTATCTGATCTAAGACATTTCAGTTGTCTTCCTGTTTCATTTTCAACTCTAGCCTTGTACCATTTAAACATTTGAAAAGCTTTTGATTTTTCTCTTAAAAACATTACTGACATCATCCTTAAGTAATCATCCACAAATAATATGAAATATTTATCACCATAATAACTCTGAACTTTCATAGGACCACAAAAATTGGTGTGCACAAGATCTAGAATTCCCTTAGAAGTGTAGGACTTACTTGTAAATCTTGATCTTGTCATCTTACCCATTTGGCATCCTCAGCACATAACATTCTCAGGTTTTTCAAGACTTGGTAGACCTCTTACTCGGTGCTTCTTACTTATTTTGATCAGATTATCAAAATTAACATGACAAAACCTTTTATGCCATAACCAGGTATCATCAATCTTTGCATACAAACACTTATTGTGAGTTGAGCCAAGGTGAAATGTATTACCTTTTGTTTGTGTCTCGGTAGCAGCTAATTTTCCATTCTAGTCATGAACTTTGGCAATTCCTTTCTAAAATTCTATTTGATAACTTATGTTGTTTAGCTGTGCTACACTCAACAAATTGTATTTCAAACCTTCAACCCAATAAACATCATTACATCTTGCATTATCAAGAAGTTTTATGGATCCTTTACCTCTTACTGGACATGGTACATCATTACCAAATCTAACATAGCCTCCATCATAATCTTCTAACATAACAAACTTGTGTTTATCTCCTGTCATATGATGTGAGCATCCACTATCTATAATCCAAGAATCATTAGTGTTTATGTGAGATATTAGGGATTTTTCTTCATACCTTTCTTCATCCGATCCATCCTTGATAGCCACATAAACAACTTCCTCTATATCAGTCTCATCTGATTTATCATCGTCAGATTCCTCATTAGCTATTAAGCATGTCTTTCTATCTCTTCTTCTGAAGTCTCGGTGTCCTCTGTAATGATTATCTTTTTGTCTGTCATCTCGGTAATCTCTCTTTTCAGTAAAATCTTTGTCAAGACAGTTAGAAGCCATATGTCCAATCTTATCACAATTGAAACATTTCAAAGGTAGTTTTCCTTTATACTTACCTTTGCCTCTCGGTAACTTTTTGGCTAATAGTGCTTCAAACTCTTCTTGTTTTCTGATTTCCTCATATAATTTGTGTACTGCCTCCATGTTCTTACAAAATCTTTCACTTGCTCCACTGTGATCTCCTTAGAGTACTTATACTTTCTTTCATTGAAATCATTAGATTCATCAAGATGAAAAGAACTAAATGCAGATTCAACTTTATTTACCGAAGATCCACTGTTATCAAAATTACTTAACTCAAATGCATGTAGCTTACCAATAGTAGCATCCAAAGAAACTGGCATATTGGGTACAAACCTCAATTCATTGATTGTAGAGACTCGAATTGCATAGGCAGGTAGAAGGGTTCTTAACAACTTTCTTGTTACATCCTTTTCTTCAATAGTTCCTCCTGCTCCTTTGATTTGATTTACAATCTCCTTTAGTCTTGTACTATACTGGGTTATGTTCTCACCTTCATTCATCCTTATAGATTCAAGTTGTCCTTTTAGACTATCTACTTTTGCTCTTTAAACATGTTCACCTCCTCCATATACAGATATGAGCTTAGTCCACATTGCATTTGCATCATTGCAGCCTTCTAGATCATTAAACTCTAAATCAGTCAATGTAGATGTTATTTCAATCATTGCTTGAATGTGTTCTTGTTTTGCCTTTATCTCTTCCATTGTCAATGGATAGGTGTTCAGTGTGATGAAATTGTTCTCTAGATAATAAACAACATATTATCCAACTCCTGATAGATGTAGCTTCATCCTTTTCTGCCATGTAGAGAAACTTGACTTGTTCAGCTTTGGTGCATCCCTCTTATACATCTTTGGATCTTTAACTCAAGTGCCTTTAAACTTTCCTTTCAGAGTCCAAAGCTCTAATACCAATTGATAGTTTTGATACTTAATATAAGTACAGATCCAATAGCCAACAAGATGAGAGGGGGGGGTGAATCATACAAACTTAATCATCCATTAAAACATCAGATTCAACCTCGGTAACATATATATCAGTCATATAACCAAAAACTGTCAAACATGCAAACTCAAAAGCATATGAACAATATAAACCTCATAACACCAGATTTAACGTGGAAACCCAAATAGGGAAAAACCACTATGGGTTTCGGACCCACTAAGAAATATACTCTTCTAGAGTATGCTCAGTTAAAAGCAAATCCTGTTAAAGATTACAAGCACATTGCTAGATGTGACCCGGTTAAGGGATTTCCCTCAGATCTGTTAGGATCTTCACTTTGTTAGAAGTGACCTTGTCAAAGGATTTCAAACACTCAATAAGAATGTCACCTTGCTAGAGGATTTACATATAAGACTGTTAAGTCCACTCGGTTAAGAGATTTTCTACTACTTTTCAAAATAACAGTAATAAAGATATATCTGCAACTTCACATCTAAAAATGCTAAAGCAGATTCTTATTTGTTCAATACAATCAATTCATAGGACTTATCTTGTCCCTCTGCTGGGCTCTATACTTTGTTATTCTAATAGGTCTTCAAGCTTCTGTGCTCGGTAATTAGTTTGTAGCATCCCTGTGCATACACTTGCCCGCATGCCTTGTTTATCAATAGTTTCCTATTTATAAACAATCTTCTAACCACTTAATCTCATTGATCACATTTCCCATGATCAATCGTAGCCATCAGATCTTCAATCTTGTCCAGGTTCAATGCATTCTTCAATCTGAAAATGTTTTACCCCACGTTGGAACTTGCATTTTCACCTTGGAACTTGTGTTAGGGTATTGCGGTTCAATCTGAGCTTTAGAACTTCCTGCCGATCTTTCTTTACCATAGATTCTTTAACAATCTTCATACATGGCTTACCAATCATTTAATTCGCTCCAGCTCATTAGCTTCCTTCATTAAATATCACATGTAAACATTTAGTGCATTTTGTTATAGCTCAGTTGTAACTCAATAAATACTAAACTTCACTCGGTAGACATTTTGCCTTCATTAACCGATAGCGATAACCTTAGGGTTTATCGACTAGGTTCCTTAGGGTTTACCAACTAGGTTCTTTGCTCAGTAACATAGTGTAGTATTAACCTTTACATTTTACAACATATGTATGATGTTAAAACAATCTAAAACATCATGATCTCATCATTGTCTGACTCGGTAGTAGTTGCCCATTGAATAAATTATCCCCTTATTCATCATATTCTTTCTTGTGTCTTTTACCGACTTCTTTATAATCTTCATATCATACTTCTGAAGATATGGCAACATCATACTGAATTAGAAAATCAATTTCTTGACATCAATGAAAAAATAATAATATCAAGATAGTAAAACATCTTTAATTAGTTATGTCCATAATCATCAACAACCTTCTCAATATCCTTATTGAAATGTCAACAATCTTTCATTGTCTGTTATAATGTAATATTGCCAACACTAGCTTCAACCATTCCACCTAACTCTTGGTTTAACTAACCTTATCCTATCTTGCACATCCTAACCTCCTATGGTGTGGATAGTCTCCCTTTGAGAGACATGGCACTTTTGCCACATGTCTCCTCCCTTGGACACTTTCCCTCTCATTAGAAAGGCTCCTTGACACTTGTCACCACAGATATTATAAGTGTCCCTTCCTCCAACCTTTTCTCCAACTTCCTCAATCTTGGCCCTTGATATCTTCAGATCAGATTTGGACTGTTGATTCCTGCCACCTCATCTTTGGCCTTGGAAATCCTATAAATATCCCCCATTTTGGAGAAATAAGGGTCCCATCTCATATCAATTTAGGCATTGTTACTATAGGCATATCCATTCTAGCAAATCATTTAAGCATTGTTATCATAGGCAATTGCATCTTAGATCTAGTTTCATTTGATCATATTCTAGCATAATTGTTGAATCACGTAGCTTAATCAATCTCTATTATAGCTTAATTGCATCATCATCATAGCTTAATCATGCATATCATTACCTTAACTAACCTCTTGGATCAATCTAACATAATCAATGTCATCTAGCTTGCATATCATATCATTTTAAATCTTTCATCTAGGTGTAGTCAAGTCATTGGGATTGCTTATCTAGATCTGAGAGAAAATCCACACTCGCGTCTCTTAGGAGGCAATAGGTCACTTTGTCATGTTTTATCTTTTGTTTGATTTCAATTTGCTAACCATGCTTGTAATGATCTATTGATTGCTTGTGTTGCAGCTACAGGTACCCTACGTCACATGCACGATAGATACATATAGAGACTCATAACATTATAATTAAAGACACTTATTTAAAAGTAAGAAGATAAATGACTTCTATCAAGCACTATATTAATTGAGACAAGCATACATTTTCCATCAATATAATTCCCCATAGTAAAGCAAAGAGACCTTTTGTTATGATATTTATGACTATTTCTTTAAATATTTGCATCTCTCTTTCTATTTAAGGAAATAGTGGAAATCCATATTAGGAACATCATTATAATTTACACTATCATAAATATTAAAAAAATAAGGATTATTGTTCCCTTGAATGGTTCGATTTATTTCCTATAAAAATTATGCTTAAAATTTTACTAGGAGTACACTATCAATTCAATATATTTTCTAAAATGTTAAAGAAATATTTACAAAATTCTAGTAATTCTAAATGAAATGATACTCACATATATTCCTTTATACTTTATAAGTTCCACAAATTTGACCAAGTGAAACCTCCAAATAGAATTAACAACTATAACAAAAGCATGCCAACACTTCCTTCATTGCACTAAGAAAGCCTACCTTATCTTTCAGATGCAATGTAATTATACCAAAAAAAATAATATAAAATGTGACTTAGTAAGAAATAATAGACCAAAAGTGAAATTTATTTGTCGCCATAAGATTTAGTATTAGTTTACATAGGAACAAGGGTGGGCTATTGTAATGATAAAGGTTAACATAAATAATTGTTATATTGCTAGTGTAGTGAAGGCAATAATAATTGTATTTATTTTGTATGAGACTCTATATAATAGAAAGGAGACATATAGTGAGAATCGTATTGCTAATAGATAAAATCTCTTCCAAATCAGCAATTTTCTAACCCATTCAACTCTTTAAAATATTTCTAAGAGGAAATAACAAAGTCCTTGATTTTGTGTAGAGAGGAAAGCTTTGTTTTGAGAATTGTGACGATCACCTCTCACTCTATATCACATCCACCTAGTCTTACAATCATGATTGTGATCATTTAGCTTGAAGAATATTATAACATTAGACCTACTTTGTGCATTCAAATAGAAGAGGTTCAAGATGCCATTCAACATCTATAAAATATTATGAGTGAACACTTAGCTATTAGTGTAAATATGGGGACATGTTATGCAATCTTGCAATGATTAGAGATGTGCAAGCTTACAAGGCTTCATAGAAGGAAGTTGATACAACTCTAAAAGACATAGAGTACTTAAAATATGTTCTTGGATTCTTGTATGTATTATTCTAAAAGTCTAATAAATGTATCCTATGTTTTTAAAGAAAGTCATAGGTTTATTTTTCTTTTTAAAATATACTTTGTTTTCATGAGTCATTAACTGACATGTCATTAAAAGTATGTCATGTCGAACTACAAAAGTCTTAGAAAAATGTTTCCTCAATTATCAAGGAATGTACTATTGCTTGTACATGGTATCCATCTTGAGTGTGGACATTCTAAAATTTAGTGTCAAAATTAATTTTTCTATTTAGTAAATCCATTACAGGATGGAGGAAATTTAGCAACCTCTTATCATTCACTAGCAATGGGATTACAAAAAATGACTAAAGACAAGATCAACTTCTATGTAGCAATGATAATCATCACACATAGTTTATGGTCTAGGTAGAAGTGATTTATAATGACTACTACATACATGAAAATGAGGAACTAGGCCTCAAATTTGTTATGATTATATGTGTATATTTCCTATCACATTTGATGAGTGGTAATTACTAGATGTGTTTTTTTGTAACCAAAGTTAGTGATTATGATTGGAAGTGCTTACTACCAATCATAATAGTAATGACTATACATGCTTATTTTAAGACCTTAGATAGAGGTGTTATCCTCTATCCTTTGATAAACTTTAAAAACATGGCGAGACAAGTTCTACTATTTTTTTAATCATGAACAGATTTATGTATACCTATTCTTGTCTTATATTTTTTTCAGAACTCCTAAACATAGTAATCAAGTATTGGCAGTCGACTTATCCTCATTTAGAGAATGGAATAATATGGGGCTGCTAAGAATATTACAATATTCTTATAGATTTTCTATTTTATCATAAATACATTACACTATTTTAACATTATTTATTTATTTTCTCATATAATAATTACTTTTATACTTAAATTTTGATTGTGAGGTGATACTTGATAGACAATATTATTCAATTATTACTCTTGACGAAATATTTAATATTAAGATAAAAAATAAATACTAATAATAAGAATAAAAACTAATAATTTTATATTCTTTCAAATAAATACATTATTATACTTTCAAATCAAAATCTAATAAAATACTTTAAGACAAACACTATAAAATAAACTTGACAAATATAAACAAACAAATAAGTTGCATTTTTCATAAAGATTCTAGTATACACTATCTATTAACTGGTAAAACTGTTTTGTATACAAGAAAATAGACTTATTCATCAGCGTATTATCTTCTCTTATAAACACATACGGCATTTGTTAGTGCTTGGTGCTTCCTACTCTAGAATTTTAGAACCGACTGAAAGTTGAATGTTCCAGTGCAAGAAACAATAAGCGTTACTCACAAGGAGACTAAATCCAAACATATATTTCTCTCCTTCCATCACAAAAGCCAAAAAAACAATAATAAGCGTTACCCACAAGAATGTTTACATAATTTCCCCTTGTATAAATACTCTCATGGATTACATCTTTTATCTACACAATCCATTACATCTCTGGAGATTTGGAATTGCAGAGACAATGGGGAAGGCGTTAAATGCATCTGTGCTGCTTCTACTTCTCTCAGTTGTCTTCCTGTCTGGTGCTTATTCAATATTCTTTCTCAATTTAACAGTAAGATTAGAAATAGAGTCATTTATCTCGTTGAATCTGAACTGATTAGTGTATTTTGTATAGGATTGCAGGTGGGCGATGCGGAGTTGTGTAATAAAAGATTCAGCAGTTCATTTGACGGGTCATGCTTCATTAGTTCGAATTGTGAGTTTGACTGTCAATTCTATGAAAATGCAGAAACTGGACAGTGCCATTGGAGCTCACGGGGATCAGCTTGTTTCTGCTACGATCTCTGTTAGAACACAAACTTTCATATCATTATGTTTGCTATTGCGTCAATTCATGGCTTCTAAGCCTTTAAGATTGTATTTCCTATGTGAACTACGCCGCCCTATAAATTCTCTACATAATTTTGTCTCATCATTGAAATTTATTGTGGTTTCAAATTCATTGTGACCATACCTAAGATTAAGGTCAACATTGGTTACTTTGTGTGCATTTGTATGGCCTTTATGGTTTGCCTAATAAGAAGGTTGCATTTTGCTTAAGTGACTTGTTTCATTTATTTTTGGTTGACCAAAATTTGAGTTCAAGACTTCATATCTTGTGAATTGATATGTAGATCAATTTTCGATTCATATCATATAAATTTTAAGTTTTTTTAGTTTTTATGTTGAATCAATTTATATCAGTTAGTGAATCAGTATGATAGTTTTTGATTAAGGAAAAAATAGGTTTAGAAGGGATTCGAAACTGTCCAATTTTACAAAGATCCGAAACCCACAATACAACGCTGTCAAAAGATTAAACATAAGAAATCAGCAACCCAACCTCAACCAAATTACTAAAAAAAACTAATTGAAGAGCTGGCTGAAAGAAAAAGTCACGAAAAGAACACTAAACAAGAAAGGCCAAAGCCATAATCATTGAACCAGTATGATAGTTACTTTGCATTCATATATTATTTAAATTTATCAATCTAAATTTGTTTGTTGATGAATTAATAATTGTTATTTTGTAATTAATTTGTTATCTCAAGTTAGTCACGGTTGACTTGTCAATAGATTTGATTAATGAAGTAAACTAATTATTTAGTTAACTATTTTCATTGGATAGTTAACTCATGGTGTAGTTTAGATTTTAAGTTACTTTTTAATGAATAATAGAGATTTTAAATAACATTAAATTAGTTAAACTATAAATAGTATTTAATTATTTAAATTGTTATAGTATATTAATTGACTTCAAATAATATTAACTATTTTAATATATTGAGAGTAGTGAGCATGTTTAATGGTAATATTATACCAATTAGTGTATACATGATTTTATTGTCTACATTTTGGTCATCTTTGAAATTGAGTTGTGACTAGAAGAAGTATTGCCATTTAAAAAGGAAGTAGATATGGCACATGGTTTGTCAATATTAATGAGAGAATGCTTCAAGCATAAAAGTTTAATGTTTTCTAAGTTAATCAAGACCAAATAAACTATATTGATTAATTGATTAGATAATTAGATTCAAAGAATTCTTTGATATTTTGATCTATTTTTATTCAAAAGCTTGATTTAATATTTTGATATTGAATTAGATTATGATGTGATGATACCCTCTTGAGAGAGTGTTTAAGTTGGAGAAACATGGGTATTCTCCCGAATTAGATTGAATTATATTACAAAATATGTGATGAATAAATAGAGGTTAATATTATATGATATAGGAATCATGGAATAGATAATTGAGTAAGATGGGGAAAGATATTATGAAGGTTGGAAGAAACTAGGAGAAGTAGGATGATGTATATATGGAGACTCGAAGTAGAATAGTAAGGATGGTGAAAAGAAATCTGGATGGGAGATATATAGAAAATGTTAAGAAAGAGGTGGGTTGGATTATGATGATAATACAATGAGTGGTCTATGATGGATGAATGAGAGATTAGGACTATGGAGATGGGTATGAGTTATTATTATATCTTCTCAAAGCATTCAAGCTTTGGTACATGTTAACAATCTATGAGAATATTCTTATATCTTTAAACAACATTATTTATTTTAGACAAGCATCATACAAATTGATATAAGTGATCAAAATGATAATACATGTATAAGATTTCATGTATTACAATTTTCACCATGTTGGTAGGACCCACAGATACTACCCTAATAAATTTCTTATCAAAACCAACAAGGATTAAAAGAGGGCCATCATAGATAGAATTGTGTATCTCTATAGGAGATAAATATAGTAGGTTTGGGAATAGCTCTGTCTAGTATGATTGATGGTAAGCATCCATCATCCCTACCATATTATAGAAACAAGTTTTTCTCCTAAAACAATCATACTCTAAAGAATAAAAATAGGTACAAAACCAAATAAATTATATTAATAAACATCACTTAGCCTCCTAACCTAGTACCCCATTGAATTTAAACAAGGACTTTGGATCTTACAAAGGTATAAGAGGTCAATTAGTGTCTATTATTCAAATATGGGTTAATATGGGCACCAACCCCTGATTTTAGGGCACCAACCCCTGATTTAGGGCACCAACTCAAGGAGATACAACCCCCACACCGAGCTACAACACAGTGAATACAAAGCATAATAATTTATAAGTTAATATTCTTGTTACAAATGGATTTTGTAACACTTCTTCAAATCTCTCTGTTGGATCTTTTGTCCAGTTCACTGCCTGTTCTCTCTCTGCAGGTTCTCTCTTTTGGCTGCCTCTTCTCTCTGCTGCTCTGCTGCTCTTAACCGGTAATACACTCTGTCGATTCTATGGTTACCTTCTCTACAGTTTACTCTACTTCTTCTCTATCGGTATGGACACTACCTATTTTGTCACTATTGCTAGTTGATCCTCTCAACCTGATTCTCACTCGCACACCCTCAGTCTCTTTTCAGATACTCATTGAGTACTTGACTGATTTTCTCTCACATACAGAAGCAATACCCTCCCCTTCAACATCACCCTTCAATAATTTTGGCTTCCTTATTTATAACCTGGTTTTCCCACCAAAAACCAATTCAAATCACTGGCAGTTAGGGTTTCCTCATCAACCTCGAGCCAAAGCAAATCCAATCAGATCTTATCCGATCTGATCACCCAGACAACTATCTACACATCACTTACATTAACATGTCTTCCAATACACATTTTCTAAACATAGAAAACATGACCCTGTATCTCGACCTGCATCTGTCAAAATGCCATTAATATCTCTATTGTTTCCTTCTCGAGGTCTTCTCATAATCTGATTTTCCTGCTTCGATTCAGGTGCCAACTACTCCCTAATCTTTCTCTGTTGCTCACTCTTCTGATCCGATCCACAAATCACAAGATCCATATTAAATGCACTTCTATAGAAACACCTATCTCTACACGACACTTCACTAACCTATGCGATCTTTCTACTTAATCTCCACGTGGCATCAATATCGACATCCACCTCTGTTTGAACATCTATGACGGTATGGATTGGATCACTGACCAACTCCATTCCTGGCTTCCTCTACTGGCTTACTAACCCTGCCTGTTAAACCCTCAAACTAATCTTCCATTAAACTTTCTCTCTGTTTCTCTTGCTATGGAACACTCAATTGGTCAACACTCTTGCTAACCTACCTTATGCACATCTTCATCAGATGGGAAGTCTTCTGTATTTGCACCTTGTCCATATTACCGGTGGACTTACACACCAGTAAACACTCTTGATGACACCATTTCATCAACCTTCAACAAACTCCATTTTCAATCCAGCCATTTTCCTCTGTTTGCATCTGCTCAGCCTTGCCTTCTTCCTGATCAGCTCAAACCATATCTCAATCAGTTTGTCAGTGACAAACTCAACACTCTTCATCTGTACCTGCAAATCAACATGCCTTCTCTATCGGTCCAGTGCATATCCCTAATCTTATGCACTTGAGGCATTCCTTTGATTGACTGGTAGATCCAGTGTGAGCCTTCAAACACCTGCCTTTACCTCTTCTTCCTTATCTCACAAAACTATGATGCACTCTATACATAATAGGAGATAAGATCCACTTACCAGTGGTAGTGATTCCTTGCCATCTGCATCTTGCAATGCACTCATGTGGCTTCCCTATTTATGCAACATATCTTCAAACAGGCACATGTGATCCGGTGTGGTCACATTCATTGTTAGCCATATTTTCACATGGTTACTACATCTTTAGTCTATCGAAGTCCTACTGTTCTGCATCCACACAACATACCGATGACCTATACATCCTTCTCCTCTTGTGTTGAAGTTACTTAGGTAACATTCTACCTCTTCATCACAAACAATGACTCAAGCACCTTTCTCATTCTTCTTGTACACTGGTCACGAGCTTGCCAGTTGGAAACTACTTACTGTCAACACAAGTCTTACCACTTGACATCCTCTCCTTACCGGTGATACACTATACTGGTAAACTATCCATTTCATCCACACAAGTCAAACACTAACTTGTGTACTGGTGACTCCAGTGGTCATTCATCTAAATGACATTCTCTCCCTTACCTTATCGATGTTCTGCAACACAAGGTGATATCAAAGATATCTCATCCTGTACTCATCCATGATAGTGTTGCACATATATCTCTTATATCGCTAGTCATCCTATACCGATTGACATCAATGAAAACACAATGCCAACAAGATGGAGAGGACCCAAACACAACACAATAAATCCTTTACAAATTATTTTAATGAACTGCATACGCTAACATATCTTCCAAAGTTAGCATCAAATAGAAGATGTAGATAGTTATCCTAAAAGACATCTTCTCATACATAAAACTTAATGTGGATCTACACTATAGTGTCTCTCCCTAACTCATCCTTTGTGAGAGGATGTGATAAACACTTTTAGATTTGTGCTCTCGTAGGACCTCCTTGACATTAGTCTTTCCTAGACTTTTATTTTGATTTATGCATCGATAGACATATATAGACTTTGATGTGATACCTTGATTTCTATCTTAGATGATATTGATGATACTAGATACTTTATATGGACATATTCTATTTAAAGACTTATGAGGATGATTGATACATATTGGACTATATTGATGATGAACCTATATTTCATGGTTTATATATGTTTGTTACTCATGATGGATCATATTGCATATGGGATTTTGATGATGTTATGATTACACTGACCCTACTATATGTTTATGATGACTGAGTTGATGCTTCAATGATTGTGATTGTCTTTTAGTGTCTTTGTGATTAGAGATTATGTCATACCACTCATTGCGAGCATGATATGATGTTGTGATTCTTTATCACTTGCCTGATAATTTATGATGTCTATGTGTTGTATATATGTTGTATTGCATCTAGTGGTGGATGCTGGTTTCAAGTACAAGATATCAACTCCACCTAGTCTTACAGGTCTAAGCGTGTCTTTATCCCAATGTAAGTTGTCGGAGATGGAATGTGTTTCCCTCTCATACTCTAGGCTTAAGTTGTCTACCTTGTCAATTTTGTGTTGTGGCGCAAGATGATGGTTAGAGCATTGTGTTGGTATTCAACTCTATGTCAAGTTGCTTGAGGTGTTGTGAGCATGTGGTTATTATTTAATTAATAACTAGATTAATATAATTTATTAATGTTTAAATTAATTTATTGTATAGTATGGTTATTTAATTATTTGGATAATTTATTATTGAGATTTTATATTTATTTTATTGACTTGATTAATGTTGACCGAGCTTGATTTATTTAATTTATTGATTTATTGTTTATTGGCTATTTATTTATTTAGTTTATTTAGTGTTTAATTGATTATTTGATATTTAATTATTGTTGATATTTTATAATTATTTAATTGAGATTAATTTATTGATCTATGGCTTAACTCATTATCTAATTATTTATTTATTGTTTAATGGTTATTTATTTATTGATTTATTAATTATTTATTGTTTATGCTTTATTGTTGATTCAATTTTATATTTTATTATAAGTTTCTATTTACTAAGATTTTATTTGTTTACTTATTATGGGGATTTGATTTTTTATTATCCCATTTATGTTTATACTACTACCTTATTATTATTATTATTAATTACATTGGTTGGTTTTTGTGAGGGTAAGTAAATAATATAGTTTAATATTATCTACCTTGTATTCATGCATGGTAGGTATAGTATATAGTTTTATGGAATTTTTTGATTGGCCGGTGGATTTCTATAGTTTGAGTTTAATATTCTATTTAATGGTTTTTTATGTGCATTGTGGGGGTTGGCATTTTCTGGAAGATTTTGGATTGAAGCTTTGGATTTTGATTGAATTTTTGGATTGGATTGCTGGAAGTTGGATTGAAGATTTTGGATTGGAATCATTGGATTTTTGGATTACTCTTCTCGAGTTTGATTATTTCTTTGGATACCGATTTTCTAGGTTGGAGCTTCATTTCTTTTCTGCAATTTAATTTGAAAGATTGTTTGAGGATTGAATTTTGGTGCTTAAGATTTTTCCATTTGGTTTGGGGAAGAATTTAGGAATGTTTGAACAAGTATTATGAATATAGTAAAATCTGGATATGGTGTGTGTTGTCGAGAATGCATATTCCACATTTTACACTATTATATCTTTGTTTCCTCTTCCCTGTATTCTTGTGTGGTTTTTAAAAGCTCTCAGATTGCTATTTGATTTTCCCTTATGGATTTTTTGCATCTCTTGAAGCTGCTATGTTTATTTGCAAGAATGGAGTTTGTGTATGGTTGTGAGTTGCATACAGGAAGTCTTGGAAGTTGCCTTCTTCTTTCATATCCCATCATGCGAATTTCTTGAGTTATGTTTGGGAATTTGAGTGCCTTTGAAGTGTTTTTTTGTACCTCACTTAATCTTATTGCATCTCTTTGAGTTTCTGTGAAAGTTTGGTGAAGTTATGTATACTTCTAAGCGCAGTTGTGGTGAGGTACTGATGTTGGATTCTTTTTTTACGTCCATAATATTTCACTTATGTGTATACTTAATGTTATTTCATCCTCTTGTACCTTCTCCGAGTATCTCTTGGTCAATTGAGAGTCCTAATGCAACTCTGGGAAAGTTTCATTACCTATTTTGTCTATTTCCTTTGATTTTTGCATTCTAAACCTAGAACGCTATAGGATGACTTGGGAATGCTAATTTGTCTCCCAAGAACACTAAACTAGGTTTTTGTTGTGGTGATCTGCTCCGGGGTGCATGTTTTGTCTATTTTGGTCATTGTGATTGCTTTGTTTGATTTTGGGAATTTACCAAAGGCATTTTGTGATTGCATTGAGTTCCTTAGATGTGTTTATGATATTATCTTGATAATTACATGTTGGTTTTGTGCTCCAATAAGAGGATATGTGCCTTACCATTAAGGATATTATTCATATGTGCATTTTCTCCAGTGAGAGGAAGAATGCCTTGCTATTAAAGAGTGTATATGAGAGATCTAGCGGAATGTTATTGCCTCACTATTGAGGATTGGAATTTTTTTTGGAATAGCCTTTGAAGTCATGTTTATTCTTTGGTTTATTTTGATGTTCTCTTGGTGAAGGCTCTTTCTTGCATTTGGACGTATGATTCATATTGTGTTTCAGATTGTATCAATGATGTTGTGACTATAATTATGACTCTTTAGAGCCTTCAAGTTGTTGTTGTGATTTTATTTTGGTTTATATTTCCTCCTAAGGTTATGGTCCATGGCTAGGAGAGTGGTATCTTGCATGTGTAGGACCGGGGTTGTGAGAAATAGGCTTCTAAGAGGTTCCTAGAGAGGATGCTTAGGGTCTAGACCTATCATGGAACCACATGAAGAGTTTATGATTAATTGCAAGTGATAACCATAATAATTGATTAGCGGGTTTGGGTAATTAGGAATTCACTTAATCAAGATAATGAAATTGATTTTTGGTGCCCCACCTCATAGCCCTTGAGTGTTGACTTGGGATGAGATTGGGAAGACCGTTGGAGTGGTAAATCGATCTCTCTTGATTGGCTCCAAGGTGGAGATGGTTCCACACATCTATCAAGGTACGACATGGCCCCTTCTTTGTGAGGATAACATGTTATGACACTCTTCCCTACATGTGTCCATGATCCTTATGCCCTTATTGTTGATTATGCCTCTGGGAGTTTATTGATTTATGATTAGCCTTGAGATGTGTTTTGGTTATTGTATTCTTGATTGTTGTCTTGTGGATGTCTTTTTGATTCCCTTGGTTGTTAGGTGTTAGCCTAGGTCTTGAGTGTGAATTGGAACCCCATTTATCTCCTAGCACAAGGGGTGGTTCCTATTTGGTTCCACATGGCCGAGTGGTTTGATGCCTTCTTCCATGGGGATGTTCTTCATTGGATGCTTGCATACATGGATATGGAGTTACATTATCTCATCATGTGGATGGATGGATCATAATATATGTATAGGAATTGATATCGTGTTTCATATCTTGAAAAGATGTACTAGTAAAGAATACTACACAATTAGAATCTTGTGAACATATGTATTAGGACTTGTAGTAGGTTGATTTCAGAATGAGATGTATTGGATGGGATTGTAGTAAATGGATATTCTTTGTGTATGTAATTCTAGATTAAAAGGAAATTAAATGATTGAGTGATACAAATGAAATTATCTTGTGTATCGTGTGGATGAAAGTGGTTATGTTAACGATCATGTATGACTTGATTTGAATGATGTTAATCCTTATTGTTAGTTATCTTTGGAATATGGAAATAAATTAGTTGTAAATTTGTATGGACTCTATGATTCCTCACTATGCAGAGTTTATTCCTAGGTGTTGAGATAGTATATTGTGTCATGTTGACATTGTAAATGTAAGAGAGATTACATATTATTATGTAATAGGACAAGATGATGTAGAGACTATGATCTTGTAATGAAATAAGATTATGTATTCATTGTATGGTTCATGTTGTAAGAATGTTCATTATGTTAAGATTGAGTTCCTAAGATTGATTAGTAAATTGAATGATTAGAATACGTAATCCTATTTGAGAGTAGATAAATGCTTACTCTCATAATCTTACATATGTGTATGTATAGTATTCTCATTGAGATTTGTAATGGTCTTTCTTAAAAAAAAATCCAGTTCCATTCATATGAGAAGGATATATGTGTATAGATTCACGACGTCATATATGAAAATTGAAAGTTATGGGAATTAGGAACATTTGAGTTGGTATTTTAAAACAAATTTAGATAGTTGATGGGAATATGATGATATAAATTGATAGTTAATGATCTTATGATAGGAAAATTATTGAAAAGATCTTAAATAAAATGCATGTTAATGATTTCATGATATGGATGTATTATTGTATTGTTGCTAGTAAGTAGTGATGTTAAGAGACCCTAGGGAGAAACTGAATGGATAAATGAAGGATTAGATGTAAGCATTGAGATGATAATTGTTATGATGTTATTTCTACTTGCGTTATGTGTTTTTATGGGTATGGATATGTTCATGGTGTTATATGCATTCATTTGATGTTAATGTATGACCTGGAATAATGATAGTTATTATGTTTCATTAGTTAATGTCTTAAAAAAATATCACTATTTGTTGGTTAGTAATAGTTATTTTCTCTAGGGTATTTTGGCAGGCATTACATACACACACCATGGTGAGACCCAAATCAACATCCAAATACAACCGCCAAAGAATATTCAGACCAAAGAGGCATAATCTAGATAGGGTACATCACCACAGTCGACCCAAAAAAAAAAACCGGCTAACAACATAGAACTTAGAACACCATAATTTCATTTGCCAGTTAAACCATCACCAAAAAATTGAACTAGAATTTTAGAAACCAAATAAACATGTCCTTGAAGTAGCAACACTTGAATCCACAAATAATAGAACCACGAAGAATTCCTTCGACTAGTTTTGACATACTGTCATTGTCAGAAAAAACAACAACTAACTCCACCATCTGAGCAATAGACGACCTATAAAATTGATAGTATAATATAGATAGATAATAAAATATTATATCTAAAACTGCACTCCATAATATCCACATATCGAAGGAATACAAAGCATTCTTCCACTGGGACATTAATCGCGACATTAAAACTCTTTCCTACATAAATATTGTTTCCTGCATATTGAACCTTGCACTAGAACAACCTTCCAGAAACAACTCGATATCACTACTAGACCATACAACAACATTAGAATATAAACAACATTTATTTTACAAATATTGTAACAAGGTACAATAATTTGAATCCATGGAAGATATCATGTAGAGGAGCGACGATAAAGTGCAAGGGGGTAGGGTTTCAAGTGGGAGGAAGGATACAAAGGAATTGTTTGAGGATGAAGATGAATGTGACCTAGATGATGATGAGGCATTTTCTCCTTTCTATCGTTTGGGTGTTGTGTTCTGTGGTGTATTTTTTGGACCTTTCTCCCCTACATCTATTTTTTCTTGGTTTGGTTTGGTTTGTGTGCTTTATCTTTGAAGGTGTTCAGTGGGGGTTGTAAGAGAGACCCTATTTCTTCTTTTGTCTATTCTAGGGGAGATCTTTTAAATTTTTGTTCTAGGTTTATGCCTTCTTTCATGGGTATTTTCCTAGATTTCTCTCTATCATTTGTGGCTTGGTTCGCTTAGTGTTTTGTTGTCTTTTATGCTTGCCCTATTGGGCTTGGTGCATTCCTCAGGGAGGCTATGGTTGATGGGGAGGTTGTTGATGGTAAAGACCTTTCCTTTTTCTCTACTCCAGTGCTCTCCTTGTCTTTTCTTTTGAGTAGTTTTTTTGGTGCTAGGGCTTTTGGTATCTTTGTTCATCTTGGTGGTAAGGCCATTGTTGACCGTTTTCAAGGGCCTAGGTTGGCCTTGGTTTGTTTTTGGTTATGTTTATGTTCTCTTTGGGATGTGCTCATCCCTACTATTGCCTAGTACTTTATGCTTTTTCTTCTCAAGTGGGCTTTTGTTGATCTTAGTTGGGTTCTTCCATGTGAGGCTCCTATCGAGATGGAGTTTTCTCTTGTGGTCATGGTGTGGGTTTGGCTCATTTTTCTTTCCTCTGTCCTCTTTCACTACTCCTATTGAGGTGGAGGAGATACCTATGGAGGTGGTGATTTTCCTAGTGGGAGAGATTGGTTGTAGCTCTATATGGTCTACTTATGTCCTTGGATAGTTGATTGTGGGGTTGAATTGAGTTTGGCTCTTCCAACTATTTGTCCTTTTCTCTTCTTCTTCTATTGAGATGGAGAGGAGTTTTGCTAGATAATCTTTGTTTGCTTCAGCATGATGGTTTTGGGAGCCATGTCAAAACCCAATCTGAAGGTTTGGGGAGTCTTTCATAACCCCTTGATCCTTGTCTTACATTTGATTGTCTAGGAGGCTCAGTTATTTCCAGATTGTTCTATAAAGTTTTTCTTCATGACTCTTGTTGTTACAGTTTTGGGATCTTTGCTAAAACCCAATGATTAGGTTAAGGGTGTTAGAGATTGATGGTCATTCCTATTGCTCGGATATGTTGTTGTTATTGATGTCAACATATTCATGTGATTTGCTCTGGTGTGTTTGGGAAGATCTTATGATCTTTTTTGCAATTTTGGTTTGTTGATCAGTATTTTACGGAGTTCAGTATCCCCTCCAATATATTCCGGTGTGATTATATCTTGTGATGTGTTATTGGGATATTGTTTGGGATGGTCTTGTGTATCTTTATTTTAGATGGATCATGATTTTTTGCTTGACAAGTTATCTTTCTTTGTGATAGTTGCTGATTGGTTGTGTTCTTGAGCTTTCAGATGTTAACAAATGAAGATTTGATAAGTGGTGTTGGTGCAGCTATTCTGATGATTCCAATATACTTACTGGTGTTTCCTAGTTGTGTCCTATTTATTTTTGTGATCCAAATTGATGGGTGTGCGACGTTTTGGCAATTCTCATGAAACGGTGATGATTTTCATGTTATGTGGTATTTTTGGTGGTGTAGTGTGTTGAGGTTGATCTTGGTGTGATTTTTCGGTGGAGTTGAGCGTTTCAAAATTTGATTTAGGTCCATGTTATGCTATGTAAATCATTATATTAGTCTGGTGGTCGATCTTTATATTGTGTGATGTAATTTTGTAATTGTGAGTTGGGGGTTTAGCCTACCTTGTTATCAAGGTTGATGAATTGTATATATGGGTGATATATTCATGCAATTTAAGTGTCAATGTTGTGTCTACATTATCAGAGAGTGGTGTATGTGTGAACAAGTGATTTATCCTTTAGTATTGTGATTGTGTGGAGATTGGTGTTGCAGGGCAGACAACTGTACTTAAACAAAACTACAATCAGGCATTTAGAGATGCTATTGTTTGAGTTCATTTCTTCTGAATTGTAGGCCGAATCTTATTGTAAGTCAGTGAGACTTCCTTGAGGCTTGTAGCCGTCTAGGCCATTATCTTTTGAGTAGTGAGCTCCAGGAAGTGTTCCTGAATGGATGTGCACTCCTCATTGTAATATTTTCACATACTACTACAGAGTATCACCTTACTCTAGGTAGGCTCCCACCATGCTTTTCCCATTAACTAGGTTTTCCATGTAAAAATCTTGGTGTTGTATGTTGTGTTTTCAATTTTTTATCTTTTTTATTATTGTAATTTATCAGATCTATTTTTGTATTAAGTTTGTATATCTGGTGAAGACTGATTCACCCGTCCCTCTCAATCTTCCTTCTTTGTTGCTGCTAACAATTGGTATCAAACCTAGATCCTTTGGTAGAAGCTTAACCGCTTGAGGAGATCTAGGATGGTAGCTCAAGGTGTTATCTTTAAGAAGGACAATCCAAGGTTTGATAGAAGTAACTATATTATATGGAAGAATCGAATGGAAGTACACTTAAAATGTCTTGGTCAATATTACTAGAAGAGTACAAAGAATGCCTATCATGCTCCTCCGAATGGACCGTCTACTCTTGATGATATCGAGGAAGATGAACATAATATTAGAGCGAAGGAAGCGCTTCTTAGTGTCCTGACTGATTCTGAGATGACAAATGTAATGGGACTTTAGACCGCACATGAGATCTAGGAAAAGCTTGAAATCCTTTATGAAGGTGATAACAAGTGAAAGTTGCTAAGTTACAAAGTTTGAAAGGAAAGTATGAGACATTGAAGATGGGAGATGATGAGAACATACACTCCTTCATAGCTAAGATGAATGACCTGGTCTTAGGTTTCAGATGTGATGGTGGAACCATTGAGGAATATGAAATTGTTGAGAAGGTGCTGATATCTTTGCCTCCTACTTATAAACATAAGGTTGTTGCTATTGATGAGATCCAGAGTGTGACTATAGTGACAAGATATGTGTTGGTTGGAAATATTGCTGCATTTGAGCTAAGCCAATTTGGATAATCACATGGAAAGTATTAGACAACATTTAGAACATCTGCATCTATACATGGTAAGGAGAAGTGTGATCCTAATAAGTGTAGAATATCCAGATATGAAAGAGATAGAAGAGAGATGGAAGAGAAAGAAAGAGAGATGGATGAGATTGAAGCATTGATTACCTGGAGATTGCCTAAAGGATCTGATAAGTATGATGGAAAATTACCTCTAAAATATTTCTCTTGCAATAAGATAGGACATTTTTCTTTTAGATACCTGAAGAGAATGGCTAAGTATGACATGCATGATAAGTTTGATAAACATGATAGGAATGATAGATATGAGAAGCATGAAAAGTATGATAAGCCCTACAAGCCTAACCAAAAGTATAGGAATCAAAAGAACTGTCATTATGTTGTTGATGAAGGTGTTACAGATGAAGAATTAGAAGGAGATGAAGTTGTGTTTATTGCCATTAAGGAAGATAGACCTAAACCTATTCATTCCAAAAGCTATACTATTGACGAGAAAGCTTTAGCTTCTAAAGTTTAAGAGAAAGATGAATGGGAGATTAACAGTGGTTCTTCACATCATATGACTGGTGATAAAAGAAAATTTTTGATTATAAAAAGGTATGATGGTGGAATAGTGAGATTTGGAGATGACAAAGCCTATGTGATCTATGGGAGAGGTTCTATTTCTTTTTATGGTAAACATAATAATGACGATGGTTTGTATGTTTAAGGTTTGAAGCATAATCTTTTGATTCTTGGATAGATGGTTGATAAATGTTATGATCTAATATTCAAGAATGAAAAAATGCAAGATCCTAAATGCCTCCGATATTGAGATTGCATCTAGAAATAAGACTGAATGTAACATTTTTCATTTGAATGCTGGTGAGAAAAGTTGTTTGAGTGCTCAAATTTATGAAAGCTGGCTATGGCATAGGAGAATGTGTCATATTAATTTTGATTCATTCATTAAGATCAGTTCTACATAAGTTGTCAGAGATCTACCTAAAATTGTTAAGCTTGCTAATCCAATATGTAAGGAATGTCAGTTGGGTAAGCAAACAAGGATTTCTTTCAAAAGAAAGCAGTATTCATTTGATGGATTGCTACATCTTATGCATACTGACCTATGTGGATCCACAAATTTAAGAAGCGTGTAGGATGATAGATATTTTATGCTGCTAATTGATGATTATTCTAGGATGATGTGGGTTGTATTTTTGAAGGAGAAATCAAAAGCATTGGACAAATTCAATATATTCAAAGCTAAGGTGGAGTCTAAGTCTAGTTTGAAGGTAAAGTGTCTGAGATATGATAAAGGTGGAGAATTTTGTTCTGGTGAGTTCAATTCATTTTGTGAGAAGCATGGGATTAGAAGGCAATTATCTGCCCCTAGAAACCCTTAGCAGAATGGAGTTGTTGAAAGTAAGAACAAAAATGTCTTGGATGTTGCAAGGACTATGTTGATTGAAGGGAATGTTCTGAAGATCTACTGGAGAGAAGCTATTAGCACTGATGTTCACACATTCAATAGAGTTCACATGAAAGGTGATACCAGTAAGACTCCTTATGAGTTATGGTTTGGTCATGTTCTTACTGTGAGATATTTCAGACTATTTGGTAGAAAGTGTTATATCAAGAGAGATGAAGATATAAGAAAGTTTGATGCAAGAAGTGATGAAGGTATTTTCTGAGGATATTCTACAAAGAGGAAAGCCTATTGGTGATACAATAAGAGACTCAAAAAGATAGTGGAAAGTACAAATGTGAAGGTGGATGAGAACCTTGGGAAAGAGATCAGAGCATGTGGTTATGATGATGGACAACATGTTGTTTTTTCCCCTATTCAAACTAAAGAACCTATGTAGAATGATCTGATAGAGACAGTTAACCCGTATGTTGCTACTACCAGTGAAGAGGTGCAAGAATCTGATAATCAGGACAATCAGAAGACTCTGAGGTATGTAAGATTGAATCATTCTAAAAATTATATTATTGGTGATAAGAATAAAGGTGTAATGACTAGAAGAAGGTTAGTTGTTGAAGAAGTCTGTCTGATTTCTAAAGTTGAACCTAAAGATGTTGTTGAAGCTTACAAAGATGAAAATTGGATGAGAGCTATGGAAGAAGAATTAGATCACATTGAAAAGAATATTACATGGGAACTTGTACCTAGACCTAAGGATAAGAATGTTATTGGAACTAAATGGGTATTTAGGAACAAATTGAATGAAGCTGGTAAAGTTGTCAGAAATAAAGCTAGGTTGGTTTACAAAGGATATTCTCAAAAAGAAGGAATTGATTATGAGGAGACTTTTTCTCCAGTTGCCAAACTTGAATTTGTTAGACTATTGCTTGCATATGCTACTTATAAATATTTTAAGGTATATCAAATGGATGCAAAATCTTCCTTTTTAAATGGTGATCTTGAGGAAGAAGTCTACATTGAGCAACCTGATGGATTTTCATTATTAGATGATGGAGACATGGTATGTAAGATGAAGAAATCTCTTTATAGATTGAAACAAGCCCCTAAATCTTGGTATGCTAGACTAGATAAGTATTTGTTGAAATTGGGATTTAGTAAAGGTGTTGATGACAGTAATATGTTCTTTAAGATAGAGAATGGTAATATCTTGATTGTTGAAGTCTTTGTTGATGACATTATATTTGGAGGTGATGAGACTTGATCATGAAGTTTGTCGGTGATATGCAAAAATAATTTGAGATGTCTATGATTGTTGAGATGAAATTTTTCTTAGGTTTGTAGATTTCACAGACTAGAAAAGGTATATTTGTATCTCAAACTAAGTATGTAGAGGAATTGCTGAAATGTTTTGGGTTGGATGACTCCAAACTGGTTCGAACTCCTATGGTGACTGGTTATAAGTTGTCTAAGAATGATGAATCTCTGAAATCTAATCAGAGTTTGTACAGATCTATGTTTGTTAGACTGCTATATCTTACTCAGACTAGGCCAAACATTATGCATGTTGTGTGCATGGCTACTAGATATAAAGTTGATCCAAAAGAGAGTCATGTCACTTCTGTTAAGAGGATATTCAGATACCTGAAAGGGACTATGGATTATATTTTGTGGTATCCAAGGAATGACAATTTCATGCTATGTGCCTACACTGATGTAGATTGGACTAGTGATGTAGATGAGTAGAAGAGCACTACTAGTGGAGAATTGTTTTTGGGAAAGAAATTGGTTTCATGGGCTAGCAAGAAACAAGATGCAGTGTCCTTATCTACTACTAAAGCTAAGTACATTGCTGTTGTTGCTAGTAATTGCACTTAGGTAGTTTGGATGAAGAAAATGTTGAAGGATATCAGAGTTATCTATGATGAGCCTATTGTCATTTACTGTGATACTTCCAGTGCTATTAACATGTCAAAGAATTTGGTGCAACATTCAAATACTAAGTATGTGTCAATAAAATAGAGAGAGGAAGTTAGTGAAGAGAAAGTGAAGCTGGAGTATGTATCTACAAAGGAACAAATAGCTGATATTTTCACTAAGGCTTTGCCTGCAGATACATTTTTCTATTTGAGAGACAAGTTAGGGGTATCTACCCCTCCTATTGAAAAACTAGATGCATTGAGTTGCATCAATTTGGTGGACTTTAGAGCCTTATCCTTTTATCCGGATTGATGAGCTGGTGTTGCTCCTTTGGTGGAGTAGTCTACGTTTTAGGGAAAAGATTCTTGAGATTCATGTTTCTATTTTGGGGAGAGAAAATCATGATTTGGTTTTTTGTTTTGTGATCTTTGGAATTGCTGTGAAAGGGGGAGAGAGATCATGTGAGAAACTACTTTATCTTAGGGGGAGTTTGCTAGAGATATCTTCTTTCTTTGTATTGACTATTTTTCACATTCATATATTGCCATCAATGCCAAAGGGGGGGATTGTTAGAGATTTTTAGTCATTGTTGCTACTAGGATATGTTGTTATCATTCATGTCAACATATTCCTATGATTTTATTCAGTGTGTTTGGGAAGATCTTATGACCCATTTAGCAGTTTTGGTTTGTTGATCACTATTTTGAAGAGTTCGATATTCCCTCTAGTATATTCTAGTGTGATTAGATCATGTGTTTTGTTTTTGGGATATTATTTGGGATGGTCATGTGCATCTTAATTTCAGATGGATCTTGATTTGGTGCTCAACATGTTATCTTTTTTCGTGACAGTTGCTAATTGGTTGTGTTCTTGAACTTTTAGACATTGATCGATGAAGATTTGATAAGTGGTGTTGGTGCAAATATTTTTGATGATTCCAATAGGCTTGCTAGTGTTTCCTAGTTGTGTCCTATTTATTTTGGTGATCTGCATTGATCATTGTGCAATTTTTTAGTGATTCTCATGAACCGGTGATGATTTTCATGTTATGCAGTATTTCTAGTGGTGTAGCGTGTTGCGGTTGATCTTGGCATGATTTTCGGAGGAGTTGAGTGTGTGGAAATTTGATTTAGGTCCATGTTATGCTATGTAAATAATTATATTGGTCCGGTGGTTGATCTTTATATCGTGTGATGTAATTTTGTAATTGTGAGTTGAGGGTTTAGTTGACCTTGCTATCAACCTTAATGAATTGTATATATGGGTGATATATTCATGTAATTTAGGTGTCAATGTTGTATCTGCATTATTAGAGAGTGGTGTATGTGTGAACAACTGATTTATCCTTTGGTACTATGATTGTGTGGAGATTGGTATTGCAGGGCAGACAACTATGCTTAAACGAAACTATAATCAGGCATTTGGAGATGCTATTCTTAAAATTTATTTCTTCCAGATTGTAGTCTAAATCTTATTGTAAGTCAATGAGACTTTCCTGAGCATTGTAGCCTTCCAAGCCATTATATTTGGAGCAGTGTGGCTGAATTCATGTGCATTCCCCATTGTAATATTTTCACATACTACTGCAGAGTATCATCTTACTATGGGTAGGTTCCCACAGTTGTTTTCCCCTTAACCAGGTTTTCGACATCAAAATATTGGTGTTGTATATTGTGTTTTTAATTTGGTTAACCTTTTTGTTACTACAATTTATCAGATCTATTTTTGTGATTAAGTTTGTATATCTTGTGGGGACTAATTCCCCCCCCCCCCTCTCAGTCTTCCTTCTTTTCTAGTGCTAACAAAGGGTGCCTATAAAAACCCTTGAATCTTGATGTAGGTTAAGGATGTCTTGGTAAAGCCCTTAGATCTTAGATCTAGTTTTAGGTTAAGGGAGCCTTGTAAAACCCTTATGTTTCTAACATCTCTTGTTTGATGGCTTTTCTTGTTCTTAGTTACCTTGTTGATGTTTGGTTGATTGTTGACTGCTATTAGTCTTTGTTTGTATCTTTTTTTAGCATTTTACTTGTGGGTTTTGGATTCTTGTTGATTCTAGAGGGTTTTAGGTTCCCTTAAAACTTGTTTTACTGCTAATAAAAATATTAGAGAATACATTTATGGACCACCTGCATTAGAAATTAACACTAATGACAATACACGAGTTGGCATCAATGGAAATACAAGACAAGTTGACATCAATGACAACACGAGAGAAGTTTACATCAATAAGAACATAACACAACTCAAGTTTCCAACAAAAGAGACTGTAAAGCGGAAAATCGCGATCGAACCCTAGTTGCTCTCCCCTCTTCCAACTCCAAGGAGAGAGAAGGGAGAGTCACTCTAGGGTTGATGGTTTTCACTTAGGAGGGACTTTACATTCAAAAGAGGGGTTGAAACCCACAAGATCCAATCCCACACACTGCAAGATTGGATGCTAAATGCGTTTCAAGGGTTAAGATAGCAAGGCTACCCTCTTTTGTAAAGAATGTTGATAGAAGAATTAAGCTAGGCATGCATAGAAAGTGAGAAAGATTCGCTTATAAACTGAGATAGGGATATAGGATGAAGCTGCAGACCTGGAATTAGCAGTAAAATGTCGATACGGCACTGTCCTGCAAATTTGAGCAAAAGTTGATGGGACGATGGCGCCCGGCGTGCACACGGTCCTCCGAAAAATCCGCGAAATGAAGGGGGATCTGTTCGTCTCTGCACAAGGATTCTAGATCTTCAATTTCAGCCATGTACCTGCAACCTACACACAGAAAAGTGAAGATGATTGGGGGGTTAGGGATTAGGGGTTTGCCTTTAGGTCAAACCCCGGTTTTGGAATTAACCAAGAAATGAGAAATTGCTGTAAATGTAATGTAAAACAAGTACTAATACCTTGTTGTAAGGATGTTTGTATCCTTATGTGCGAAGGTATAGATGTTGTTGTTTGTTGTATGTTGTATGTTGTATGTTGTATGTTGTATGTTGTATGTAGCATGTAGTAAGTGATCTCCTCTTCAATGGTTGAATCCTTGTCTTGAATGCAACACTTAGCCTTGAATGGAGACTTGAAATGATCAATTACTTGAAGGAATGCTTGAATACTTGAATGTTTGAGTATAGTTTCCACGCCTTTTCCATCATATCATATGAGAGAGGAAAATGTAGTTTATATACTTGCCAATTAGGGTTAATAGACTGATTTTCCCGACCTTAGGCCGACCAGGAAAGTTAATTTCCAATTTGCAAGCAAAAAGACCCGAGACCCGATAGGAGATCGGGCCCAAAATAGGCCCAGGGACCAGGGCACTGGGCGCCATGGTCCTGGGGGACCAGGGCACTAGGCGCTCTGGTCCCACCTCCCGGGACAGTAGGGTGCAAAGGAGGTTCAGGCCAGGGTGCAAGAAAATGCAGTTTTTGGTGTCATAATTAGGTTTCGGGGTCTCCATTTAGGTTCAGTGTTGCGTCACCATCGTGAAGACCCAAATGCAGTCGAAATTGCAAGTGTCACAATTTTAGGATGCTACATTTAGCCCCCTCTTTAGCGGGGGTATAAGCGTACGCTCATACTTCCGGTAAAGTACAAGGAAACAACATTGAAAGACTTTCACCACGTCAAGGAGGCAAGATACACCAAGCCCCCAGTGGACTAAGGATCTTACGACTTCGATTGACAAAGTAAAAGGGAAGATCACGAGGGAGAACCATGACTGTCAGTAGTAAGGTTCCCTCACTATGAGTCATGCAAGCAAGATATGAAAATTTTTCAAGGCAAAGCTAAATTTGTCAAGAAATTTTCAAGTATCTTGAAAAGATATGGACGAGATGTATGCCCCCCTATGTTAAAGCGATCGCACATGCCTCACTGGGGGTGATTGCTTTAAGGTAGTGATACATATAAGAAATGAGAAAGGAGCACATTATCACAAGGATTTAGCCCCCAAGTGTGAGATAAACCCAAGGATAATAGACGCAAAACACAAAGCACAAGGTGACTTCGCTTTCCTTGGGGTCAGTATGTTGTATGATAATTCATGTATATCATATGTATGTATGCATAATTGTTCTTCATTCCCCAATCAAGGAAGGTCACCTAGAAGAAGGGAACACATGTGTCTTTTGAGTCAACATGAGAGAGACCAAAAGAGATCTTAATGCTTTGCATCGTCCTCAAGTAGACAACACTAAGGACAACAAAATAGAAGAATGAGAATAACATATAGAAGAAGTAACAAAAGAGAGGGGGAGAGAATCTGCTATGCTAATGAAACTAGTCTAGCACGTCATCTACCCCCTGATCTTGCTGATCAATGTTTCGGGAAGGTAGGGAACACACTAGAGGAGGAACATCCAACATAGCAGATGGAGCTATCACAAGATCCAAACAAGGGCTATGTTCATACCCCAAGCCACGGTGTTCTTGTCTAGGAGCTAGGATAAGTGCTTTAGAAAATTTATTAGATAAATGGTTATCAATATCAACAAGTTCATATTCACTATCAGAATGAACAGGAGTAACATTTGCATCATGAATAACATTTTCATCTATATCATCATCAAGATTTATAAAAATAGGATCTTTAACTCACACAGGATCAAGACCATCATGCATCTTATGTTTAGGAGATTTCGGCTCAATCGTCGGCTGAGGAGAAAATGGAATAATGCTTGTTGAAGGTGTTTTTGGGGATTGCGAAGTTTGAGAAGCAGCTGCTTGAGCTCTAAGACGACGCTTTCGTCAGCGTTCACGTGCAGAATGATTTCGTCTAGTCTTAGTAGGAAGTGGAGAAGATTGAGGAGGAGGAATGTTCTCATCCTTATCACTTGGGTGTTTAGGTTGTGGTCTCTTAGGCTGGATAATAGGAGAAGAAGAAGGTCTCTTCTCTCTATAGAAGGAAGGAGGAGGAACTGCTCCATATAAAGGAGGAATTTTTGGTTTAGGAAGAAGACCAAGTCCATCATGCCAAGGAGGTATAGGTCTACTCTTAGGAAGTTTATTAGATATAGGCATAGTCACATCCATAGGGATGGGTTGGGAATCTTCTTGAGGAAAGACATTAGTTTT